>NC_138450.1:14200000-14665000 GCF_040668555.2 Bombus flavifrons
CGTCCCTTCTTTCCTTTATTCCTTTCGTTCTTTCATCCGTCGAAAGCTAATTATCTCAACTCTTTTAATTTTTAATGTTAATCTTCCTTTTCGATTCGTCACAAAACAATAAACTTGTTAAGGAAATCAGAGGATTTGGAAATACAAATAACTGACTTTATTTAGCACACAACAGTTATACACATATCTTATACTCTGAAGACCGTCTTGCACGCACGCTTGTCGCCAACCGACTCTTCTAGATGCTTCTTAACGACAGTGTTTTGTCTCAACTAAGACCTGGACGCCCTCTGACCCTTACACACACACTCTCATGTACAGTGTAAATGTATCACTTCCCAAACAAAACTCATTGATTCGGACTTACGTCGTATGGAAACTGATTTCTACGAGTCTGATCCGACGCTGGTTAATTGGCACCAGACATACGCAGCTCGGTCGCTTTTCAATTGCACGTTGCTGTAGTTTCTGCTACAATGGAACTTGTTTGGATCGCTTCGAGAAAGATGTTGAAAGTTTGCAGATGGAGCAATCGTGGTATTTTTTGTAGAATTATCGAGTTGGCAACTAAAAGATTGCGGATTTTGTCATTAGGTGGTAATTGTCAACCCAATAGTTCCACACGTTCTAGTCGACTCAGTTTCCATCGTTCTACTTGATTGGGTATGTAAAATCGATATAACGGGTGAATCGCGTAAATTGCAACACTCCGATAATAAGTTGTTCGATGGCATTTTAGAATTTGAAGAAATTCTTTCCTTTTGGTGGAGAACGAAAACGATTACTATTTTACAAATATTTAGAAACGCGACCTCGACCATTTCAATTACCTTGAAATATGTCATCGAGGTTGTCATTCTGACCAGCTTTTTCCTACACGCGTTACCATCGCTCGGCTTTCGTTCCCAAGGTATTTGCATAAATTTGTTGTTAAATTTCAGTTAAATATGCAATTATATAATATAGAATGTGTGTTATGTATGTGCAATATGTACAGCATTGCCGGCAGACTGGATATAAATTCGCAACAATCTATAACCAATTAATTTTTCTCCTTTATTGTGTAACTTAAGCTGTGTTATAGGGATGCGATCGCCTGCCGCCAGAATTCGAGCAACGATGAATATTCATAAGGCAAGTTTGATAGAAGTATTTCGCAAATATCTCGGAAACTAAAGCCGATCGTTGGTAACGCGTATAGGAAAGACTCGTTCAGAACGACAACCTTGACAAGATATCTCAAGATCAGTGAAGTCCGTGAGGAGAGCACACTTCTAAATAATTAGCAAAACTACTAGGTATTTTAACATTCTTTAAAAGGAAATTATTCCCTCGTTAACCTACTTTCTCTCCTTAAAAATATAATATCTCTATCCTACGATAAAAAAGGGAACAGGACCTTTGTATCCTTAAGCAACTATAATAATTTCAATCTCGCTAAAACAAACTTTTGAAACACAAGAACAATCACCAAAACTTTCATTGAAATCGAACAATCACCACGGTGGAGCTTTCGTAGCGTTTATAAGTTGAAACATCGGTCTTTATTATTCTCTGTTAAACCGAGCGAATTTCATCGTATTTCTCGCACGCTCATAAACACCGAGGCAAAGTTCGCTACCATAATTCGCATTCGATCGCGAGAAAAGTGGCACCCGCTCAACATCCGGCTGAAGAGAAAAAAATACAAGTTCTTTGCGAAAGTTGGGCATTGTTCGGGGGCAACAATTTCCATAAAATGGTCTTTGTTTCCCTGCTTCGACGAGGAAACTTTTCATCGATCCGTCATACTTAACTGCGACGAAAAAATTTTAAATTCTCCGCGTGCACAGCCAGTTTAGCTCGAATATCGATCGTTCGCGGTCGCAAACCCTGACCACCGCTCGTCGTACTGATCGAGTCGAACGTTACTTTTTGCCATTGGCCGCCAGAGTGGACGATATCGACGCGAATTTGCATATCGAGGGCCCGTTCGATGTTACGCCTTCGATCTCGCGTGTCGTTAGAGGCGAACCGTACAAGATCGTCCAAACGAGCGAATAACGCACCATGTTGGCTCTCTTAGCTCGTGTTACGTATGTTAACATTCGCGTATGTTAACATATACGTATATTTTTGCAAAGTTTTTCAGTCGAGTTACACGCAGTGACTCTTATCGGATGACTGCGAATGTTTACGTATTTTCCTATTTACGAGAAATTTAAGGATGCAAAGGTGGACAGAACGCACGTGACATACGAGAATATATCAAATATTCAAAATGTAGTAACACAATTGCTGTTTCTTCATTGTTAATTACTTGTGTTTATAGAATCCCTTTTGCCTGAAACTTTTGCTAATTCATTTTCCATCGAAAGGATATTTTAATAGGAGAAATCAACAATTCTATAGCAATGGGACAAACGAGAAGATAAATACAAGTAAAATTATATTCTATCTTCTCGTTTGTCCCATTGCTATAGAATAGTTGATTTCTCCTATTAAAATATCCTTTCGACGCAATTCCACAATTTAGACTCTTGGTATCGAGAATATCTTTGCACTTTCATAAAAAAGATATATTTTCAGACAGAAATACAAATAAATATAACAGAAAATTTGTCAAACGATAGTTTGGTAATGAAAATAGGTACGAAAGTACCAAAGGGATATCAAACGAACGAAAGAAATTTTCACACGACAAAAGGCCGCTGTATTTCTTTGTGCATAGGCAAACGAGTAAACTTACCAGATATGTACGTATAGTGATGTACATACATACAAGTGTATCATATTGCCGCATGCAATAATATGATATGTGCATACATTGTCGCATGCACACGTGCCCCTAATACGTTAACTGGCTTTTCACGATACGGTTACTTATAGGCATCGACTTTCGTAACGCTTGCACAGCTCGCATACGGAACAACGAATTTCCACCTAATCCTATCGACGATAAAGCTCGGATTAAAGAAGATACAGAGGTCTGTGATAACGAACGACTTACCACACACTAGCAACGATTTAGCTATCGAAATTTATGAAAGAGAATAGCTAAGTCACGGAGTTTGTTCTTCGCGTGTTTCGGAATAAGCGATTAACTCCTATAATCTTCGCAGTTACCTTTCTATTAGCTCGGTAAGTAGTCGACTAAAATATTTCTGCGTTTATTGTCAAATAATAAAGCGTGAATGGACGTTTGTATATGTGGAGGAAATTTAAGGGTGGAAAGGAAATGAAAGATCTACAGAATATAAATATACCTAGTATCGAGCATACGAAACAAATTTTTATTTAGCTTTCGTTCCTTTACTTCCGTTCAATAAAATCAAAAATTGATCAATTTCGATCTTTTGCGATTTTACGCGTTGCATTTCCCTCGATCGCTTTTCAATTTCAATATATTTAAAATTTGATTTAACAAGGAGGAAGGTTCGAAATTGATATGCTATGAATTTCAGTAACCTTCGTGTCGTATTTATTTGTTGCTCTCATTACATATATATTGTGAAATTATATTGTCCTTTTTACAGTTCTTATTTTACGAAATAAATTTCCTTCTTTCGTCCGCTGCTGTAAATATCTCCTTATGATAATAATTTCGAGAATCTTCTCTCGCAATAAAATACAAAGGAGTCGCCAAAATTCCATAGGGTCGTGGAATCCTAACTGTATTTCAGCTGCAAACCAGAATACCGCGTTCCTTTAGAAGCGTCCGACGAAACCACGGAAAATTTTCAGCGGAATCCGCCGTTAAGGTCGTGCGGAGAATCTATATAATCCTAAGGGCGAATTACCCGAGTGAACATCATTCCGACCTTGTCCGATCGTAGCAGTTATACAACTATGGTGATCGATCACTACGTGCTACTCCATAACGATTTCCCTCCTATCGATAATAGGGGATTCAAGATCAGATGTTACGGACCAATTTAACACGTTGACTGCCGTCGGAATTTTGTACATTTTGCCTCGGGATCCCTAGGAGATCGAAATATACCGCATAGCAATTTTTAATTTCTGCGAAACGATAGATTGCACTTTCTTTTTTTTTATTTTTTAACAATGTCATCGTTCACGTTGTTGTAAATTTATTAATCCGCGAAATTTCTCTGATTTTAATCGCTCTAGAACCAAGTACCTTCTCGCTCTTGAAATAATTTCGTATGTTTTCTCCTCGTTACTAGTACGAGTCAGCTTATTTTAATTTCTATTAAATTTGAACTAATGTATATGTCGGATTAAGATTGGAATTTTGGGCGTTTGACAAACCTTCACTCAATTACCATCGCGGTTATAGCTGATATTTATTGGTACAAATGTGGTCACTACAAGAGGCTATAAGTAATAGCGGCGATCGGATGGTCGAGATGTCGATGACAACGAATTCAGGTTCGATAACGAATTCACGGTCAACGGGATGACGAATGCGATGTGATACGCGTATGACTCAATGTACAAGTAAAACTTATCTGAATGAACTAACTTGCAGTCCAAGTGGACTGCCCTTGTTATAATATATTCTTCTCCCCATCTCTCTTTGTTTTTAAGGACAGCTATTGTTAGAATTTAATCTCGGAATTAAGATTAATAATCTGTGGAAGACACAATGTTTGTGTTGAAACAATATAATGTGATATTTATTAAACAATTACTACAGGAAATATAAGTGTGTTGTGGAATGTAGACAGTTGGCTAGTTATTCTCAGACTGACTGGCTTAGTGACCCATGGCCCTTGAAAAGGTTTAGAACTCCACTCTCTATGCAGTAATGAGTGTGACCTGTGTAGATGCTGTGTGGCGTCACATGTGCCACGGAACCTTCTAGTAGCTTCTCGACGTGCCCAATGTTCCATCTACATCTTTACGCTTCTTCCGCCGAATTTTCGAAAGAGCATGCACGCGCTAGCCGCCGCGGTACATCTCACGAACGCACCCTAGTGGGGATATCGCTGGGCAACGAAGGAAAGAATCCGTTCGATCAATCGCCTCATCTGTATGCGATTAATATCGTTGTATTCCAACAGCTATATAATTATTCCATACCTCTGTCAGGTACACGTCCCTCCCGTGACCGTGGCTACGTTCAGTGACCCGTTATGTCACTTCGAGCCCAAGCCCATCGTCATAAAATCCGATTAGAACATTAAAACTATTTCTTAGTTTTATTATTTAAGTGTAGCTATAGTAAAAGTCTGGACTAGGGTATCGGGGTTCTTCTCAAAAGAGAAGTCCCGATGTCCTTTCATCTCCGACATATATAAATTAGTCGTTAAATAAATTCTACTTTTTTAACAATCGATCTCTCGATCGACGAGAAACCCACTCTTCGAGGATCTTCAGGGAAAGATTCTCTACAAAATTAGGAAAAAAGTTCCTCCCCAATAATCCCATTTCAACAAAGATCTAACGAGCGAAAAATGCAAGTTAGAACAATGCAAAACGATTTAGAAGATTTGACGAAGAACGTCACGAAACCTTGTGCGGTTATTCGACCGTCAAAGTCAAGTGTACTATACGTCCATGTGCTGGTCAACGGTAATTAACCCTTTCGCTATAGCAACGTCGAGCGAACAGCTATTACAGGTTACGACCGGACAGGCTTCCTCCGACCGGTGGCAAATAATTAACTTTCTAAAATCTTATCGTATAGAGCTTCTAAATCGTGAATTCTAAATTTCGATATTACATTAATACGTGTGTTGATCGATTATCGTGTAAAAAGAAAATATATATCGAAATATCGTAAATATCCTGAAATAATTGTGCGAATTCTTATTTCGATAAAATTAAGGTTCTAATTATTTAGATCTTAAGGTATCTTGATGCGATACGATCGTTAGGATTATCGAAAAAGGAACGAATGTCAGAATGTTATTAAATTTCGAATTCTCCGTGAATTTGTATCGTATTAAAGTAAATACTTCGCAGAGTAACTTAACGTAAAACGATCGATGAAATCTAAATCAAAGTGTTATTGAATTTTGAATTTTCTGAATCCTCGTGTTACTGAAATTAATATTCTGCGAGGTATTTTAGTTATAACTATCTTATATATACTATTTTATATATAACAGAGAAGTAAACGCCAACATATTTTTAAATATCAAGTAAAAGAGGTTTTTACTTCACCCAGGTTGTATGATACCTTTAATGGCTATTAAATCAAATAATAAAAAGGTGAAAGAATTCTTGGAAAAATTCTACAAAAGAAACCTTATGAAATATCATCTACATTGTGCATGAAAATTATCGACAGCCATGATTGATCGAACCTAATTGGTCCGCCATTTATACCACCTACAGTAACCACCTCAAACGTAATTAATTACTTTGCAGAACGAATCACGATAAACGTATTCAATTTCTTGCAAATAATGGATAATAAAAGAGAATATTACGAGCTAATTAAAAAGAATGTTTTAATTGAAAACCATAGCAGAAAGAGATAATAATTCGTATTTTTCATCTTTTCCAAGAGAGGCAATTTTCAAAAGTTCACCACGTTCCCAACTCGTTTTATGTTACTAAAAGTATGTTCTTATTTGATTTCAAAAACACATATGTGTTTCTAAGTAATTTTTAAATTATTTTCTAGCATAATATTAATTATATCCTATGTCTGTCAATCTGTGTGCAACGAGACACGTTACAGAAAATTACTTACCAAGAACTTACAGAAAATAACTTATTTCAAGGAATTAACCAACGAAATAACGCGTAACGTTGTCGAAAGACAGAAATAAAATGACTAAAACGTCGTTGATTTTATTTACTGTGCCTAAACACGGTGATCGACGAATCGCTGATTTTTGGAATTTGAATGTTACTTTCCGGAATGTCGAGGGTTCGAAAGCTTTCGAATGTTAGACTTAAACACGATAGGACAGGTCGTAGTTTGGGTAATTTCGGTAGACACGTTGGTCAAGACGACACACAGAGTCCACGAAGTTGAAACGTCGCTGATTACGAAATAAGATGGATAGTTGGAAAGTTAGAGACAGAGAGGAAAAACGAAAATATTCAAAGAGCAAAGAACGTCCCACGCAACTGGTCCGTGGCATAACTTTAAAATAATAAAAGGTAGAAAAATATTCCATTAGGTAAAATAAAATCGTTTCGAACGATGCTTCGCGTGTTACATGTATTTGCACCGGAAATGAATGAGTAAGTGTCATATACATACACAGAGGAACAGGTGTCTTTAAAAAAGGTATAAAGAAATTAATTGTAATAGCATTTTATATAGTGAAAAATTGATTATATTTTATTTGCGCAGGTATCGGTAATTCGTAACAAAAATATTTTTCTTTCGACCGTGTAATCTCGATGAAAAACGTTTTCATAATCTACTTTACACAACAGACTGGGAGCTTTAAATAAATCAAATATAAATCCATAATACGCTTCGTGTAACTTAAAACATATTTTATATCGTATTATTATCGTTAATTCTGTAAAGCTATTTGTCTCTGCCAATGACAATGTTAAATTTGTCATAAATACACGAACACCCACGATACAGTCATCGCTACGACTAAAGTCTCTCATAACCAATTTCTCAACCAGATTTAATCCACGTCTTTGAACTTTGCAAAGCTATTCTTTGCCATCGTGTTATAGCCAAGTACTCGACCATCGAGGCAATCGAATTACTAAAAGTCGATAAAAATCAACAAAACTCGTACACTTATCACGTTTAATATACTTATTAATACACTTATCGCGTTTTATGTTTTCCTTGCGGTCTTCGATCGTTAACAATTCCACTACGCGTATACGCTACGATTCTAAAACGACGGTAAAAAAAGAGAAAGAAAAAAAAGGAAGAGGAGGAAAAATAAAAGAGAGGAGTGGCGTAGAACTTAGCAATCCCGAGCGGGAAGAAAGCAATCGTTTTAATGGCTCTGATCCCTCTTTAGCGCGACAAGCGTGCAAATAAGCGAAAAGCGAAAGAGAGAAAACGAGAAAGGGCAGAGAGTATCGAACGATCCATGACAGTTTGCGAGAAGAGGCGAGACCTTGCGCTTGAAAATGAAGAAACCCGAAGGTATTTTCAATTTCACCGCGCGAGGAATTTCGTTCTGCCCTGGCAATATACGAAAAGAAGAAGGCGTCTTTGTCTTCGTGAGAGATTGGGCGAGGAAACGGGGATGCAGAGAATGGAGGCCGAGAAAATTACGATTCTTCCTGGGATCGACTATTCTCAGCATTCGAAAAAACGACGGAGAATGATCTCGGGAAAGATGGTTCGAGAGAACAAAGCGAGTTTTCCACTCGCACTTTTCCACTGACGTCAGAAATGATATTTCGTCGATTAAGGAGAAAGTTCATAGAATTGCTATAGAAACGAAACGCGGACAGAATGCAAGTTGTATTCGATTACTTTCAGCAGAAATTGAATACGATTAAACGATATCGCGAGAATTATTCGTAGGTTTTCGGATGTACATTTTTTTCCATTTTCTTGGTGATAAAAAGGACGGTTAATAATTTCTGAAAAATTCAGAGAATTTAAGAATTCCAAGTTCTATGGACTAAGTTAAGACGAAATTTTAAGAATTCTAACGCTTAAGGAATCAACATCTTCGGAATCGAACAATTTGAAAGATCGAAAGTTTCGGAATTCGAAAGTTTGAAAATTCGGAGCTTTAGGAACTTTGCAAAACTTTGAGAATTCCAAGCTCCGAGAATTTCGCGATTTGAAAATCCGAAAATTGAGTAATTTCTAATTACGATGCTCCGATCAACCATATAACACGCGTTTTCCCGTCCTTCCCGCAGTTGTCTCTCGCAATTCCATCCCTACCATTTCACCATACAAATACCATAAGTTAACTCTACCGCAGCAAAGTTCTCGTTCACAAAACCTTTTTTAATCCTCCCATCTCGCCAAAATTTCCTCGTAAACGAAAACGCTATTTAATCGTTCGACTTTCTGAAAATTATATCCATCCCTGTAGAACCAACTGGAAACAACGAAAATTAACATATGTTTAAGTCGCGAACGGTTTATTAAATGTTACTATTGTCAACGTTTATATCGGTCGCAATAAACGAACAATGTCACGTGTCAAAGCTCACGAAGCATCGCCAAATTCGCTTGTATTTGCGTTATGGGAGATGTAACACGCGTGTCCACGTACATCCACTTCCTCGCGACCAGTTTCGCGTATGCAATCATATTGCAGCACGCAGTGAGCATCGTATAATACCACAAACGAGAACATTACCAAATTGAATGCGTATTCATTCGCGCGATTTAATATTCGTTATATCGCCCCCTCCTAGCAATAAAGCTTATGACCGCGTGATTGAGACCAGCGTCGGGACAAATATCGTTCGGATTAAATTCGACATCGAGAAATAGGAATAACGTAGATTTCATCGTTAACGCGAAACGTTTCGATCGAATACCGATACCTTTAGAAATTACGGGCACGAAGGATTATCTTAAAAATAACAATAAAAGCTATCTATGATATTAAATTTTGTTCTTTCTATTTCTATTTAGAAATTCGCTAATAAAACGATACAGATTCTACATGATATTGGATGATTTTCTTTTCGGATTTTAATTGAATCTCGATCGAAAGAATAAACACGAAGCTTCAACGAAAGGCAATTAAGATTTTGCATGGTGATATTCTTTTGTGGTTTAATTTAAGTTAAATAAAAAAGGCGTATAGTAGAAAGATTCCGTGGAAGTACGGTTAAAATATCGTATAGTATCGGCTAGCTATTTTCTTGGATTAAATTTAATTAAATTTCACGAGTAGATTCGAAGCTTCGTTAGAAGAATAATTAAAATTTTTCACAGCGTTCTGCGGTTTCCTTCTTCGTTTGGAATTCGGTTAAACTGAAATTACGTTTAATTTAGCGCGTTCATACTCATAGACAGAGAGGACTAAGAATTTTTACACAACTTTCAATTTAAGAGAAAAAATAAATCGGAATGTTTAATCAGAATACAAAGATAGGATTTACTAGCGCGTTCTTGATATTGCGATTTCTTCTTGCATCCATTACGGTATAACGGTATAGTACGTAAATTCTGACAATGTCACGAATAATTGAAAAGTTCATTATGTCCCGGTTATTATTATTATTATCAAGACAAACACGACGAACCTTGATAAAACAATCCGGTCTACGGATATCCGTCGATAGGTGCGCGTTTACCTATCTGTTGTTAATTAGTGAAATTTCCTCGTGTGTATAAACCATGCGCATCTGTTTACACACATGCACGTGATGAGAGGATCGAATTAATTCGATATTCGTTACGACCCGGGCAATAATACAACCTCTGATTGCGAGATCGAATTAAATTCGGTGAAACCCCGAAAATCGAGTAATTTTCCTGTGGAAATGTACCGATTGCTACCTCAATCAACAACTTCCTTGCTTTTCTAATCACGATTCTAATCGAGTTTAGCAACCGACCGACCAATTAACACGGACATCGGTCCGATCTGATTCTAACTTTCTCTGATTAACTGTTCGCGATGAGATATTCATCAACGGCGACGAATATCTTTTGATGGCTGAATAATTTTCTCTTTCGCTTCTAGAAAGCTAGACGCGGCTAAGAAATGCTTGAAAAAATCGCTTAATTTTAGTCTACAGTTTATGATTTTTAATCTGATAATCTTGTCACCAGAAGCATCTATAATAGCGAAGCAGAAGACTTAACGAAAACGAATCGTATCTGGTTAAATTGGTTTTGTCCGACGATAACGTACAGATAAAATACGATTCGTCTTTATCGGTAATGAGAAATTAGAAATTCCAAGGTAAATAAGTTTAATAGCAGAAATTCTACGGGGTAAAGACAAAGACGACCCTCGGTGCGAGGAATGGCAAATTTATTTTACCAATTATCCTGAAAATTAGCGAACGTATAGAAGAATAATAAATACAAGAATTATGCGTTCCTTTTTATACAAAATTTCTAGAGAATCGTAGGTTTGACGATAATGTACAGATGAAATATGATTCGTCTTTATCGGTAATGAGAAATTAGAAATTCCAAGGTAAATAAATTTAATAGCAGAAATTCTACAGGGCGAAGACAAAGACGGCCCTCGGTGCGAGGAATGACAAATTTATTTTACCAATTATCCTGAAAATTAGCGAACGTATAGAATAATAAATACAAGAATTATGCGTTCCTTTTTATACAAAATTTCTAGAGAATCGTAAGTTTGACGATAATGTACAGATGAAATACGATTCGTCTTTATCGGTAATGAGAAATTAGAAATTCCAAGGTAAATAAGTTTAATAGCAGAAATTCTACGGGGCGAAGACAAAGACGACCCTCGGTGCGAGGAATGACAAATTTATTTTACCAATTATCCTGAAAATTAGCGAACGTATAGAAAAATAATAAATACAAGAATTATGCGTTCCTTTTTTATATAAAATTCCTAGAAAATCGTAAGTTTTAGTCAACTTTCCGCTCGAAAGCTATTCACGATAATCCTCGTTCGCGATGAGATGTTCATTGAACAGGACGAGTAGCATTAGAAGGATATAATAATAATACTATTTTATTCCTGGGATAAGGTGGTTGAAAGGGTAACTGAAGGCTCGTTTAGTTTTAATCCCTCGATCCCTGGTTCTGATATCTAATAACTGGGTAATTACTTAACCAAAAACTTCTTTGCTGGTGAAATTAGAGACGAATAAAAAATGAGTGGCATTTAATCAAATCAGTTCGTATTATTTGCGATAGAAATGTAATACTAGAAATTCTTGGCGATTAACAAGATGTAGTTTAATTAGATGATTTTTATTTAAAACGATAAAAACTATGCGATAGCAAGCGGAAATTAACGATCGCTTTGCTCGAATCATAACGAGGCTTCGGTGAATGGAAAGCACCGGAAACAACATTGTTAAGGTTCATGCTCGGTCGCCAGATCGGCCTGTTGCATTACGCAAACGATAGATCGATTAATCCTCGCGTTTCCGAGTTGTCGACCGCTTCTCCAGGATTCAATTCGACCGACGAAACGGTATTTAATCGCAAAGTGCGCCGTTATCGATAACATCGAACCAGATATTACGGAAATGCTACACGAATGCCACGAATTCAAATACTGTTTCCGCGCTACAATACGAATTTCCACGATCGTTTCTTCGTTACGAATTACGAAGAAATCGCTTCGATTCCGTTGATCCATGTTCTATCATTGCATTCGCCTGTCCGTGTATTTACTGGAAATCGAAACGTATAAAATGTACAGAATATATGCATGAACATACACGAATATAACACAAATATATGGAATATGTATAAACAGACATTCAGAGATAGAAGTTCGATAGAAATTTCCTGCAACAGACGATATTTAAGGATTAAAAATAGCCTTATTTCTAATTTAATCGATAGTAATTTTAAATACGATTTTAAGCAATTTTCTAAATCTTTGCATATGCGTCGTACATTTTATAATTTTCTTTCTTCTTACTTTAATATTTATCGTGCAGTATTCCGCGGCCATTCCTCGGACGATTGCGAGTCTCCGCAATTCCGATTTTCTCGTTGGCAGTCGTAACTTTTGTCGACCAGAGGAAGAAAGAACGATGAAAAAGAAGAAAAAAAGGAGAAACAGGCGACAAGAACAGTTGGAAGAACAAACACAGGGTATAAGCGAGAGAAACATGAACGAAAGAGTAGCAGGGGAACAAAAAGGGGTAAAAGCAAAGTTGGCGAGGGTGTGGAGAGTGCAACGGCGCGAAATAAAAGGAAGAACAAACGCAGTGCGGGAGTTAGATGTCATTCAATCTCGTTCAGTGGTCCCCTCGTAGAGCCAGGCAAAAAATATTGTTTGTCATTCGTCGACACTTTTTCCATCCTTTTCCCATCTTTTTTCCATCCTTTTCCCAAGGCTGAGCGCCATTCCCAGTCACTTCGTGTACCAACGTGTCCCTAGTTTTCGCGCGCCGGATAAAAAATGGGTTAATAGTTTCATGACTGGCCGTGCGTATCACGACGAGTCGTGTAACTTCCCTGATCGAGGATTGGGTGCTTTGCGCGGAGTTTAATACCTGCAGGATGTCAAAAAGTACATCATATACAGAGTGTCCTACTTAAAACCGATCAACTAAATATCTGCTTTATTGTTAACGATACGAGAGACGTTGAATCCTTAGTGGAAAACGCGTGGTACCAGCGTGACGACTGCTCGGCTCGTTGTTCCTAAGTTGATACGCAAATGTCAAATGGAAAATTCCCTAATCGTTGGATCCGACGTAACGATCGTGTTTCGCGAGCAGTACATTGTTCGGAATTAACAGCGTTAGATTTTTATCTTGCGGAAAGTTGAAAGAAAACGTTTATCAACGGTAATCTGACAGTGCAGAATATACGAAGAATCGGATAACTGGAACTTGTAAAGCTATCGCGTTAGAGGAGGTAGAGAGAACATGGCGATCCGTAATTTCTCGCTTTGAACGGTGCATCGCCGCTAATGGACATCGCAACAAAAAGTTCGCTGCTGTGCCAACATCGTCTCGGAACTTTATTATCTTTTTCATGTTCAGAGTCGTCTCGATGTCGTACGACTGGCACATCTCGATGCATCTTAACGCGTATCATGCGATGCAATGAAAAAAGTATGTGCTGTCTGGCAAAAAATACCGGTGACGTAAAAAACTTCATGAAAAAAAAAATCGCCAAGGTTTTAAAACCTTTCAAACGATGTTCGACACGTCTCTCGCTTTGTTAAAAGTGAATCAGACGTTTAGAAGGTCTTAAACGGCACACCCTGTATATACAGATTAATAAAGTTGGAAAATACGATCGAGTTTCCGCCATTAGTCGATTGATACGATCTTGTATTTCTTTCTCCTTTTTTTATGTACAAATGTAGATTGTTGTTATATCTATATTTAGAGGTAGGATCGCGTTAATTATTACTTTATTATTTGGATGAAAAACACCACACTTCTCGGAGCCGAAAAACCTTTATTGCACACACGTGGGAGGTACACGAACGAATGAGCGAAAAAGGAAGTCTTAAAACTATCGATCTGGTCTGTCGACCCTGTCTAGTAATATCTTCTAGTTACTCTTTTTTGTAACTAGCCGTCGGCACATAGATGGCGAGCGAGGACTATGTTGTCATTTTCAACATAGATATTTTGTTAGTCGATTTTTGCAACTTTCCTGGTCAAAAATTGAGTAGAAATTGCTTTACGTGGAAACCTACAGTCGGATGTTTTTTCGAAAGTATTTTATATTCTGAAATTTAAACGTCCGCTATAATTGGAAATACACGTACGTAGATACATATTCAACGAACGATATTACATATTTAACGAATTAGAAAAAACGCGAGGTTTTGCAGGAAGATCATTATGTTGATTACGTTGATTGTTATGGAGGACTCACGAGTGCTTGTTTCAATAAATAATTCAGTCGAACATTTCTGAACGATATATTAAGACAGTGACAAATGAAATTTCTTTTTACAAAGCCTGTCAACGCTGATCGTTGCATAGAAATCGATCTTTATGAACGAACAAACGTGGTGTATTCCTGAAACTGTGACGTATTCGTCGGAAATTAAAGACCTATAATTATTTTTAACAATTTCCAACTACGATCTTAAACTTTTAAACCCTAAAAGTTCACTTTTCCTATTAGAAAATCCACGACGTTTATTCGATCCCATAAAATAGCTGCGTCTTTGGCAAGGAAAATTTCGATAAATCCGAATCACGACCTGCCATGTATTTTCTATGAAAATTGTGGTTGTGTGCCACTTTGCCTGCGCTTCTTAATCGTGGCAAGGTCTCTGGCTTTGTCTGTTCCCTGTCGCGTTCCAGCAAAAGCTACTAACGGAGCTGGCGGTATTATGCAGTAATTGGCTTTACTTGGCACCAGGACAAGTTTGCATTTAACCAGCCGCGAGCCATCGCGCACCGCCACTTGAAATTCCTTCACCTCCGGACGTGCAAAGAACGCGGACCACGTGTACGTTATACACAATATCTTCCCGATATTTTCCATTCGCATCGACTCGCGACTTCTTCCTCGAATGCCATAGCATCAACCTCGATCCAGTTACAAATTCGATTTAATTTGATTTTTATTTTATCTTATGAAGTTCGAATACTGTATATCAAAGTGTTGCTTGATCTTTGAAAAAGCTAACTACAGTAATGTCTAAATTATGCGCTAAATCTTTTTCAAAGTATAATTACAATCTACTAATAAATCTACAATAATCGATCAATGTTGCAAATTATCTGTGAGGTATTTGTGTCCATCGTTAACCCGCGGAATAACGGACCGCAAATTTTCTGTTGTTGACGTTGACATCGCACACCTGGTCCTTGAAGGGCGATGCACCATCGTATTGAACGCGTCCAACCGAATGTTGATGACTCGTTGACGACTCTCTGATAATTGTGAAACGACAGTCGTTAAATATACAATGAATACAGGAAGTCTAAATTTCACATATTTTTCATGACAGTTTTTATATAAAAATAAGAAACTAGTGGCATCGACAAATTTATATTGTTCCAAATATTAAAATATATTACTAAAAGTATTTATAAGTATTTGAAAATTCATAACGAAATTCTATATATAAATATAAATCCCATACATTTTACTTATTGTGTGTTCAATTTCATTTTAATGCTTCCTAAGCCTCCCAATCGCAATTTCTTTTCTTCTAAGGAAATGCAATTCTGATAATGGAGGGTCGACTAATACCGAACGTTAAATTCTCTACGAAATTGCAAAAATTTTGCTCTTACTAAAAAAGCTTACGATTTATTTAACTCTCACTTTGGTAAGAAAATTACCAACTAACCAGAATCAATTTGTTACGAATAAATTATTTGCCGTCAGTACATCAGTGCAATACGATATAAATATAATATAACAGAGCTATGATAATAAAATAAAATGAAATAAAATAAAATTCAGAAAATGTGACGAGAAATTGAAGAAAATTCAAGAAAATCCAAGGAAATTCAAGAACCTTGATTCCTTTTAATTCTGAATTTATTTCAACGATAATGCAATATCATAACGAGAGTATGCTCAAGTTTCTTTTTTTTAATGATTCGGTGTACGTATCTGAGGTAATGATGTATCTAAAAACAGTGTACTGCTTTATTAAAAAGACAGAATCGTGGATGACAAACAGGAAGCAAAGCCTGCAGGACAGCTCCGAGGAAAAGAGTGATGGATAAAATGTTGAGAAAATTTCAAACTTAAGGAGTGTCGACAGGAATATTTCATGAAAAGAACGTGAAATAATCTGTGTAGAATTGCTGGATGCGAAGGTAAAGAATAACAAGGAAAAATGAATTCGACCAGTAAGGTGAACAAGTCGATGGAAATCATATGCAAGAAAAATTACATAGTCTGACGTGTGTAAACGGAACGAAAACTCGTTGAAAGAAAACTAAAACTGTAATAAAATAAATTTATATAATCCTTTATTTTTATAATTAATTATCACTTTGAAATCATAATTTCACTTAAAATTATATCATTTAATTAATTTACAAACTTGGTTTAACCGTTATTGCTGCAACACCAAATTAATCGCTGCTTGCATTACTTCCTAAATTTAATTTTCATTAATTTCATAAATTTAATTATTCTGTTTTAAATTATTTGTATATCATAAACGAGTATAAATAAACTTTTGAATAATATTTCTTATCGAACCTAAACTTATCTGAATAAATAGATAAAAATTAGATTTAAAAAATTAAATAAATTTTTCCATATAGATATTACGTTATTCGATTATTCTCCATACAATATAATAATCCATAAATCGATTGTAATATAATCGCTATAATAAGGGAAGAAAAAAGGTTTCAGAAGGGGAGTCTAATTCCACGTTCGATGGTACGAGAACGTGACACGAACTCTGGTTCCTTAAATCTAGGAATTTCGAGGAGATCAAAGAAATTAGATACAAGGTTTCTGAGGCATTAGTGTTCCAGATCGAAGATTCTTCGAGAAACTCTATAACGAAGTTATGTTGGTAAAATATGGAGTGAGCATCAGTATCGATATTTATCTTGTCAAAGTTATTTAAGCTTTTCAAGAATTCCAACATTCATAAAAAAGAAAATAAAGAGATATATAAAAGAAGTTTGATGACAAAATAGATAAAATTCTACATGTAAATATTATTACATTACGACTCGTCCCATTATTCTATCGTAGTCTGTGGATACATATTTAATGTAAAATCGACTCAGCAATATTGCAAACTGAAAAATTATTGCACGAGCGAACGCTAGAAATAATAACAACGACAAAGTAAGCTTCTCGTATTTGGCGACTTTCAATTGATACAATCAACGAAGAGCATTCCAGTTTACAGAAGCAATTTCCTGCGATGCAGTAAAGTTTTCATCGTGAACCTTTTGTTTAGCGACTGATCCCCGGGTTTTGCACCGGCTACCAGAACGCGAAAACAGAATTTTTCAACTTCCACGAGGTGGAGGTTGAATACTCGCGTTTCCTTTCTCGTGTTACATGGAAAACGCCCGACATTGTTGCACCGATATCGTTTCTGGGATAATGTTTGCTCTGGAATCGGTAGTTTCTACGTGTAAACACAGAGAACTTTCACAAAAGCACACGGTTTCTCTCTCTTCTCCCTCTGTTTCTTTTTATTACACGATTAAGAGAGTAATTGAATTTTCTTCCGACTTCTTTCGGCTGTAGGGAAACAATAAACGAGAAAAAGAAGGTCAAATTTATTAAGATCGCCGAGCTTTCCTACATTCTGTGAGATATCAAGAGAAACCTTTGAGACGAAATCAAAGAAAGGTATAATCTTTGCTTGCCATCCTGAATGAGAAATGCGTGGAAAAGCAAAAAAGTTCATTCTGCAGGTTCAAGAGGTAAATCTGCGGCAAACACGGTTGGCAAAAAAATGTTGTACGCAAGTCGGATTATCGGAATTTCCGGCGAGAAGTTACGGCGAGTTATTTACCATTTCTCTTCCAGTATTCGTCAAAAGTGGGATATTAAACAAGTTGGATAAATTACTGCTGTGATCGAACGACCGTATGATTACGTGTACTTAAGATACGATGACAAATTCGTTCGTTCGTTCTGCTTAAAAACGAACGCGACTTTAAATAAATAAAATAAAATAGAAACGATCGCTCAGGCATTTCACGGCCGGTTTACCGGCACGTTAAGACGAGTCAAGATCCCGGTACTTGTCCGCCGCTTTATTTTGATCGCGACACGAAGCTGAACAAGCCAGTTAAGGGACAACGGCTCGATGGCACCGAGTTACGGTACGTATTCGTGTCAAGATCAACGAAGAAGAAATCAACCACCGATGTCGTGGCGCGGTTCTAAGTAAGAACGTCCCCCGAGACGAGTGACGGCACGCGCGCACACACACGCGAAATATCAAGAAGCAGTAGCGTGTAAAAATAATTCACGATCGCAGATGGCCCCACGAGGATGCACCTCGACATGCATTTCTTTCGTCTCTTTCGTCGTGATTGTCGTTGGCCTCGTGTGCATCGTCGCGTCGTCTCTACGCGGCGGAAAAGTCGACGATGCGACGCGTGTTTCAGTGGAGGTAGTCGCGTGTTCGTGCCAGTGACATGAAATTATCGAAGGGAAGAGAATAGGGAGCTCGGGCACTGGGTCAACTATTTTATTTTCGGCCATAATTTTGAAACGTTCGGCACAGCAGCGTTCACCGTGCACAACGACAACGCGTAGTATATACGAGTTTGTTGAACAATTGCCCGCACGAATTGCTAAACTTTTTAGGTGTTTCGAGACGCGACAAAGACGTTATGCATTGTAAACCAAGATTTGGATATATCGAAAGAAACTTTTTTTATTACTCGATTCTAACGACGTTATTTCGTTATCGTTAGTGAACCTTTTATGAAAAATTTATTTCAAAATATTGGAAATTAATACACACGAAAGAAAATTAATATACGTGCTACCGTAAAATCGCATAACGCAGCCAGTTATTTTCCCTTGATATTTTTACGTGCAACGCGATGCCTCTGCATCTATTCGCGTATTTGTTTATTCATAAATCAACGGTATAGTGCGGCCGGTCCAAAATCCATCTTTCAAAAACACGACAACGTTTTAAATATCGATCGACTATTTCCACGTATTATAAATGATATTTCATCAATTTATAGTAATATCAAGTCGCTTCTCTCACTTACCGTGATTCTCGTGCATTTCGAAATTTCACCTCGTAATAAAACGACTCGCGAAAGTATTCCAATACGTATGGAAACCTTTTATGACTACATACGATGTGTTACAAATTTCCTATGATAACTGTTCAAATACGTTCACGAACCCAATATACCTTTCTCTTTTGACATTACGCACGCACAAAAGTATTTTCCTCGCAGTTTGTATTTTTATAATAAAATTTTAACCAGAGGTCTCGCTCTTGTATTTCCTACCTTCACTATAACTTTTTAATAAAGTTTCAAATAACACTTCCAATTAAGACGTGAGAGCAAAGGTACGCACACGTGCGAAATCCCAGCAAAAACATAGAGATTATAGAAAAATTAAGAGGGGAGAAAAAGATAGAAAGGATAAGAAGGAAAGAATTAAAAGAGCGAAATAAAAGTGAAATAACCGGAGCGAAAAAGCAAGCAGGATTAACGCGCGATCTGTGGTAGAGGTTAGGACAAAGAAGGTTATAGCGTAGGTGGAGAGGTTAAGGGCGACGCGAAGGAAATAAACCTCCAAATGACTTACATTTATATAACATTTTTCGCTTCGTTATACTTGTAATAACGTAGTGACGAAGTTTGGCTATGAAACCATGTGTGGTATGGCTCGGTGTATCTCGTTGAATTGAAAATAATACGAGCGAGGAAACGCATGAAACGCAGGCAGAATACGTCGAACGTGTTTCTTATATACGCGTGAAAGTAAACTCGCAACGTTTTTTCCTCGTTGCCTGTATCGCTGTCTGCGTTACCGACATGAAAACGAGGAGGTTTGAAACAAGGTTACGGGGATAGAATTTACAATCGGCGAGAACCATTCGTTTGCCTGGCCGCTGATGAATTTCAAGTATACCGGAAGCATCTCCGAATTAATATTTCGCTTAGTTTCTGCCTCGTATAATCCCATTATTCTGATTAAAATTGTGAAACGGAAGAAAACTGCCGGTGCAACGGTGTATCGTAAAGATCACGCGAAAGTGCCTCTGGTAAAAGTATGTTTCATTTATTAACTACGTTGCTGATTAAGGCAAATGGCTCGCTGAGCTTTATGCACGCTACGTTAACCTTTTAGCGTCGAATGAGTTACGCGTCGATATGGAAAAAAAAAGATTATAAGATTATACAGTGGCTACAAGAAGCATTTGCACATGTCCTTATTTTCCATTGAGGCGCGTTTTTATCGGCTTCTACGTTTCATTTTCGCAATATCAAATTATTGTAGTCGTACGACGAAATTACTATTAATTGATACGATATTTAATATACTCGGATTTAGGTAAATCACGGTATGTAAATAATATAGGCGATGGTGTGCAAATACTTTTTGTAGCCACTGTATATTCAAACTGTATTTAACGTTTAGATATTTTTAGACTTAGATACTCGAGTGATTAAACAAGGCTGGGGTACTTGTAAAATTCGATACTTAGAAGTCATTTACCGAAGTATCTAAGTATTGAAACGTTCGAGTACTCTGTAACCGGCAACTTAAATGTTCAAATTTTTAAGTACTTGCACATACTGTGAGTGCACGTTATAAATACTACGGTACTTGCGAGCAATTGGCTACTCGATTGCTCCGGTATTTCACTTGTAAAGGCTTCGAGTGCTATGAAATTATAATACAAAGCGGAAGAAAAATCTCGATCCAAGAATCTTTTTATTTTAGAACCGATAATTTTTAAAAGTTTAGAATAACAAATAATAAAACTAGTCCGTGTTGGAAAGAAGAACGAAGAAGAAACCTGATAACCAAAATACATGGTCATAATTCTCGTTGAAGTTAAGAACAGGCAACAGAATTTCCAAAATAAATAGAACGAGGTGTAAAATGGAAATATCTGCTCTAGATTTGAGGTAACCAAGGCAGACACGCGGGTGTGCAAGTGGACGAACCAATGAATAATGAAAAAAGGAACGAATTAAAAGCTAACAAAGTATTGATCGTGATGAATCCACGAATTTTAGAATGTCGACATAGCTACATGTATATATGTATGTACGAAACCCAAACTATTACCTTGCTCATCCATTTCCGGTGTATAAACGCTTCGATCATGCACAGAATGCATCATTTATCCGACCGTGAAATCTATCGAAATTTTTCTCCTGCGCAACAATGTTAGATAAATTACGCAGCCACATTAGCATCTCTATCAAACGCTAGCAAAATCAAAATATTATTTAAATTTCATATATAATTCTTCATCGAAATAAGGGAAATTGTTGGAAGAATGGAAAGAAATTACACTTTTTGAAAAAATTCAATAATTCGATCGTCGAATATTAAGTAATATTTAAATATATCGATGATTTAATAGGCAGAGAGACGAAATCCAAATAAATCTCTTCGCCCTGTTATTGCTCGCTATGTCGTGTCTCCTCTACTGGTACCAAAGTATAACGAAATCGTATAATAGCTATGCTATAGATTAATAAATATCTATTATATCGTAGTATTTCGTGCGATACTAATAAAAATATTTCCTTTCTTTTAATACAAACAGTATACAAAGAAATGATTCAACAATGATTTTAAAGGCAAGAAGGTGGAGAGCGTAGGAGGGAGAGGAACAGGTAACTTCAAGAATAGAAATTGAAGCCCAAGTGGATTAACCCGGATACCAACCAGACACATCCATCGTTCGTTGCTATTCAAAATAAACCTTGGACGGATGATAGGATCAAACTGCGATCCATTTAAAAGAATTTACATATCTCAATGGTCGACAAAAAAAAAACATCGACAAATTACTCCAACAATTGCAATAGAACGAATGTAATCGTGTTGCTTGCGCGATAACGATCAATATTTTGCGTATTCTATGAGATTTCTTTCTTAAGTTGTTCATACAGACAAACAACTGAATTATTTTATTGTGCGAACATTTTAGAAACAAGACACTTGGCACAAATCGTGGAAAATTGATGTTTAACGATAAACGTGATATATGTGTTTGACGAGGAAGATTTTTATTCTTCCTAATTAAATTAAATTTATTTCCTGTAAAAAAAGGTACGGTAATTTGTAAATAATCCATAAGACACTTTGTTCGCCAAGAAAGGAAGTAAAGAAAAATGATCGCTCGTTTCAACAAATATTTTCTTTCTGCAGAATTTTAATTTTTCATGAAAATATATGTGTTAGATACGTATTACGTTAATTGTAATCTTTTTTCAGTAACAAAACTTTCTTTTTCGAAGAAACGAAAATACCGTGGATTAAATTCACGATATGCCGTTTTTACGTGACGTGACGAATATTTATAGAGGATCGGAAAGTACGGTAATATTCCATTAAGCTAATTTTCACGAGACGCAGACGAAAATTTAGACGTTAATGAGAGTTTTGCATGAGAAGAACGAGCCCAGTAATCCATCAGTAGTTCGTTCGATTTTATTTGAAATACGCTATTTCCATTGGCTAACCGATTGATATTTTTCACCTGTACATCGTTATTATTAATTTATATTTATTATCGTCGAAAATGACAACGCGAGTTCGTGCTCGCCATCCATATGCAGATACGTTAGTTATAATAAATAAAATAAAAGATAGTCCTGGTTACAATCGATGGATTTAATCGATAGACTTAAAGTGCTTTTTTGTTTTTATCCCTAGTTTTTGTAAGAGCGTGCAATAAAGGTTTTTTTTTTTTGCTTAGAACGGTGTGATAGATTTATCCATTCGATAAAATAATAACTATTGTGATTCTACCTCTGAGTATAGAAATAACAACAATTGTTACTTACATTCAGTTTTATAAAAGAATGAAAAAGCAAAAGGGAGGTGAAAAATAAAAATCAGATTCGCGAAATATTTAAAATAGAACGATACAAAGTACGAAATGATTTTTTCTAGAAATTATTCAACGGTATCGAGACTAAGGAAATTTGATACTTTTACGAAAGAGTGAAAGAAGATCGTAGAAAATATTGAATTATAATAATTTCAATTTTTAGAAACTATCGCTAATTCTTAGATTAAGATATCAATTATTTTTAATCGATCGATATTACATATTTTTAATTACTGCGTGACGTAAGATTTTTGTATCGCAAGTCGACTTTCAAAACCAATTGTGTCACGAGAAAACTTTGCAACTTTTCCTGCACATATTTCGTGACTGTTGGCGTACGCCATTCTGACAGCAATGAAGTTTACAATTTGCATTCTGTGCCATGACGTTGTAATTGAATCTGAATCACGTTGAGCTTACGTGGAAGCGCGATCTAAAAGCAGGCCAGTCGTGGCGAAATTTTCAAAGAAACTCTACATCACTGCAAATCTTTTTTTCATCAAGAAGAAGCTGCTCTTTTTCTATAGAAATTCGTTTTACTTACATGGAAATTCAGAGATGCAAAAATACACGGAACACGTATAATACGCAAAGATATTCAAAATATCCAAAGTACAACTCCTCGTTGTAACATTTAGCGGGAGAAATATCTGTTTAAAGCATTTCGCGCAGCGGTTCGTACAATGTTTTAAATAATGAAACTCGTTCTGGCTCTGTGATCCAGGCTAAAGGTAGAAAACTTGCGAGAAATGTAAGCTTGCACGAGGAGGTATTTCGCTTTTTGCGATGGACGGACGAATATCGAAGAAGAAGAGAGAAAGAACATAACAGGAAGCAGCGAAATGCAAAGTAGAACGAGTATCACATGCGAGAGAAGCCGTCAATTAGGTCGTCGAATGGGGTCGCAACACAGTGTGTAAGTACAGTTTTCCTCGGATAAATCATTTTCTGTTAAAAAGAACACGGCAAGAAAGAAGGTGAAATCACGAGCGAGCCACGTTCGCAAATACGGACACGCGGCAAATTTCGAAGAAGCGGAAAGAGGAAAAAAAGCGATCCTTTAATTTTAGAACACGAACGTCAGTTTTGTGGCGTGAAAAGTACGCGCCTGTCGAAGTGAAGAGTCTAGGATGATATTTCACGATTAATTTATGCATCCGATTCCATAACTTTCAAGCATCGACGAAGATAAGTTTGTTTCGTAAGATCGTTTTTAACCGTTGTGAAACTTTCCATCTTTGCGTTTAACGAACTCGGTAAAAACGATTTCTTCCGTGATCTTCGTGTTATGCGCGCTCCGAGTATTCGCGAATCTGCAGATTTTCCATAAATACACGAATAAATCCGCAGACTACATATGACGAATTTTTAAAAAAAGACACGGTGATCTGGTATCGAGAACGTGTTCGCGGAAAATACCCAACGACAGAGTTGCCGAGGCGCTCTGCGTATGCAAAGCGATCGCAGATTTCACGCAGCCGTATAAATTCAAATTCAACTTTTCGTTAGGAAGTTACAATGCTAAATATGTTTGTATCCAGCAGCCGCCTGCCACCGCAACCAGGTAACTACGTAATGCATACTGAACGGTACGTATGCGTCTCGAAATGAAATACGACGTTATAAAGCACTCCGGTAGGAGAAACAGGCGTGTCAGAAACCTAATATAGTTGTATCTCGGCAGAACGCAATAATCGGTGTTTCACGTTCGCATACAAGGATCTTTTATTCGAAGAACGCTTATTATCAGGAAAATATGAAATTTAAGATGAATTAGGAAATCTACGAGGTGGACTTAACGAGTAAGAGGGTAGTAAATATTTTGTTAGGTTTGTTAAAGTTATAGCGACGAGCTTGCAATTGTTTTCAAAATCTGTCGAATTTTGCACCTACGTATGTATATTACATTTTCCATTAACTTCGTTGATAACGTAAAATTAGTTCTTCGTATCCGCAACGACAGCTGCCGTAGATATGATTTTTCAATGTGGCGGAATAAAATATAAATATAACGAGTAATTATAAAAGCCATAACGAATTCATAATACATTTACTATATAAAAAGAGTAGGGAAAAATCTATATGAAAAGAGTAAGAAATTTATTATAAACTTATTATAAATCTATTCGTCTTTGATACGTCGTCGTGTGAAGTGAATAGAAAATTTTCAAATAGGTTGGAAATAAGAATAGCACAAACAATCACCTATAATTTATCAGAAATTTATGATAGACTCTTTACTCGAACTTTTCCTATGTAGTCAAGCACTATACAAATTTCTATAACCTTGCGTTTAACTATGATAGGTTGTCCGGAAAGTATCTTTCTTTCGCAAACGTTTTACAACAAATATTTTGCAATTGCAAATTTTTTACAACAGTGCAGCTTCGTACAGACGCGAAACCAAGTCTGTGAAATGTCACGAAACAAAATTCGACAAAATAATATAAAACAATAAACGTTGTGCGTCTATTATTTGCTCATAAAACGAAAGAAATTTTTCGGACAACCTAATATCTATAGCGCACACTGCTAACATCATTCGATATCGCTACTTCACAGTAACATCAACTACGAGCGCCAACGTTAACCCGCAATAATATCTTATTCATCTTCGATTTCTGCCACCCTGTACGTAATCTTCCGCTACGGTACAAGGAGATTGTATAGGGAGATGCTTGCGACGACTCGCTCAGTATACGATTTGTACGCTTTATCGATCCAGCCGATTAAATCAAAGGATTCGAAGGCAATTTACGATGGCTGTTTGTGACAGCAAGTATTTGGAATTCGCTTTTTCAACGCAGACCAAAACAAACGTGATAAAACACAGGACTTATGCCTCGGCTTAACTCTTTCGATTCGCTAATCTCCGAATTCCGTTTCAAGCGACCCAACCACCCACTCTTTTTCTATTATTCTCTCGCGTTGTTGGACATTCTGGCGGTCTTGTTAACTTGGAATTGCCACGATTTTTCATAGATACAGCACGACGAATTCGTAAAGATTCGACGAAGAAATTTGTAGAAGTTGGTCGAAAATAACGAACGAATAACAACGTGATGACGTGAATTCAGTTATAGTTCTTGGATTCCAGGTTTGTGGAAACGATTCGTTGAAAGTCAACATTATTTTTTATCCTGACTATTTTCATAGAAAAATAACCCGTATGTTTCCCTATATCCTTTTCCTTCGAATAAAAATATTTAATTCCAATATTATATTTCTCTGCGTTCGTTTCCTTCGAATTGAAACACCGAAATACTACGTTTTACTACATGTACATTTTTCTAATACCGATGATACTTGATAAATATTATTTCCTTCTGTCTAAGGTTTCTCTATAAACGTTACTCTTATAGAAAATTTGATTACGAGCAAGTTTTCGGAATTAATTCGTTTATTTCAATGTAACTATACGAAGAAAGGAAAAAGAAAAGAATGACAAAAGATCGACGATATCGTACAATTCGCTTGGAGAACTTCGTTCGAAAAACTGGCGCAATTTTGTTCGTTACGTTAATCAGAGTTACGAATTGCCTGGAAAAGAAAAGGAAAGACGAAAAAATGAGAAAAGACGACACGTATACCGGTTTTGATTTTCGGAAAAGAGAAGCAATAACATTCTCTGTGAAACAGCCTGTAATTCGGAATAAAAAATTAAATCCTCGGTGGGATTCCAAGGCATTGGCTATTTGTAGCGGTGTTACGCTGAAATCCCTGCAAGTGCGAGCTATCTGGTGTATCGGTGGAAGGCTTAGAAATAAATTTAAGAGCTCGAGATTCGAGAACGTCGTACGTCGCCACTCGCAATAGGATATCGCTTTTCTAAACGGATATTTATTGCCACCGCCTTTATTGTCAGTTAATAGCGTGACACAGGAAGAAGAAATCTCAAAGATCGACTACGACTTACAATTTTCCAAAGTAATCCTGGTTTTCGATCGTTGATCCATCGTTTTCTTCATATCGCCAATTACAATTATCATCCATGTTTATTTCTTTTCTATCGTAACGAATTAATTATTCAATTTCGTGCAAAAATAAGAAATTGTACTCGATCGTAATGTAAGTTCTTCCACACGTAAGCGAACAGAACGAGAATCGAAATGGAATAGAATTTAATAAAATCGCGTAAGATGAAAAATCGAGGAACGTCAAGATTGGGACGTTCGAGAAGGATGATAATTCGCATCCAGTTTTCTTTACCGTGGATTTAGTGCGCGTTGCATTTTCGCGTGGTGGACAGGAACGTTGTACGAAATGAAACGTGAAAAACGAGAAGGCTAGAGGAGCTGGGCTAAAAGCATCTAAAACGCTTGGAAAAGCCCCGGTGAAGTGGCGTGCTTGATCGAATCAAGTTACAGATCTTCTTTACCTCGCGCCCAATACTCGTAACGAAGAAAAAGAAATCCTTTCACAACTTTATAAAGTCCCGCTCTCTTCGCTGTCCGTTTCCTTTCACGCCGACGCAACGGTAAATTCCCATATAACAAATCGAACTTGTTAAGACCACAATACGAAATTCGTCGTATCTCCTCTTTTGTCACGTCCTTTCGATTCGTAGTTTGTTAATCTTACGGAATCCTTTCGGCTGATATCAATTTCTAAACGTCCATCGTATTTTATTCTCTCGGGGAAATCTCTCGATCCATACGAATTTTCGAAAATTACTTTCTCTTCGAACGAATCGTTTAATCGCGTTAATAATAAACGTGCCAACGCTTTATCATAAATACTTTGTAATTCGGTTGATTGTTATTTGATCAAAGAAACTATTGTAATTGTCCATTAATTTATGCAACCCACCTATTTTTTTACTTTTCTATAATCATCTATTCGTAATCGTGATAATATAAGTTCGACCGATACTTGTCACTAAAATCACCCCGTCATCGTTAAAAATTATTAAGATAATTTATTCGTATCGAAACGCAATAATTTCTACCGATAATCTAATCGACTTTGTAACATTTTATAGAGAAAGAATAAGATAACGTAACTATGGGGGAAACCATAATCGCGAGTGAATGTAGAAATTAATAAAGTTTGGACAGCAAACATTTATCATCCGTCGAGTGTTAGTACGAGAACATAAAGTATTTATACACGTGCAGCGGGTTTTATTATCGCAAAATGATCTTATGCGCAGCATAGTTGAGTTATTTCATCATCTCGGACAAGCATGGCCCATAAACGCATCGTAAACTTTCAAACTCGTTGTATAACGAGATGTCAGCTTCCTCGAAGAGAAGTAGGAAATTAAACATAATCATATCCTGTGGCGAACTTGAATAAAAATAAATTATCTCCATCGTTGGATCCAGCTAATGCTTCGAGAACACATCGATATGCATCGAACAAATTCTCTGAAATTCTTACAATCCACGGAAGATTCTCTAAAATCCACCGAACAAATTTTTATACATTCGAGCAAAAATTCTTCAAATTCAAAATACTAGCAATTCGAACGACGAGTTAACTCATCCTCCTCGGTTAACAGCTCGAGTTCCATTTCTTTAATTATATTCGTAGAAATATAAATTTGCATCAACACTCGCACTTTGCATATTATTTCAAACACAGCGGCTACTAAAAGATACTTGCAAACGTCCTTATCTTCCAATGAAGCGTTCTCTCATTAAGTTTTAGATTTCATTTCCACAGTACCAAATTGTTTATCGTTAGAATTTCGTACTTGTGGCGGTGATTATGAAAACGACCAAGTCGAGAATCTAAAAAAACGTTTGCTTCCCGCTTATTTTGCCTTACGTCTGTTTACGTTACAATAATCTGAAACCATCTTTGGTTGCGTCGTTAGACGGAATTCAGTTCACGCGTCAATCGCAAAACTTCAAACACCTCGAGACGAAAAATATATGACTTCATCTATAAGACGCTACATGCTGTTCGGATTTGTATACTACGAAAGTGTAGGCGTTACGAGATTCTAACTAGTAAAAGCACGGAGAATAAAGAATATAAAAAGTATTTTCTAAGGTCAAATTTAAAGTTACAGATTGTGGGTCTAACGTTAAGTACGAGACATGTTGAGCTTGACGGTTGACAAAGTAGACGATAAATAAATGTCAAGAGAAATGTAACTGAAAAGTGCGTCCTAATCCGGAGTGGAGGACTATGGAAAAATAAAAGATACCAAGTAACACTAAATTTTTGTAACCGTATAAAAATACTATCGAATCATACGAAATTTACTATAACGTCTGATTCACTAGTACGTAAATACAACGATAAATGTAGAAATGTGTAGGTGTACAAATACCTTTCGCATCCATCGTGTAAGAAATAATTGCGCAAAATCAGAAACGTTGCAGCGTCGATCGACTCGATTTATTTTATACGAGCGAATTTTATCGAACTGTAGGTGAATCACAGAAGGACTTACCGAAGGAGATGAGGCCGCTGTTCAGCATCGACAGTTTAATCTGGCTGGGAATGGAAGCGAGGCTGTGGCCAGGATTAAGATGACGTTTCCTCGGTGGTTTTTCCGGCGCTCTGGGAGCGCTTCTGCTTCTGTGATGATGATGGTGCTTCCTGTGCGAATGTGAATGAGAACCGGCAGCGGTCGAGGTGGCACCGGTACGATCCGAACCGACGCTACTTAAACCGAGGACGCCACCGCCGGTCGACTGCGTTCGCAGCGACGACATTTTCTGTAAAAACAAATGGGATCGTGCGTTATTAAACTGTATCGACGTACAGCGACTCGGCAGACATTATTTCAACGCTTATCGTAGACAATTTTTACGAATGTATCATATACCTACGTACACTTACTGACAAAAGTTAAGAAATGTTAATAATCGATATCTTTTATCTATAATTTCCAAACCATTTCGATCAGTTACGTAGTTTTTAACTTTAAGTTTATAGTTATATAGTTTTACCAATTTGTAGAGGACTTGTGTGTAGAGGATGGTTGATCGGTGAGGTTTGATGACGAGATATTTAAAAATAATTAAATAAATTAGTGTACAGACAATATTCGCTGAAACGCTCGAACAATGCACAAGTCGTAAAATAGGATCGCTAATGACTAGTTAATTAGATCGACGACTATTTCATAACGTCTATTGACTTTTGTCGGTAAACTTTTCGAAATTTCATCGATTTCGTAATGAAACACGAGTATCGTGATTAATATTGGCAAAATTGGAAACTGTGTAAGATATACAGAAGTCACAACAAGTACGTTTAGTAAAGAGTTGGCATTGATTTCTAACGTTTCTGAAAGACGTTTAACGTGGAATTTAATAAAAATCTTCTCTTGTTGAAGTCACAGTAGAGTAAATTCTATTTATTTAATTATAATTATGCGTTCTACTGTTATTCTATTATCGAGTGTACCTATGTTGGGGATGAAACTATTTCTATTTATAAAAAATATATAATGAATTAATAATACGAAAAGGTGGTAATAAGAATAGAATTTTAATTTTCAATTAATATTAGACAGTCGTAAGAGTTGATTTTCTCCGCATTGAAATGGTAAACATAAATTGTGTCGTAGCTACGCAGTGTTATACGGACGTATGCTATAATGAAAACAATTGCGCGAATGACAACAAACGTGAGGCAATGCTGTTGACGACGCGACGCAACGCGACGTATTTAAGAAAAAATACAGTTGATCGTCTTTGTGTACATATTCTCTTAGCAAAGATTCTTAGACCAAATTCGCTCATCGCGTAAAATGAGAAAATAAGCATATTTATTTCATTCTTATATTTCATTCTTCTTACATTTATATGTAGAATGTATAAAAATTATGCATAAAATGTATTAGTATCGTGATAAATCTAAGAGTATATTTTAATACAACCTTATATTTTTCATTGTGCGGATTTTTAATTTTAAATGCAAGGAATTAAAGTACTAATATATGATACGTTGTAACATTAATATTATTATCCTCATTTATTGCAGTACTAGCGTTATTACACCGACTCGCTTACTTTCACCGGACAGAAAATAATTTGATTATTTCAAAAGTTATAAAACGATATAAAACGTTGCGTGAAATATCGTTACATAATTTTAATAAACGAAAGAATAATTCGATTACTGAATTTTCCCAAGTTCCGAATTAAAGTATAAATTATTATTAGGCAAAATCTAATTATCATTATGTATCGCTAATGTCATTACATATCGATGCATTCATTTTCAATAAATACAAAATAATCCAATTATTTTAAGCCGGTAAAATTTTCAACGAAAGAGAGAAATTTCAAATCCTTTTGATCTATCTCAATCATCGTTAAATTCTACGTACAAATGATCGAATCGTGAGGGTACCTGAGGGAACTGGTGCGAGTGTCGAGAAATTGGAAGTTGTAGGACAGACAGAAGCGCAGTTGCTCGCGGTACGACGGCTCGCGAGATTCTAAGACTCGAAAACTACTCTAGCGTCACGTGAAACACTCTAATTTCCCCCTCCAACACAATTTCCGAGGGTTGCTTCAGGGGGAACAAGGGGACACGGAAGAGGAATTTTTGGCGCGTTTCTTGAATGAAACGCACGTTCCATGACTATCTCCGTAGTAAACTAGGGTAACTGACCTACGATCACGAATTTCCTCCCTGGTGTTTGACATTTCCCAAAATTTACGACGCATCGGATAAACGTAGGTTTTTATAGAAATCTGCCTCATCGTTTATACTTTACGCTATGAATTTGTATTATTATTAGAAACAACAACCCGGATTTCCTCTTAATTCTTCGTTTGCTTGTCGAATATATTAAACTTTAACGTTTATATTTAATCTCTTGACGTCGTGTGTATATAAAATAATTATATAATAATTTCTATTTGGGGATCATGGTCAATGCTATCAAATATACGTGGCTGCATATATATCTTTTGAAAAGATCAATTCGCAAATTTGCTTTAACAGGCAATGCTATACGAAAATCGTGTGTGTAAGATACGGAATTTAGAATATATACTTCTTGACTTACAAGAAACAGAAGAATGCCATTTGATTATTATCATCGTGATTTCACTATTCGAGATATTTTACAGTATATGTTACAGTATATTTTACAGTATATTTTTACAGTATATGTTACCAAAGTTTTCCAATTCTCAGTTTCCCATTTTATGATTTCCAAATGAAAACCACAGCATCTAGTGATTTAACGCTATAGAAGCTTCGCAGGCAAAAATTTCTATTGTTAAGAATGACAAAGGATCGTCAACGATCGCGTTCTCATGTGCAAGCCCAAAGAACACGGTCGCGCGACGCACGCGTGAAAAGCCTGTTCTTCGCCGTATTCCGTTTGCCAATTAGCCGACCCTGTTGTTGTCTCTATTCTCTGCCACTTCGCGCGGCTGTTCAAACGCAGCCTCGTAGTCAGTCAGACACGGTACTCCTCTAGTTTTAGATCAGCCAGGCTGCAGTTGGAAATCGACCGCGAAATTTAAGGATCCCGCGTTCAGCGGTGCGTATCAAGCTGAGATCATGGTGTCGGTTGATCGAGGAATACAATAAGACATTCAGACCAAAATACGCTACCAAGACCGAGAACTTTTGGGTGAAGGTTCGTGTACCGGGTGTGCCGATCGATTCGTCGACTTTCTGTACACTACGAGAATCTTTCATTCGGTGCACGTATCATACACAAGGATGTTTAAAATTCATAATGCTCGGTATTAATTCAAATTAATTTAATCTGTTACATTTGCAGTATATATTTCTGTCGGTCTTTACATTCTCTGTAAAAGTTTCTTCGAATGTAAGTGTTTAAAATACTTGAGTGTATTAGCTTTACGATACGGACGAAAGTGGGCCACGTTGAAGAAGACACGTTATTTTACTTTGACTCTGGTATCAAGGGAATCGAGAAAAATCTAATTTACATTTAATCGCAAAACAATAAAAAGCTGTATTTTTCCTACGAATCTTTTTTACCGAATAAAATATTTATATTATTTCTCGAACTTCTTAATTTGGATTTTAAATGTGCACAGTGGTTTCCATCGTTGTTCGGACACTCTTTGAAACAGACCAACTTCTTTCAAATTGAATCGAACGACTCGAGATCCTTTGAAAAGAATTTTGAAACAATTACAATTACAATTAGTCGGAGTCGCGAAGAAAAGAGCGCGGGTCACTTTTTGAAACTTTGTTATCCCTACATTGTTATGTAATGAAAATTTGAGTTCGATTTTGAAGAATAATTAAAGTCTATTTTCTATAAGTTTGTTATATCGATATTCTTCTATTTGGAAATACAGGAAGTATTTTCCTCTCTTTCGTTTCTCGATTTCGGGTCTTGCGTCGGGGGTTGAAATCGGAATGTTTGTTTGGAAATATAAATTGCCGTTACTGACACGAATGGAACAATTTTTCGACAGTTGTTCGAAATTTTTTGATTAACACTGAGCTCTGACTGAATGCGAGATTTCTGGTTTATCGATTTTAGTTGTAGGTCAGTGCTGAAATTATTCTTCCATAATACCTTATTCTATATGTTTAGTACTTGATTTTAGATTATACGTACAAAATACGTTACATTATACGAACATAATTCGCTTTACTATACTTTAATGCTTGCTATATTCTTTCACGTAAAATATCATAAACCAATAGCCGAAATATCAAACTTCCAAATAACAATAAATAAAGGAACTGTGAGTAATACATAGAATAGTAAACGGGACAAAATATAACGCTGGCAAGTTTCATAAAAATTCTTCAACGCCAGCGTGGAAGCGCTTCTTCACCTTCATTTCGTCGTCCGTAAAATAAATTAATTACCAGCGATCGAACGATAATTACGAGCCAATGTAAAATCGATTCGTACTTGATTTATGAACAATTGGTGCGCTACATACGGTTTCGTAATTATAATCCGACGAAAATCGATTCTTCCACCCATTTCTTCTTTTTATCGTCGTACGATATTAACGGAGAATTTTCACGCGTGAAATGAAAGCATTGCCACGAATAACTCGATCGCGTTCCTCTCGCGGCTGTCCGTGTCGTTCGTGCACACTTTTTAAAAATTCAAACGTACCTTTCCTTCAAAGATACATTGTATTGCACGCAATGTAAATTTAGCCCGCTAATACACAGATTTTCCTGTCTTTCCTCGAATTATACCGTACCAAAAATATCCCTAGGATAGTTGCGTAACGCACGATGACTGTACGTACAAGAATCGCGATAATCTCTTGTTATACAATGACGTTACACCTCGTCCGTATCGTTTCGTATTTTTGTATTCGTATCTCTCGACCTTATAATCCTACTGTACTGTATATACTTATGGTCTTGAAATCTCGTAAAAAAAAAATAGTGAGCTTGACAACACGCACGCGTATGACCTTGAATTTTTTTCATACGATAATAAATTAGGAGATATTTAGATCGTGCGATTTAACCGAGCCACCCTGTATACAACAGTTTACGAAAGGGTTCGAAGCTTTTACGAATATATTACACGCGCTATGTAAATGTCTTCTTCTATCCAGGTTCTACGGTTTCATGAAGTTTAAAAAATCTGAAATATTTCTGGCACTGTGGTAAAGTATATTTTTTTCAGATCATAGAAATTCTTTGGTGCTCGTAATTTACATAGCAGAAGTTTTTATTCCAATACAACCGTCGTTTCTTACAAAAAAAAAAAAAAAACAACGCTATCATATATATCAAAATATCATATTTATATCACAACCTAGCTCTTTTGAAGAATTGAACAATTCCAAAATTGTGAAATTTTACTTAAGAAAGAAAACAAGAAGAAAATCCCAATCTTTTTAAGAACATTAAAAAGAGATACAAACCATCGATTAACGAATTCTTGAATTTGCAAAAGATAAATAGACAGAAAGAAGCAAAAGAACGCTGTTGATAATCGCTTTTTAACGTAATTCTTAAATTCTTCCACTAAATTGCTCGACATGGAAGAAAAAGCATAAAACGCGATCGCTCGACGTTCTGGCTTCCATTTTTCTACGTTTCACGACTATATTCCATTTCTTTTCCAGTTTGCTACACCAATGGAAATTGGAATATTTTCAGATGGAACGTTATCGCTTATTACGGTGGAACGCTGATTGGATTTAGCGGAACAGACAGATTTTAATTTCTATTTCCCATTTTCTCTTATTTTTTTAAAGGACTACCGCCTGCGTTTCTCCTCTCGCGCTAATCCACTGGAAAGGAAACGAAAGAACTTTTTGACGAAAGGTTTATAATACCTAAGTGACGTGAAAATCCTGTAGACCAGAAGCGTAATAATTTTGCGCTTAATCGTTCGTTTCACTCGTAAAGACTTTATATTTCTCGAATTCTACCTTTCTTGAGCGGAATAAATGGAAGTTTAAAATTATCTCTCATCCCGTTCATTCTGAATCTACTTTCGGATAATTTATAGCAATTCAAATATATACAATTTTTGCCATTAAGTAATTCGAGGCAAGCTCTTACCGAAAATTCCTATGGAAAACTACGATCCTGTCATTTTTATCTTCTCATTGTACAGAAAGAATATAAATAATTCGATCGATTAAGCGTTTTTAATATTCCATGATGACGAAGATTCGACATATTCTTGTTATTTTACCAATACTTTCTACAATACTTTGTGTAATTTCTATTAATTTGAAGGAACGATACGAATAATTTTGTCGATTAAGAATTTGTAAGATTCGACGATAGAAGTTGTAACTGTACCAGTTACGTACACAAATCCACCGATCGATGTCAGTGTATCGTACTCGTGATAATAATCGCCCTAAGATCCTTCGAAAGGATCGAGGAGGATCCACTGATCATCGGTGACAGAACCCTGCTAGATAAGGATGCGTACGCGTCGATAACGATAGAAGGAGGTCGATGGGAGTCGGAAGCACGGTGCGTAGCCGGGAAGTCAAAACTGGTTTGATAAGGAAGTCAAACAACCTTTCGTATTGTCATAGGGTCGTAAAGTGGTAATAGGATAACCACGTCTGACAAACATCCTGCAGGCCATCGAGACAATAATCAAATAGTGTCCCAGGCCCAGAAGACGGTAACAGGATAGCCACTTCTGACTGGCGTCCGGTGACAACCCTTTCACAGGGCCCAAATCTTGGTATTAGATCGTCCGAAAAGTTTCTTTCGTTTTATAAGGAAATAATGGATGCACAACGTTTTTCGTTTTATATTATTTTATCGAATTACGTATGATCCATTTTCTTCTATCAGACTAAAGATCACAACGTTCGACAGAGTAGCTTTCATGTTTGTATAAAGATGTGTCGTTGTAAAACACGTGTCTGTAAAAGAAAGGCACTTTCCGGACGACCTAATATACGAAGCTTCCCAAAATCAACGCTCCACATACTCTGTTATAACATTCTGAGCCGTTAAGCTAGAAAAATTTACCAAATGTCCAGCTGGACAAATTATAAAGTACAAATTAAATAATTAAAAAAAAATCTCTGTTGGATTCGTATAACAATAGACTATCATATCTAAAGTTCGAATTTCTCACTTTACGTGCAAAGGTTCAAACTATCGCAAAATAGTTCAAAGGACGTGAAGAGACAACCGGTGATTTGTTAATTTTACGATCTCCTGTGTCTTCTACGTGACAGTATCATCGCTGTGTACGCGCCTCAAACCGAGGACTCACGAGAGCAAACTGCGTGCCACTGCGAATGTCCATCGTGTATAGCGTAGTAGTCAAAGTAGAAGTAAACCGAGGAACTGTTTAATATCTAATATAAGATACGATGCGATGTTAGCGAGTATGCTCGTGGCCTCTTTGCTTATATAACTTCGACCTGTTAATTCAAAATTCCGTTAGAGGAAAGTTTCGACCGATATTAGAGATGTTCAACTGCACTGAGCCTTCTTTTATAATTTTATACAGTTTCGAAAAAGAAGGGAGAAATGTCAATTCGATTAGTATACAATATATATTATACATATTTTTTTCTATATATGTTCGTCGATTTTTCTCAAACGGCTTGACCATCGGCATGGTTCCTTTTGGATTCTGCAGGTTATATTCTCCCGTTAGCCCCGTTACAAAATTTTTTGTATTTGTTTTTTTATACTATCTTTTTTTTTTCTTTTAAAAATCCAATTTTTACGTATGTTCGTCGATTACTCTGGAGCGGATTGAGCTATCGGGATGAAACGTTTCTCATTTTGCGTCAGCAAAATTTGTCCAGTTTGTTCATTGTTAAATATCGTTACTGCAAATTACATATTATTCGCCGATTACATCACATTACATTATTTTGCGCATTTCATTAAATTGGGCAGTTTCTTTAAACCGTGTCCTTTATTACTAACTCCTTGTTTCAAGCATACTTGCGTCATTTCTCTGCACATTGGTCGCAAGAAATACGATTCGTAACCTTTGCATTTCTGCAAGCGCTCTTTCGTTATGCGAGATAGTAGCGTTTGGGTCTTACAGAGCGATTCCAACGTTCGAGATATCGTTCCGTGAGAAAATAATAAAATACAATTGTGCACTTTTCGGATGCATCGAACCGCCAGGCGAACTTTTGAACCATTGAATGCCGTAAAATTCTTTCCTGCTCCGTTTGTTGTCGGGACGACACCTTCCTTTGTGGGAAAGCTTCGCTGTCGCCAACTGGTGCAAAGCCTCAAAGCCGGTAGCTCACAGCACGCGTTTCGGCGACCATCGAACGACATCGTCACGTAAATTTGAAGGTTGGATGATAAAATAAAATAGCTGAGTCGTAACACAACTATTAATTTTGTTTTAATTAAACTTTATTACGAATTCAGCAATCACAATGGAATGCACACTGAATTAACATAAATCACAATTCACTCCAACCACGTTACGTGAAACCTAGTTACACTGATACGTTAAGTACGCGACTGTTATAAGGATAGAGACCGGTAAAGATATGTTGACTATTCTAAGGATACAGAATAAGCGAAGTTTCACTGACGATACTGTGTCTGAGGAAAGCTAGGGATGGGTGTGTCTAAAGACACGGGACTATCGGATTTGTTGATGACAATTTTGGTTAGGGAAGTGAGGGCAGTAGACACCGTCTCCCATTGGATAATAAGACGGTTGGTGGACCAGGAAGGGTTTTTGCCGCCCTCGTGAGAAAGTTGCTAACGGAACATACCAGACGTGAGGAAAACTGACTTTCCGTGTTAACCCGTAGTAAACAATAAACGTAAACGGAAACCTAAGACAAGAGATACTGGCTTGGTCCGAAGGACCTTAACTATGAAAATTCCAAGACCCCCGGTGGGTACTTAGGACTATTGAAGGTACGCGTCAAGGATGTGCAAACATCTGCGCGCCATCCTGCCCGCGGTGTGTGACCTGGTCTCTGATGCGAATTGACGTTACAACGTATACGTTGCAACGTATATAGAGCATCTATACTTCATACAACTTCGCATCAGCGACGTGATACCACTGATTGGTCTGCAACCATTTTGTTTGTGAGACGAATACCGACGGTCGTTCGTTCCATCCTCTGGCTACTTACTGACGGCTGCGAATGGACCGTTATCGTCTTGTATTCCGAGTATACGCGTGAAATAAAATCTCACAGAGTCGTCCAGCATCTAAAATCTCTCGCGTTATCGTCGCTTGGCCTGCAACGATTTTGTCACGCGTTACGTAAATCGGGCGTTACCGTTCTACGTTCAAAATTTGTCGTTCGATCTTCGAGAAAACGGAACGAGCTCACCGCTTACACCGAAACCGAGCACTGGCCTAATTACCGATACCGGAGCAAATTGTGAGTCCACCCTTCGTATTGCGAGGTCTCAAGTGTTTCTGTGGACTAAGACGCGTCTCCATCCGAGTGTCTCCTTCGATTTCGACGGGGATACTTGATCGATGCGACGGACGTCGAATGACAGCATTATTTGATTTACCAGCGCTATTTCTGGCTCGTGCCAACTACTGCAGCAACCGTCATAAACGCAGACAAGGAGGCGCAGGAATTGTGCTCGATACGGGATCGCACGTAGTTGCAAAATCGCGACTACGATCAGAAGCATGGTAAGAATCGGTAGTTTGCTTCGGAGCGTAAAACGAATCCGGTTTCGAACGTTGTTAATGTCACAGAGATATAAATTAGCAATAGAAAAACCAGGGGGCCTAAGGAACATCCTGCAGGTCATCGAAACTACGCGTAGACAGTGTCCCAGGGTCAAAAGACAGTAACAGCGTGGCCACCTTTGACCTGAGCCCTGGCGACATCCCCAGCGACACCTCCATAAGAGCCAAGCCCATAGTATATAAACCTTCGCAAAGTCAGCTCTCGACGTTCTTTTCTAGCATTCTTAACCGTCACTCTATTGAAAATAAACAAATAAAAGCAAACCCCAGTAAATGCAACCATATTATATTTGCACTAAGAAAACGGAAACCACCAAATGTCCAATTAGATGGCACGCACATAACGCAAACAAGGCAAGTTAAATACCTAGGACTCCACTTAGACACACGACTTACATGGAAACAACAGACTAAATCAATTATAGACAAAATGCGGATAAAAAGAAGACAAATGTACTGACTAAACTAAACTAAATAAACTAAAAATCTACAAAACGATAATAAAACCAATTTGAACGTACGGAATACCGCTATGGGGGACAGCAGCAATGAGCCACGTAAATAAACTAGAGTCGCTACAATCGAAGATACTGAGAACAATCAAACAACGCCCTATGGTATGTCAGAAACGAGGATATACGCAAAGACTTAAAAATACCAGCGGTTAAAGAAGAAATCGGCAGGTACGCAGAAAAATACAAGGAAAGAAGGGCAACGCATCCAAACCAGCTGGCTGCTGAAGCGAGCAAAACTCTGATAGAAAGAAGACTAAAAAGAAAACACCCCTCTGACCTCGCTATAAAGATAAAATAGTCAAATTCGAAGATGGTATCTTGCCGGGGGTAGCCATCCACATGTTATTTAGCAATTAAGTTAGAAAGATTTACCAAATGTCCAGCTGGACAAATTGCAAAGTACAAATTAAATAATAAAAAAAGAAGAATCTTAAAAACCTCGATATTAATTATTTATATCAGTGTCAAATCCATTTACTCGTCTCTCGTTAGATCGTAACGTTTCTCTAAGATACACGGTGGATAGAGCCGGAAGTCTGGTAACGAAGTTCTTGTCTGCGACGGTTAAGTAGTAACGGACAAGAAGTCGTATATGATCAGACCAAATGGATCTGACACGCGGCATTTATTTCACTTGCAGATAACTCGCGTTACGAGCCTCCATCGAGAGGATGAATCCTCGCTTCTGAATATACTATTTGTCTCTAATGTCTACGTGCGGAAAATTAACTTTGAAATATCACTTCGACATTCCTCTCTTCCGGATCACAGCAACGATTTCATTACCATGTTAATCAGGCAAACTTCGGAAAGTTTGAAATTATATCGAAACAAAGTTTCCTCGAATAGAAATAAATTGACTTCCGCGAGGGAAATTTTAGAATGAAAATTTTAATGGGCTAATCGTTGGCTGTGATATATTTATTTATATAGAATGTCTTAAACAACGTAAGAAACCTACGAAACGAGAAACGTCTCCCAAAGGTTTTCGTAACGCGAATGGTTTCTTTATCGACGAGTAAATGTATTTTCATCTAAAATATCTTTTAACAAAATATCGGCAACGGTTTGAATATCACGGCGATCGATCTGCACCATATTTTGTAATTTAAAAAAGAAGATACAAGGACCGTGTAATGATACAACTGTATCTAAAATTAAAGAAATAAATTATTAATATTGTACAGAAATAAGCGTTCTAATATTTGTAACTAATTTTCATAAATACAGAATTTAATACACGATATACGATTGAAATTAGAAATTATTAATAAAACGTTTATTTCTAATAATAATACAGAGTTTAATATACGATATACGATTGAAATTAGAAATAAACGTTTTATGAATAATTTCTAATTTCAATCGTATATCGTATATTAAATTCTGTATTTGTGAAAATTATTTACAAATATTAGAACGCTTATTTTTGTAATATATCAATAATTTACTTCGTTAATGAAATAAACGTTTTACTAATAATTTCTAACTCCAATCGTATATCGTATATTAAATTCTGTATTTGTGAAAATTATTTACAAAAATTAAATTACAAAATTATTTTGTACTATATCAATAATTTACTTCTTTAATGAAATAAACGTTTTCTTAATAATATCTAACTTCAATCGTATATCGTACATTAAATTCTGCATTTAAGAAAATATATTTAGAAATAAGATTACGCTCGTATAACTTTAAAAATTTCCAAACGACAAACAAAATCACAAAAGTTCTATATTTCTGATCACAAGCAAATAAACGAATATAGGCAAAAGATTTGAAATTCTGACACGAAATCACCTTTGCAGTTCGATTTCTCTATGGCATTTAAAAATTGAGGGGCCATCTCCATCCGATGGGAATTTATTTTAAGCGTTTCACGGTGAAATTCCTTTTCACAAACTTACGTTGCTTCTATTATCCCTTATCTCTGTCTTCGTTCGCCGCAATCGATCGGAAGCGCGGTACACGCGGAGCTCGAGTGCTTTCCATCGTAAAAATCGTTCCAATATACTTTGCATAATGTTTCAACGATTCGAGCATCGACTTTAATTCCTATGGTTCTTAATCGTGCATCTCTTAAAGAGTTTCCAGTTACTCTGAAACTGTTGCCTCTCATTTTCTCTCTGTTGTATCGATTATTTAAAGTAACTCCGCGTACTTTGTTTCACTATTTTAGAATTGTTTTAACCGTATCCATTCAAAGTCAAAGTCAATAAGGAAAACATAAGGAAACTGTTACGATAATATTTTCGGAATTAACCACGGCTCGAAATTCCCAATATTGCGAGGTATTCGGAATGGAATAACAAACTCGACAATTTTTGTTTTTATTTATCATACATATTTTTATATAGAAAATGTATATATATTATTTAATATCAAAATTGCCGCTTTTGAGATTACTTTTTCCAGAAAATATTCTTCACGGATTACGCGTAGCTGAAATATTTGCCGATAAATGGACTATAAATCTTTTAAATACCAGGGAAATCGATATTTAAGATGAATATGTCAAAGTAGAGATATATTTTGAAAGAACAAGTTTATATCTATCACAGCACATAGGGAAAAAAGTCGATAGCTCGAAAAATGGAAAAATGTCGGACCGCTATAAGGAAGAAAATATCGAAGGCTATCAGCGACTAGAGTTCCAAAAATTTGAAACTCGAGCAAACGATAACTCGAAGAAAAATCGAAGATCGAAAATTCGCTCGCAGAGCAGAATGTTTCTAAATATAAAAATTCTCGAAACGAAATGTCGCAAGAGCGAACAATACGCGTCCATCCGGTCGAAAAACCGACGTTCGAGGCGAGTTAAGGATCTCAAGGTTTCCTGTTCGAGAGCTGCGCGCGCTGAACGCGCGGGTTATTTTTAAATGTTTTGTAAGTTGCGTTTACAGGCATCGACGCCAACGAAGGTCGGTTATTGACCAGCGTCGACCTCTAAATTCCACTTCGCGCCATCGAAATTCTCCATCGCGATCGACTTCGATCTTTTCTCGCGTAAACGCGTATTTTATCGCGAATCGTGCGAATAAAGCCTCGTTCGCATTAATTACGGTAATTAATTAGTTCGGTTACGTAAAGGCGAACTTCTACGACAACACGTCCGTCAGCGTCTTGTTTCTCTCGCTTTCTTTTCTTTTTCTTTTTTTTATTTTGCTCCGTCCGAGTCGCGAGACTTTGACAGTCTTGTCAACTTTCGCGTGAACGAGAAAGCTGCGAATTATATTTGAGTTCCATGCTCGTTGAAGAAACGTTCTTCTTACGTTGATAACGAAATTTCAACGCTGTGCGAGAAAGTGTGGATGTGTCTTTCTTAGCGCCGTCCAGGGAGAAGATGCGAGATAAAATGATCGTGAATGGTCGGAAGTTTGTGTACGTTACGTCGGTTCGCGTATATGAAATGCCGTTTCATCGATCGATTGGAAAAAATTGCGAAAGCAAAGGGTCGTTAACAGAGAAATATTGTTCGAAGGCCGTAAAGGAAAAGTATGATTTTATTCACGAGACAAGTAATTTGAATATTTGCAATAATTTAAATCCTACGATCGATGAAACTACTCGAGATGTATGCTTAATTATTCTCTTATGTCTGTTAAGGAAATCAGAGGATTTGGAAATACAAATAACTGACTCTATTTCACACACAACAGCTATACATCTATATTACACTCTGAAGAACGTCTTGCACGCACGCTTGTCGCCAACCGACTCCTTTAGATGCTTCTTAACGACTGCTGTGTTTTGTCTCAACTCAGACCTGGACGCCCTCTGACCCTTACACACACACTCTCATGTACAGTGTAAATGTATCATCTTCCTAACAATGTCCAATAAAGATATAGTAAATCAAATGGCGAAACCACCTCTGTGTAAATGATCCTCATTGTGGCGAATAAACCACTGTTGGTCTGTACGAAATACGTAGTTCAACGTCATCGGGTTAATAAAATGAATCGTCTGGAGTCACCGCGAAATGCACGTGCCTAGTGGAGAATTTATCGGGGAATAATAACCGCGTAAACGTTTAAGCCGCAGAATTACGGTGCTTTACCGGCGAGCTCGCTCCTTAATGCACATCGTCGTCGAATAAGGAGGATTTACACGAGGACCGTACGACCAACCAACTGCACGAGGATACACGTTCGAGCGGAAGCAGACGGTTAATGATGTCGGCGAGATCGTATCTGCGACCCGCGTTCGATTATTCCACGCTTTTCTTAGAGGTTCTTCTTCTTCGAGGTGGAAAGATGGATAGATGGTGCGGTCGTGGTCAGGGTAAGTCACGCAGTTGCGACAGGTCGCGTTTCTTGCTCGCTAGGGATAGATAGCAGCGAGAAAAAGCGAGCTCGATGGCGCACGGGACTTGAAATATCGTTTCTCGTGTTGAGACGCGGAAGAATCTTTCCTAAAAAGTTTCCAGCGAAACGTGGATTACCAGCGAAGGATGTGGAGAAAGCAAGAAATGTCATAAGGTGGAATTATCGAGAAACTTAATTGGTAAATGGTTGGGTTCGCAAATCGGTGAACAGACAAACAAGGCGATGGATTTCAGTTAGTTCGTTATATGTATACGAAAATTATACTTGTATTAAATATCAGAAGGAAAAATGAGCAAACGGAATAATCGTTTCGTGTCATACTATTTCCTGTAGAATTAAGCGGCGAGTTGGACTCTACGTGATATCGAAATAAAATAAAATAAAAAGTGTCTACATCTATTATCAGCGAACAGATCGTTCGGTTATTTTATTAATACAATTGATAAATTGCGGCTTATAGGCTTCTATCGCACAATAGACACGATCTGAAACTGAAACGATCTGAAAAATCAAAGGTCGTTGAAAAATTTTAAACGATGGAAGATAGTCGTGACCATTTCTTTCTTGCTAATGTTCAAATTAAAAAAAAAAAAAACTGTTAAGGTAAAGAGAGGATTCGGAAATACAAATAATTTAGTTTATTCAGCACACAACAGTTATATACATATCTTATACTCTGAAGACCTCGTAATCCTACTCGCACGCACGCCTGTTGTCAACCGACTCTTCCAGATGCTTCTAAACGACTTCTAACGGTCCTTTGTCTCAACTCAGACCAGGACGCCCTCTAACACTTACACACACATTCACATGTACAGTGTAAATGTATCATCTTCCTAACAAAAACAAATTACAAAATATAATAGGAAAAAACAGACAGAACGAGGGAGTAACTTCTGCTTCGAGCCTACGCAACTAAAATGAAAGAGAATAAATCCACGGTTACGTCGTAACCAAGCACTGATTAAAATCTTTTTAGCTCGAAAGAAACTACGTACGATCGGGAAACTTAACGGAGTCCTTTAAAACTTTCCATAGAAAGAAGCAGAGAGAGAGAACTTGTGAATCTGGAAAACAGGAAAGAACCGCAGTTCTTATCGAAAATCCAATTCCTATCTCGGCCCTAACATAAATAGGAAGGCAACCTTCGTGAGTAGCAGAAATTTCAACGTCACGGCGTCGTTGCGATCTTCCACTGTATCCATTTGGAAAATGTCAATTTACAGTAATACCGTCTACCCTTCTTCATCGCGAAGAATCACGCGCATCTCCTCGAATCATGGCGAGTTTCGCAATAATTTTCCACGCTGAGTCTCTCGAATTCCTCGAGACATGCAAATCATCGTTCTTCCACGATTAGAGTCCTTTGCTTTTCGTTAAAGCGACGATCGATCGAGAAACGCAATTTATATTTCGTTTGAGAAATTAATTGATTCTCTTCGTAAAAATGTTATATAAACTAAAAAAATAATGAAATGCTGTAAGTAGCAACTTTATATGGACGTATGGCGCACGCTGTAAAAAAGATTTCGAAATTTTGTTAACGCTGCAACGAGTGACGGAGAAAAGGATTTATTCGAGATTTTCCACTTGTTCTTGCGCGTACGATCTGCATATGTCGTCCCTTTCGCAATTCTTGAAACGAAACGTCCTCTCACAACGATACTGAAAGATAGGCTTGGATCGAGAATCATTCGAACGAACAGTTCTTGGAAAGAATTTGTAAATAACGATGGATTGGTGATACTTACGTATCATTCACTTACATTAACGATCCATTTTATAACGAGTCCACAGCCCTGCGTTACATCGTACGTGTGTGTCATTGTATTAGGTTGTCCGAAAAGTGTCTTTCTTTCGCAAACGTGTCTTTTACAACAGTGCACCTTCGTACAAACGTGAAACCAAGTCTGTGAAGTATCGCGGTGTTTATCTCGAAATTCGACAAAATAATATAAAACAAAAAACATTGTGCGTCTATTATTTCCTCGTAAAACGAAAGAAACTTTTAGGACAACCTAATATTACAAAGGCAAGCCGAAAATGGTCGAAAGAAGGTAACTTAATTATCGAAAATTTGTGAAATATGAGAAAAAATGAGAAAAAGCTTGACGAATTTGTTGCATTTTCTTGCCGATGGGACCTAGTAATTACGTTATTTTTTGTAATTACGTGACACGATCGCTTGGATCCTGTGTCCGTTCAAAGGAATTAATCCGACTGGCAAAAATTAAGAACGCCACAGAACGAATTTATCGTCGGTCGTTGACTCGTATTTACGACCTTCCCGTGAAAATCTCGGCGGCACTTTGACATTCTTTCGTTCTGTCCCATTCTCCTTCTTCCCTCTCATCTCTCACCCCATTTTTCTCTTCCCTTTTTTTTCTTACGCTCGCTTTTACTCCTCCGTCTTCTCGTTTTTGTTTCTTTGGTTTTATGTCTCTTTTTCTTCATTTTTTTTTTTTTTCATAAATCGAACGATTATCTCGAGCAACGTTCCGCAACGAGCGTTTTGCTTTTATGTTGTTCCGTGCTCGTATTATCTGCGCTGACTGACTTAACGGCCTCCTCGAGAAATAGTGTCAAGGGATCAGTGTCATTGTTGGGTCTTCCACGCGGAGGCTACGCTTTCGCTCCTGGTAACAAGATCTTTCGACGATGATTGCGCACGATGTGCCCGCGAATATTTCTCCTACTTTTACTTGTTTATTTATCTACAACTTGCGAGTTATTTGCGCGAGCCACGCCTTCCCTCGTCCCTCGATCGTGAAAGACGAGAATTAGCTTTAAAATAGAATTACTTAATATTCACAAATGTTATTTCGATATTTTGTTCTTTGGAAACAAAAGGACGAATAAAATGGAACATATCTATAATTCAATTATATTTCAAGAATTGTGGAGAGCTTCGTCTGCAAAATTTCTCGCCGATAGAAAGACGGAATACGTTTCCACTTGTAAGATTCTTCGTTGTATACGTCGTATAAGCGATCAATAAAAATATCGTTTTATTTCATTATCTAATTGATGGAAGAATTTATCGACGATCGTTTTACGTTTCGCGAAATAAAAGTTGTTGAAAATGGAACGGCACGAGCAACACGAGCTGTACACCCCATCTGCGTGCACGTGTTTCCCTCTAATATTTCTATTCGCGTATTCGTCTCGCACCCAGGCTTTGCCAGTTGAATACCGAAGGCAGATACGAGTAAATAAACTGGTAAATTTATGACAGTAAATTTCCGGCCGGTAAACATATCTATAAATTATCAACGACTTCCACCGGGGCGAAACGATAGTTGGGCTGTTCCAAGTACTTTCGAAACAAAATCGATTCGCTCTTATGAAATCCGAAGCCACGTTAAATTACCACTTTTACGTTACTTTCTACCACCGGTGATTTACAAGCGATTTGTAAACGAATCCTACCAATTGGTTGTGGTGTTTCGAGAAATTTCAAAGGCTCTCGCGTTACGAGCAAGCGTGTAAGAGGATTTTTGACATTTTCTCTTCTTTTAACTCTCGATCGTTACTGCCAATTTATTAGTTGTAAAATTGTCTAGCCCTTAACGCTCCAGCTGTGTCTCTCAAACACCACCAAAAGGAAGTAACGCGGTGAAAAAACAAACAGTTTTCTACTGCGAGACCTGTGAACGCAAACCCGGTTTGCATCTCAATGAATGTTTTAAAAAATTCCACGCGTTACTCGATTATAATTAATATAAATATTGCAATCAAAGTTATATTACTTCTGAGATGAATAAAGATTGTTCCGAATGACTTTAATATTATTATTTACACGTAATTGTAGCGTTTAAAATCTGACACTTAAAAGCTTGCAAGTCCAAGTATGATGAGAATAAGTTGGAGTTGCCGGTCGATATTCACAATTAAAAGTCGGAGCTTTAAGAACTAGATTGGGCCGGTTGAATCGAGATTCTATCAATGATATTTATCGCGTGAAGCATAGAGTATGTAAAAATACGAATAATACAAGGCAAAATGAAAATCACAAAGATATTGATCTTTCGTATTGAACCAGATATTGGATTGGCAACTAAATGATTGAGAATTTTGTCATTACCATCTAATGACAAAATTCGCAATCACTTAGTTGCCAACCCAATAAATTTTATACCCACCAAATTATTATATAAATTATCGAAATATGTATAAAATGCTAGACTAGATTAGCCGCGTAGTAGTGACACACGTATGTGAATATGATATGGAAAGAGAGTGCCGAGACGCGTGCAAATGTATATCGACAAAGATCCTGGAAATTCTTTATTAAATAAATCTAAGACTATTTTAATATGAATTCTAAGAGTAATCTTAGTGTTCCTTTACTTTTATTTCGGCAATTAAAATCCACAATTCTCAACGTAAATTCATTTTTTGATGTTTTTTCGATACTTTTTAACACCTGAACCACGCAGTTGATAACGAGGCATCTTGCAACGAATTATAGAGATAGCTTGTTGGAGCTTTAGCATGTCTTTAAAATGGATATTTTCGCGTGTTAGGTTGAAACTGCTGCCCAGACGCGTATGTTTCGCGACTTAATAGCCATATAGGTTAACCGTGAAACCCACAGGTATAATTGCCAGTAGCGCAAATCGTCCATTATTCGAATTTCGTCGTTTTATTCCTGAGAGATCTTGGCCGGAAGTCACGAATAATGGATATGGGTGAGAATTCGTGAATGAAAGCGCACAGCCAACCGTATGCTCGCGTCAATCTTTCCCTGCTCGTGAAATAATTAACGAAGATCCTCCAACTCGCTCGTTTAAATAGCGATTAAATTATTATTTCGAAGTTGGGATTCTATTCGAACGAATTGTGTTAAAAAGACGACAGATGTTAAGATAATTGAAAACATTACAAGATTTCATTACTATTCCAATATCGAATGATTGTCTATAAATACGCCTGATTTTATACTTGTTTTTAATTAGTTTTATACCATGGACTTGGTTAAAATAATTATTAAAAACTAGAAACTAGATACGAGCAGTAATAATTCATTTCAATAATTCATATTTCAAATTCACATGATTTTCCAATCATATTGAAACACTTTCTTATGTAATTAGAACATCTGATCTCATAAAGAGCGCGATAATTGACCTATATTATCAGAGAAATGATCAAAGTTAACCGAAATTTCGCGCGGCAGGTATTCGATGTGTAAAACAACGATACAGAATATTTGAAAAAAAATGTGTAGAGAGTAAAACATACAAAAAAAAAATAATAAATTTGTTGAAAATGACAACGTGAGTTCGTGCTCGCCATCCATATGCAGATGCGTTAGTTATAAGAAATAGTAACTAGAAGATAATCCTAGTTACAATCGATAGGCTTAAGATGCTTTTTTGTTTTTATCCCTAGTTTTTGTAAGCGCGTGCAATAAAGGTTTATTTGGCTCACAAGGGTGTGATAGATTTATCCATTCAATAAAATAATAACTATTGTGATCCTACCTCTGAGTATAGAAATAACAACAAAATTGCCATATGTCGATCCCTACAAGATTCCTGATTTAATCCTCGTGCAGACGATTTGCTTGTATCATCATAATCACAGCTATAAAATTGCAAACTTGAAATTACGAGAATAAAAGTATAATACCACATATTCGTGTTTAAAAAAACGAGAGAGCACAGATAAGTGAGTACTTATATCGACACGTTTGCGTCCTATTTAACGCGAAAGAGCACCAAATGACGATTGAAGCGAGGATTATACTCGCTTCAGCGTCGAAATTTCTCTAAGAATAATCCGAGACGGAAAATGATGAGGATTGAACGCGAGTAGTCGTCGAAGATATACATATGTACAATCGTAATGATGTATTTTTCGCATGAAATGTTACATCGCTAATTGGACAGCTGTTTCAATCCTCGGATACAAAATATCGATGTTCCGTAGATGTCTGCGACTATGCGTACAGATGAAACGAGAACAGTAGAAAAGTATCGACGAGGCATATTATTTTTCGTGCGTATATCGTGTACATATATATAAAAGGGACAGAACATATACATATATATTAATATATTAATAATTGTTTAATAATTGTTATATATTGTATATTAATAATTGTTATATTATGAATATATATGTAAATATATAAATTATTTCCTAATAGGGATTTTATATGTTATTCCCTGTGCTAGATCTGATTTCTAACAAAAATGCACTTGTACTACTTCTTCATTGAATAGAAAGCTCGATTAATATAAACTATTTTTCATATTTGAAATCTTTCATTTTCCATATTTATAAAATGAATAATTTATGTCGAAAATCTTGAATGAACTTGAAAAATGTTTAATTCACGGTAAAGGAGACACGTTTCAGGAGACATACTAAAAGAAACGTTTTAAAGATTTGCTGTAACAGTAATCTGACGATATAACCATTAAATTGGACCCTTTTGTAATTTAGAAACGAATAATTTTTGCACCTCTCGTTTATATGTCTCTTAAAACTTACGATCTTCTTCGCCTTACATAATATCTATATTACGTGTTAATTAAATAATATCTACATTAAATATGTAATTAATTTTATAGTATATTTAATTAACGCTATAATTAAAAAGCAGACGGGAAGAATAAATATTTCCACATTGGGATACCTAAATACAAAAGTTACGCAAACTGAATAAAATATAAAAATATCAAGCAGAATAGAAATATGGCAATATAAAATAGAAGTTAAAATTATTCATGATTATCGGATTGTTATTAAAAAAAAACTCATACCTCGATATTTATCCCCTTCCAGAAAATCACCCGGTACATATACTCAAGTTTACACAACATCCGCGTCCGCATACATCGACTGGTAGTAGTCGTGTGTTCCATGTTATATTCGTATATATCCGGTTTCATAATGGACAATCGAGATCACAATAAAAGTATTGGCAAATAAGATTGATGCAAAAATAAACGACGTTCGACCGATTACAATGATCAATTTTTATTTTTGAACCCGCCCGCCACGATCTCTGTGTCGTACTACGTTCGAACACGTTCAGTATTCAAAACGGATAATCTGTACACACTCATAACTTCACTGGCCATTTTAACCGTATCACCCAAGAATTTACGATCGATTATGTATTTGCGTATCCAGAATCTCGGCCTTGATCGCGTCTTATTTCAATAACGACATAAATCAAAAGTTTCAAACATCGCCGGGCTATTTTCGCGTCAGTGCACGCGCGAATAGTTTACTTTGACAATGTTATACAGCGCTGCTGATAACAGTGATAATAGCGATTTGTCAAACGGTGGTAATAACGAAGACGAATAAGTAATGATGAAACAGGTTGGGAATCGATGTATATCGAAATATCGATAGTGATGAAAATTATAGGTTAGTCCATTGATAATCCTAACTCTATCAAGGACCAAGATTATAGTTTATCAGATAACGTTACAAATTCCTTAATTTCTTTAAACCGTAAAAACCGTAAAATTGGAAAAATAGCGACAAAAAGGATATTAAACGTTCATAGATACGATATTATAAAAACAGAATTCGTTGGTGTAATTTGATTATGAAAAAGTACAAATAAAATACCGCGTTAATGCAACGTTGGCCCTCGATGAGTTAATGGTCACATAAGAAATAAAGTAATCATAGACGAAACCAATTTTGAAAGGAAAATTAATGTAATACACAGTTCGAAACGCTACGCCGATACGCGTTAGTTTCGGACTTGTTACTTTCGCGGAGGCGCGCGCAGGGATACTGTCAGAGTATATAGAAATATCGATCGACATATCGAATCAGGTATCGAATAATCGAATCGCACGGACAATAATGAAAACGATAAAACTTGAAGTTCTCAACGTACAAGGAACAATTTGTATTCGTTTTTAGAGTACGCAAGTACATTGCTCCACGTGTATATAAAGTGTCACATAAATCCGACACTTTCGCGGGAATACATATATATCTACGCGGATCGAAATACCGGTGATCCATGCGCAGCGCCATACTGCTCGCGAACCTTATACACATGCAGACATGTCAAACTTTCTTCGCGATTAAAACGATATAAACGCCCAAACTATTACGACGCAAACATCCTGAAACCCTTACACAAAACAGGCTCGCAACAAAATTAGAAATTTCACAGTTACATACCTTAAGAAACAGACTCGCCAATAGAACGAACACTTCGACCGGCAGAAACAGCTTTCCCGCACGTTTCTCCGAAAACTGGACGCGCGCGTTTATAGGCGTGTACACACACGGCAACAATGGACAGTTGACACCTCTCGATATCCTGTGACGGGGAATCGATCGGAATCGAGATAAACAGAGATCTTTGTCGGATAAACGAGCACGATAGCGGACCAGCCACGGGACGGAATAACAAACCGAGTTCACTTTGTGTGTCACCGGTCAGCTTCCGCCAACTTCACGCCTGTGTGCCGGTTTTCTCAGCGATCCATGATAAATCTCATTCGATTCTTGTTTAATCTCCGTTAACTTGTCTACGCCAATCAGTTGCACATATATGTATATCTATACATATATAAAATATTATTTATAATATTGTAGATAGATAATATATTTATATGTATATATATATCTCAACTCTGCAAAATTTCTCGACAGTCAAATTAGCTTTCGAATATATATATATATATATGTATATGTATATGTATTTGTGTATATATATATACTCTTCTACATGTTCAGAATAAATCGAGACAGAGTAAGTGAGGCAATATACGTATACATATATACACAAAGGGTGTGCGTTGACAGCGAGAACGAAAAAAGGCAAACACGATTAGCAGACAATGATCGGCGTGAATGGGAACCACGAGCGAATTGACAGGCACACGTCTAACACCGTAGTAAAGAGCACAACACCACCAGCACGACGACGGCGACGACGACGACGGCGACGGCGAGCGACGACGACGACGACGACGGCGACGGCGGCGGCACGAAGACGACGACGACGACGACGACGTTGACGGGCGCGAGGTCGGTGAGAGACTGGGCGACACGCGACGAGTCACCGTCGGCGATGAGTGGAGTCGCTCTGACGAGGATCCTGGGGCCATCAGGCTGCCCGTGAGGGGGTGGAGGCGCCGGAGCGTTTGGGGTGGGAGGGAAAGCAGAGAGAGAGGAATGCCGCTCGGGGGCGAGTACACGCCGCGCCGGGTGCGGGGAGTAAAGCGGCGGTGAGGTGGGGACCACGACGTCGGCGTCGGCGTCGCTTCTTTGCCGAGGGCGTGGTCCTGATCGCGGCTCTTCGCGAGTTCAGAGATACAGACCGGATCCGATACCGGCGCTACTCTCGACGCTGTAAAATTTCTCGACAGTCTGACTAGCTTTCGAAGACGACGATCCATAGTTTCCAGAGTCGGAACGTTTCTTCTACAGGTTTTACGACGTCTTTCCCTTTTTCTTCGTCTTCGAATTGATTCGTGAAATTTGAATAAGGACGGGTGATAACGCAACATTTGTTTTCTCTTCGTTTGGAGATTCTCCGAAGGGGTAGTTTGGAAACTGTGATTATGTAAGATATTAACATAATGTCTTCCTTTCTTTTTCTCGGATTTTTTAATTGATACTATACGGCGTGGACTTTGGAAACAGATGGATGATAATAGAAGATCTGTTTCTTTAACGTTCTATGAAGTTTGCGACAAAGAATTACGTATATAGGATTTTTGGCTAGCGTCCCTTTTTTGTCTGTCTTCCTTAATTTTAATTAACAGGTGTGGAGTTTGAAGAAAGATGGATGATAATGCAGAAGATTTGTTTTCTCTTTGTTGATTTCTATATAATTTTTTCAAAGTTTTAAGGAAATATGTATATTGAATTGCGTGACCATGGTTCTTGCAATATGACGAGTTTCATAGTGTAGACTGTTATTCAATGTTAATTTCTTAATATATAATAGTTGGAGTTTGAAACAAATTTGAAGAATCGAAATGTATGTACATTAAAATTATTATCACGATTAATAGGATTAATATTTAGTAAATTTCATTGAAGTTGTAATCAACGAAACATTCATATGCTAAAGGACATACGTATTTTTATGTAATTGGAAGACTGTTTTCTCTTTTGAGGAAACTTAATGTTATAAAACGAAAATTATTAAAACTATTACCATATAAATTGTATTTATTAAACAGATTGAAAACGTAAATTAAACGGATAAATTTCTGACTGAACATGAAATTTTGCGCAATGTTTCATTCGATATTCCTAATAATCTTCCTCGTAGAAGTTTTAATCCCAAAGCTTGCAACGTAGTTTATAGCGAACACTGATGCCAGGGCATTGCGGATAGAAGAAGTTTCTAGATAGATAGCTACAAATTATCCTATAATAATAACGGGAGAGAAATACGATAAGTCACACTTTTTTCGTTACAAAATTATTCTATTATTACTATATTATTATAAATTAGATATTTATTTTTGAATATCTCAAAAATTTAATTGGTATTTTTTAACTAGTATTCTTTTTTTTTATTTCAACTTTGCACTAAAATACTTCTTTTCAACTTGCCACGGTATCAAAATCACAAAAACGGGCTTATCGTGTGTCATCCATGCGCTTTCCACATGGGATATCTATACGATTTTCTTTTTTCATCTATATCGATCATTTGATAGAACTTACTCGATTGCTGACTAAAGCTAAAAATAACGATCAAAAGCATGAAATACTTCCAACGACATATTTTAGAACGTCTAGGTGAAAATATATTTTTCCAATGTTTCGATAAGGAACTTCTTTCGCAATGCCTTCGTTGAAAGAGAAACGGTAATCGCGTTGGAGTCAGGTCTCGAGATAAAGAGGTAACGCCGATGATACTTGAAGGTTCTTGTGTATTGGAATTGTTGCCACTTTCTTTCGGAAAATCTCTACTGACAAAGATTGAGCAGTACTACTGAAACGACACTTCCGCTTACAATGCACTTGTGCCAGCGAAAAAACCGCATAGAGACCAAATACAGGTACAAAGTGGTTTCCCCTACTATTTGTAACATTTTCTCGTAAATGGAATAAAAATCCGTCGGTATGAAAGAAACTCGTTTGAAAATATTTTACCGTAATAAATTAGAAGCTTACCCCATCCGCTACGTTCATCGAATCTTTTGGCGAAAACATACTACGAGAAAAACAAATGATTCTTATATATTTGTGGGTATATTTAAAGCAAGAAGGTTAAATAAATAATCATAAACTCTGACTGAGTGGAATTTTTCAAAAAATGATATTTTTAATATGTTCTAGCGTATTTCTACTAAACTCAATTTCGTTGCCCCTTTATCTGTCTCACATATCTATGTAAAGTTCACATAAATAATTGCAAAACCAAACGCGAGTTCAAAAAATAATATTTGCTCAACGAAATAGAGATAGAAATAGAATCTAAACAGAAATTTATCGCACGGTTTCTGGCGACTTTTACATCCGGAAAAATTGAAATACCATAACACGGCGATTTTCTACTTAATTCGATTCACGAATTGACAAACAATCGTGCAGTGTGTAACGTTGCGGTTACTAACCCTCGGATTTCCCAGGCGACTGGAAACAACCTGTGCCAAATACAGTTTAACACTGCCTGCATTTCAATAAGCAACAGCCTCTTGAAATATTCTACATTCTCATGCGATGGTGGAGATTTGTATTTTTGCGAATCGATTTCCCGTTCAAGTTCTTTCGCCCTGTGTCGAAACAAGACGAATATTTTCACGTCGAACCGATATCTTTTCCCTTTCTTTCTCTCCGCGCTAAGCTTAATCCCTTCTGGCTTTCTAAAAGCTAATTTAAGTTTAATTAATCCTAATTTAATCGAAACAATCGAACAGGATAATTTAATTTCCTTTCGTCCGATATAAAAGAAACGAAGTACCTTTCGCGATACAGCTAGGTACGTTTTATTTGTTTGTTCTGTTAATAATACAGCATGGCTCGATAGTTGTTGTATCAAATATACGCTCCTCGACTCCCTTGTGATATTCAGATTTCGCGTTGGAGAAGTTACTTACGATGATATGATCTCGTATTTGGTAAATTTGAATTATTGTGAAATACGAAGAAATTCTCTATTAAGTTAAATTGCACACTTTTCGTGCTTGCAAAAATATTTTTCTAATCTAGAATTTTAATTTTCAAGTTACTTGTAAGTATATCGTTGTATACAGGATCAACGTGACAGTCTTCGATTGTTCGATCAGGACAGAAGAGAACGGTAAAATAAAAATGAAAGAGAAAGGTACAGCGTTTAAGGGAAAAAGGACGGTTTATGGTCAGACACGTGTTACAAACCGCGCTCGTATCTTACATGGTTGCCTTATTTTCGATATTTCTATTCGGAGTAATAAAAATCCTAACATAATATACAAACTTGACGACTGGATTATTTATTAATTTAGAAATTATTACTATAAATATTATTCATACGCACATTACACGACAAAGCTAATGAAACTCATTCTGTATGTTAGAGTAAAAAATCAAAATTTTTTAAATTAAAGAATCTACTTGGTGGAGTGACATGTGTCACGCGATAGATGACCAATGCTCCAGTATTTTAACAAATTCTAACGATTTGCATCGGAATGGAACTATATGGAACATCAAATATTTCTGTCATTTCAAAAATTTTGTTCGTCTTTCCAAATTATTCCGGACGTGCTCCGATAATTACGCTTCACAAAAACTGATATAGAAATCTCGTCGGAAAACCAATAGACAGGCTTTGATTACTTTTAGCAAATTATTGCAAATTTACTCGGTACGCAAGTTCAACAGAACCGACTTTAATGCGCTTTCATCGATCGTTGCTTCAAGTAATCATCGACGAATATTCATTCTCTTTTTCATTTTTATTAATTAAACTCAATTTTCCTAAAATTGCTCAATATGAAACGCGACTTATCGCCTTCATCCTCTGTACTCTTCAGGTAGAATTTACCCAGATAGATACTTTACCGCTACAATACGATTCTCTACCATAGATCCCAATAATTCCTACGCTTTCGAGTCCTCTATCCATTGCGTGCTATTCCCCCGGAAGCGTTAAACGAATTGCTTATTGTTGAAAGGAACAACGACGCTCAATGCCGTCCTGTTCGATACATTCCGTACGCGGTGATATTCTCGCGCGAACGAGGCATTCCCTTCTACGTTAAAGAGGCATGAGAAATTACATCGAAGAGACAGCCTGGAAGAGAAGGATGTGGAAAAACTTAGAATACAGAACTGACCCAATTGGAACGATTCAACGACGCGGGGAAGGAAGATCGTTAATAAAACGTTTAGGTGACATGCTTGACGGTCCACGTCGGGCAAGGTTAAGCGGCGACCCTCGAACTTATAAATAACCACGAAACATTCCCTCGTGGAGTAACGCGCTCACTTCGATCGCGTAGATCGGCATCGAGCGTGTAGACACCGCTACGATCTAATTAGAAGACTTTAATTGGGACGACTCGCCTTGTTTCCATTTGATCCACTCGGTATTTTCCAACTTTCCACACGCCTGTTCGATCGTGTGAAAAAAGGAGTGGGGGGCGGCGGTGATCTTGTACGATTCAATCGAGCTGTATATACAGTGTCTCGTTTTAATCTACCAGCACGCAAATTCAGAAACATTTGAAAGATTAAAGAGAGATTAAAGGATATTTTGAGAAGAAATAAACAAAGAATGTATATGGTTTTATGAACACAGAATTCCGACGGAGAAGTACGAACGTGCCGAATCACTTTTAATACGAAACACTCGTAGAATACAGGTGGAACGATGATTAAGAAATGTCAATTTACGAGAAAGAAATTAGATTACGCGTAAGAATGTTTTACGCTCGTAACAGAAATCATTTTAATCGTCGCGAGTCTCAGTGTTGATGTATCTTAGTATTCGTTTAATATATCTTGATAACTGATATTTGTCCACGAAAAAAACTAACAGAGAGCTTTCATAAGAAACGCGAAACGCTCGAAACGTAATTGGTACAACGGTGTTTGAGCGAAACGGTACATGTAATAAAACTTTAATTGGCCAAGAAACAATCTGCAAACAGTATCGTTAACGTTCTGTCGCGAGTTAAGACCATCCTGCTTAGGTTCCCAACTATCGCGCGTCTCGAAAGGCAAAGCACACGATCCACTTGGAAGACACACCTCGTACATCTGCCGGAAACCCCCACGGAACTCGAGATCCGGTTTCTGGTTCCACTTAACGTGCACGTCACGACGTAACCAGAAAACGAACGTGCACGTCAATTTCGTCCTCGGAACTTTCTCACTTTCACGCTCGATCCATGAACGAACAACCCCACGACCACGCCAACAATCAAGAAACACGGACAAAAGTAGCCTCTAATTGACAAGATTAAAGAACGTAACTCGTCAAGGTGCCTCTAATTAGATCTCCTTTGATGCCTCTTCTTTTACGATCGGTCCAACGATTCCATGACGAGTCTGATCGTTCTGACAGATCTTTGACAAGGGCGTTAAACTTATCGTTTTCACTTCACGAAGTTGTATTCGTTTCGAGAATTCTCGGATGAGAGAGCGGAGGCTGGACGCAAATACGACGAGTTAATGACTCGAGACAACGCGTAAGGCTACTGGCAAACGGCCAGAACGGTGAAAATTCCACGAGGAATTGGAATTTTCGTTACTGGATCGGAAAATTCGAGGAGATCGGAGGAGAGGCTAGCGAACGTGGCCGAAGGAATGGTCACGGCACAGCTTATTGCGCCGTTTTTGCGTCCAAGCGACAACCTTCGACCGGCCAGCACTTCTGGCTGTTTATCTCGTTTCGAATATGCGACCAACCGGACGTCACTGTGTTGGCAGAGAAAGATTAGGATCCGAGTGGGAACGGATTTGCAAAAATAGGCACGAGGAACTTGCCTCGATTTTACGACGCTATACTCTTCGTTTTAAGCGCTACCAAACAACCAAACCAATTTACCGCTATTCTATTCGTCGTTGAAATGAAACGTTAAATGATTTTTATATAAAATGAGCAAATATATAATCGGTGAAATTTTCACTGAACAGCGAGGAACAAAAATATCGACTAAATTTTCTTGCAAAATCCTGAACAAATCGGTGAAGCTTGACAATTCAATACATATTCAATTTATCCGTGAGATAATTTTCAAGCGTAAAGTTTAAATTTAGGCGATAATTTAAATTAATATTTAAATTAATTTAGAAAATGAAACTTTGTCGTAAGACGCGCTTTCCGGGAAAAAGAAATTTGTAAATTTATCATACGCGTGTATTAAACCGATTCTTTACTAACTTAAACGCATTCAAACTCTATTTTCTCCAATATTAAGTATTAAACGGAAAAATTGTATTCCACGTTGTCGACTTATCTTTGCACGTAGAACGACCTCCTATCGATTGTTATTTAGTTGTACCCGGTTTAGAATTAGCCAGGCGAAAAAATACTCGATAAATTTTTTAACTCTATTTTCTCGAAAACCAAGCCGTGAATGAAAAAATTTTATCCTATATTTTCCCCCTTATTTTCCCACGAGAAATCACGTTGTTTCCGCTTTTACACGTTATTCGGTCGGACCCTGTGTAATCAATTAAGTTAAACTTGCCACGATTTTACCGCACTCTTCTTCGTTTTAAATAATTTCCATCAAACTGAATAACCGGATAAATTTCGAAAGATTTAAACAGATTATTAAATGAAATCGTCATTGGAATAAAAAGTAGAAAATCGATTCGATCTCGATTTCACTGTTCATTTCAGTTTATGGAGTCGATTCGACGTGTCGAAACTTTCCTAGAAACATCGTGACTGATTTCAGTAACCGAATGAACGGATAGAACGCAACCCTTCGAGCGATAACCTTTTTCAACTATTCTATTTTCTCGTCGATAAAAAGTAGACCTAGATTTAAGTGCTTTGTCGCTAAATTCCAATTCAGCGGCAGCAATTAAATCAAAAACGAAGTCGCACCACTTATTGGAAATTTGTAATCGCAGAAAAAAGTCGAAGAATTCGTAAGAACTTCGTACTCGCGTCACAGTTACAGTTTGATGAAAATCTAAATAACAAAATAACAAAAAAAAAGCAACAACAAAATAAGAAAAATTAAGGAATAGTTCTATAATCTTCGATTATAAGTAGTAACCAGTAATTTTCAATGAATATTTATCGTTGCGCTTGATCATTCATTCCGGATAAATCGCGAAACATGATAAAAGCAGTCGAATAAAATTTAAACGAATAATTAAAAGTATTTTCATAATTAAATTCGTTCTTTCCTGTATTAATTTTCCAAGTTAAAAATGGATCACCCAGTATTTAATAGAAATGCTAGTAGGAAGAAAAAAAATAACAAAGTCACGCTCGACCATTTTTATTTTCCACGGTCTTTAATCATCGTCGAATTTTTCTAAGCCAAATATTTAGTTATTCCAGTTGGATCTAGTCACGTACTGGGGAAGAATGCAATCACCTTGAAGTAAGAACGATAGCAATCGCATGATACCTCGACACTGTCTCGCGCAAGAACAAACAAGTATTTTTATTCGTTGAAAGTACTATTTACTCCGAAGAAGGAAAGAAATGGGCGCGTTGATTGTGTTTATACTACGAATTATCAAATTGGGAAGAAACGCTATGAAACAATTCTTTGAAAAAAGCAGAATGCCTTTATTAACGTGGATCAACCTTAACAACATATCGAATAATTTATCTAATTTATTTAGCGATTTTTATCTATAAAAAAAATATCCTCTACGGATACAGTTGTTTATGTAAATTATTAAATTTGTTTTAAATTATTGAAATAATTAACGTCCAAATAATTTCCGATATCGTAAATTCTGCTTCAATTAATCGAATTAACGCAACATCAATGGAATATATTTAAGCATCAACTGTTTATATTTGAAATGTTATTTGTTCGCGAGAAAAGAAAGTTTTATAATCGACTACGGTTTATCGATTTCATCTAAAAAAATAACGATTATTAACAAATTACTAATACGGGACGTCTGTTCTACGGGTAGAAAGAAGGGAAAAATGTTATACAGTGTGGTTGGTAACTGGTGGTACAAGCGAAAAGGGGGTGATTCTACGCGAAAAAAGGAGTCGAAAATATAGAATAAAAATTTTTCGTTCGAGGCTTTGTTTTCGAGAAAATCGACTTTGAATTTTCGCTCGGTACGCGTGCACTTTATCGCGTCTCGTTATAACGGATCTCACTGTAGATCGTTGTCTCGGTGGATATTATCGCAGTTTAAGTTTATTATTTAACCTAACCTAGTAGTTTAAGTTTAAGTTAATTAGGAATACATAATGAAATAATATGAAGTAATCATAAAGTTTATTATTACAAAAATTGCTGAAAATGTTGCAGTGAGATCCGTTATAACGAAACGCGATAAAGTGCACGCGTACCGAGCGAAAATTCAAAGTTGATTTTCTCGAAAACAAAGCCTCAAGCGAAAAATTTTTACTCTATATTTTCGACTTCTTTTTTCGCGTAGAATCACCCCCTTTCCGCTTGTACCGACAGTTGCCAACCACCCTGTATAAACATAGATCTGCAGACGTTTTACCGAAGAGTTGTAACATATTATACACGAAACCTAAAGGCAAGTGGACGAATATTATGGCGAAAGATGGGAAACATATGAAACGTGCTAAATTATGCAAAGTGAAACTCTCTGAAAAGTTGAACATGATCTCGAAACAGAATGTTACAGCGGCTGTTTTAATGAACGTTATTACCATATCGATTGTTCTAGTGAAAATTCGGCCCTGTTAATCGTGCCTTCGTCATCGACGGTGCACACACGCCTCCATAATATCCTCTAGAAGGTAATTAAATATAACGACCCTTAGTACGTGTAAATTTAATTAGCAGCTGCTGAGCCATATTAAATGGAATGAACAGCTGAAGTCGTAGTCCTGTTTGGTCGCAATCACTGAAACGGAATAACGAACTAAAGAGGCTATTACACATTACCTATTCCTTGTATAATCTTCGCTAGAGTAGATTAATTCATATATTAAACATTGTTTTTTTAAACATATCTATCGATAATATCCTTGAAACAAGACTCGTTTAATCGATTTAATCCTCGTGTAATTCTTGCAAATTAGCTTTGACTAAATGCCCAGGCAAGTGGATTCGAGCAGACGGTACGTAACAATTCCTTCAAATAAACGGGATTATTACGACACAATGGAATTTTATTCGAATTATGTTGCGAACGTTTACTCTGGATGTTGCGTATAGTTTACAAATCGTTAATTCGTTCAACGATAAATCCTATTTGTTCTGATCAAAATTGTAGAAATTTCGGTGCATTATGTGCTTTCTTACAAAAACATCAAAAATTGGGATACGTTGCTAATAAAAGTAGATGGTCGTCAAAGTCTAAAAATCTTGTGTCGTAAAAGCGTTAAACCTCCGTAGTCAAACGGATCTCTGGGGAAAACGATGAAAACGCAAACGACCACAATTCGTGTTACAAATGATTATATTTCACTTTATGTTACAAAAAGAATCTCTAATGCGGGTAATGTCCCGATTTTATAGTTTAATAACGTTCAACTTCAGCAACCACGCTCGTGGCCTGAACATTCTGCGCTGTCGTTACACGTTTCTTCACTCGGTAAATAAGTATCGCTGAACATCTACTTAGTATCTACTGTCGATATCGTCTGATTAACACGAACGACGCTCTCGTCTGATTAACTTCGCAATTATAAGAATAATAAACACGGAGGAGTGGGGGAAGAGGATGGAAGGAAAAAAGTTACGAATTCGCTACAAACTTTACGGTTGCGATCTTTGATCGATCTCCGTTCTACGATTACACAAGGTTGTCTTACACATAAGATGTTAGGTACGTGTATACACGTCTACGAAGAAAATATACCAAGTTAAATTCTTCGGTATTCGAGTGTCTTATCGTAACGTTGAAACGTCTCATTTTTGTCTTACGATGGCGTTTTACACTAATGTGCATTTACACTATTTACAAAGACATCGGGTCCATGCACGAGCACGCTGTCGGATTAAAAGGTGCGCTTTCTTTGGTTCTAAACGTCTATCAATGACGAAAGATATAATGTTCAAATAACGTGGAATAATATCATAGAACGTAGGAAGATTACAGGCGACGAACGTGATAAGGATTTTTATAGGAGAACACGTTTATTACCACAAAGTCGTCTTTTTGGTTAGTTCCAAAGTTAAGTGTCTGTTCTTTCTTTCTATCAAAGGTCTGCGAAATACGATTAAAATAACGTTCGTCTCGATGCTTATCACCTTTTGCTTTCGGGAAACTTTAATATTTCAGCTATTTTTGAAAGATCTTCAAGCCTAATAGGTTGTTTTAATTAAGATTCTCTTATTTGACAAAAGCGATATCAAAACCAGATAATAAATAAGAGCATACTTCGATATCATGTTTTTCAGCTGTAATCCTCGATTGAGTTTGATTTGGTATTTTTGATAAAATAGAATTTCTATAAAAATAGCTTTGTGTTTAGCAACAATCTCTGAGCCTTTGTAAACGTTTCGTTTTAAAATTTAGTGAACCATTACGATGCCACTGGAAGATCTAAGAAGAGTCGAGTAATCGTAGACCACATTTTCATTTTCGTGGTATATATAAACATCGTTTTACGAAGACGTAGCAAAGCTAACGGAACGAGAGATTGTATAACTTCTAGCTATGAATCACTGTTTTAATTTCACTGCCTAGACTAATCCTATAAGAGTAACTGCATATATGTCACTACCTACGTTCTAGGGAATACAGTCATTATAGTTTTATACCTACTGCTAGCGATTTTACTAAGATCGGATATCAATATCTCTAGTATATCATATTCCAACTATCTGTAGCATCGAAATGCTTCACTGGTTCAATCAAAAATTTTACCAAATAAAGTAGAACCTTAATCATCTGAACCGATCGCAACGCATTGACGTACCTAATAATCGAATAATTTCAGACGATTCATATGAGACGATTATTCGCCTATTTCCAATTATTTTAGAAATATTGGGTTGGCAACTAAGTGATTAGGGATTTTGTCATTAGGTGGTATTAACAAACTCCGCAATCACTTAGTTACCAACCCAATATTAACATGTAAACGAAGACATAAGATTTAGACTGAAAACGTAACGATTTGTATTGTGCGATGCTACTTAAGAAAGCATGGATCCAAATTTTCCATCGATCGATAATCCGATCGTCGATCGTTCCATGCATCGGTGTTCTGATATAATCGAGGTTCTACTTTAAAATCTCAGAAAAGAAAAATATAAGCAGGATACCGTTTCAACGAAACGACCCGTTCCTTCGCCATTGAAAGACGTTCCTCTAACGTGAAACGATGAGAAATGGAATCGGTAAAAAAGAACAGATGAAAAATCGATATCTCCTCGACATTTTGACTAAACGTGGACCCTGTTAAGGTGCAAGAAACACACGAACGTCCTCGAAGACGTAAAAGCTCGTACCCATCCTAACCCCATGTATCTTTCTGGTCGACGATAATTTCAGCGCAAGCTACGCAATCGGTTAAATCGCTTAGTCTATGCCGTTTACAGGCTATAGTCTTATTCGGTACTCGACCGTTTTCTTTTTACTTGCTAACGTTCGTATAATACGATCTAAGCCAAACACGAACACACCACCGCCAGGAAGTCAGCCAGAATTGGGACGCAATCAGAGCTTTTATGGAAGCCTTGAGCAAATCTGCCTGCCAGTTATTCCCGATATCCCATTTTTCTCGATTACCCCGCCGGCAGGTAGACTCTGATGTTTATTGTTTTTTAATAATCCTCTTATTGGATTTTTCTCTTTTTTCTTTTCTTTTTTTCCCTTTCTCTCTCTCTCTCGCTCTCGCTCTCTCTCGCTCTCACTTTCTCTCTCTCTCTCGTTCGCGCGCTCTCCCTCTAAATTTATATCAAATCGTTCTCGATCAACTTTCTCACGAATGTAAAAATATAACGACGTTTGTCTCTCTTGTTCTTTCTTTTACATTCTTCCGTGTTTTTCTTTTTTTTTTCTTTCGTTTTCTTCGACGTTAAACGATATCGATCACTTCGATCGTTTATCTTTCTCTCCTTTCTGTTAACCGTATAAGCTCGATGAAGGATAGACAGAAAGAAATACTCGTTCGTTGGAGAGATTATTTTTATGCGAGTCGCAGACGAATTTTTTAACCCTCGTCCGACGAATGCTGGATCATCGTCACGAACGTCGGACATTTTATTTCGTAACGAAAAAGCCTTTTTCCGGAAAGATTCTTTTCTTAACATTGTTTAATTTGTTCAATATATCGATACTTTACATTGTAAGATGTACGTGATGCGAAGGTGATAACAGATTTATAACGTAACAAGTAGAAGCTAAAAGCAGGGAAAATTATCGAGTATTTAATCTCTATGTGTATGTATGTATATTCTAACACACGTAACTTAGAGCGTGATAAAAACGAAATATCTACATAAGTCAGAATTGATCCAGCTTTCATCGTCTGAGGGTTAACAAACCATTAATATGATAAAACGTTCCTAAAATGATAGTAATCGTTTAATACCGGTATTGTCGAAATGCAAGACGATGTTTCTTTTAAACGGTACTAGTATTAATAAGTGACTCGCACCATTGTGAAAAGTAGAGAACAGACGTTTATATTTGTCTTTTGTATGGACGAAAACAGTTTGAAAATCTTCGATAAATTTCTCCTTTGAAACAACAGTATGGTCAATCGTATTTTTCAATCTACTACATTTGCGGAGCAAAAGAACACGTTTCTACGGATTCTTCCTTTGGGAATTTCAACGGGGTAATGCCTACAAAGAGCTTTGCCGATACATATAATATGAGACGAAGGAACTTTGTGAAGGACGTAAGTACGTGAAGGATAATAAAATCCCCCGAAAGGACAGAATGTCTTTGGCAAAAGTCACTTACAGCTTTGCGCTTTGGCGACCGAATTTCGTTCGTTCTTTTCTCGTCGGAAAACCTTTGCTTTTCCCGTCTCTTCTCATCTTTCTTTATGCAAAGAATACACGCGTATAATTATCAAGATAATTACGTCTCGAATTATATTAAGAAATTTAGCGTTTTAACCCTTTGAGGAATGTTTCCTTTAAAACAATACGATATATCGCAATTATGTAATAATTATATATAATATATATATAATATAATAAAATAAAGGAAAGTATATAACAATTTTATATAATAATTAATGCCATTTAAATAATTCCAGATTTATAGTACTCTATGCTACAGAACGATACGATATTTTTCAATTAAAATCATCAAAAGGATCGATGTGTATGTACCTAAGCTGCGTTTGTTTGCGAAGTGATCACGAGATTTCAACAGCGTTACAGTCAGCTTTATCACAACGGTTTTGTCGATAGTACAACGTATCGATATCTGTGTTGATATCGGTATTACTGTTCGTATCGATATCGATATCGATATTCTGGATGTTACAAATATTTACATCCCAAATATGTTAAGTATTTTAACAATTGGGTATTCAGGTATTTGAGCACTCGAATACATATGTTTTCGGATACTTGGTCTCTCAGTCGTTCAGATACTTCGATACCTCGCTACTTGGCTTTCTTAATGTTCAGGTGCATAAGTATATATTCGTATATATGACATTTAAGTGCATGAATATATGGGTATTTATGTACCTGATTATACACAGGCAATTATAACTACTCAAATACTCGAGGATTTATATATATGTGTTATTCATCTCGTAAATAATGCCATTTTACTACAATACGTACGTATGTACGAGTATATTAGATACGAATAAACGATTATTTGCCAATAATCAATCGATAACGTATCATCTCTCATGCCTAAAATTGTTTTGTCCATTAACATATCTTTTAGTAATTTTCCTATTAAATTTGTAGAAAACCTTTTAATAAAACTCCTCTTACGACGACTTTAAACTCAACTCTCAAACAAATCTCGTTACTCTATGGAACGATGCGATATTTACTGAATACTAGAGTACATTAGTAATCGAGTAATTTAATACGTAGATATAAAAGTATTCTAGTACATATTTGAATATCTAGATGTTCAAATTATTACCTACATGAGCGTGTAAATATGTATTTTAAAGTGCTCGAATACTTCAATACTTGGATACGTCTTGTTATATAATATATGGATTAAAACTTTAACGATGAAAACGCACTTTGTTCCACAAAGGGTTAATATCATACAACATCTGATAGAAATTATTAGAATTAGTATTTTGCTTCGAAACGATTTCGAATCGCCTTTGGACAGCGCGGACGGCAAGGCGAAAAGTTAAGGACGAATTTCTTTACGTTAAGGACGAAGTCGGAAGGAGAATGTAGTAACTAATAACAGTAAGAATAATCGAAAAAGAAAAGAACATTTTTCTCTAGTTCTTTCCTGGCTGTGGCGTGAAGGGAAGGGAAGGGACGGTGGCTTGAGGCTGGCTCGGTTTATGGACATAAATTAGAACTACCTGTGTCTATCGCACGAACTTCGACTTAACAATGTAGTTTTAAATGGAAAAAAGAAATTAATTTACAATAATGTACGTGTAACTTTCACTTGAACATCTACATAATGAAACTGAGGAGAAAACATATACAGCAAATAAGTAATAAAAATAAAAATGGGAAAATAACATAAAACAAAAAGATAATCTTTGAATTTTATTCCATTGATTGTTAGCTAATGTTAACTAAGGGGTAACAAAAACATAAATAAAATTTTCCGTCTCTGGTTGAAACCGTAGACACAGGCAATACAATAACTATACGGTATAAATACAATAATAGTGATAACTGATCAATTGATTGATAGTCAATGAACGATCGATAAATTCTCTTTAGGTACTCATCTGGATTCCGCGACGAAGCTGACAGCAATATCGCAATAATTAATATACAATTATAATGTTGTTAATAATAATAGTAATAATGACAATAATAATAATAATAATAATAATAATAACACTAATCATGTTAATAACAAATTTGATTAAAGACGGTTCACAATAAACGTACATGTCATATACATATGCAGGATATACTTCCTTACATAAAAATTTTCACCATGATTCAAAATAAATATTATCCTAATAAAAGCGTACGTCTGATAAATATGAAGCATGTATATATAATAAATATTGTCTTTTCAATTAACGTTGGAGCAGAAGAAACGTTGAAAACTTGCAATTAATATGACTCTCAATAAAAAGCTTGTGAAAATTACACGAATATAACTGCATTTAAATATCCTGCATAATGTACCAAGCACATTATGCTTGTATCTCTACGAAAATATACGCACACATACACGCTCGCGCGCATTTCGATGAATGATTAAAATTTCAATGTAATTAGCGCTGGTAAATCTCGCAGAGACATTAGATGCCCATAAAATACTTTTCTTTTGCTTTCACGAAAATGAAAATTTCGCTTGCATATTGCAACTCAACATCGTACCATTTTATATATACATTCTCCTATTTTTTCTTCTTCATTTACTTTACATTCTGTTTTGACAGAACAAAATGAAAAAAAGATGTATGGATATATATATTTCGAGTGCTACAACAAAAAGGATTGCAACAAATATACAAATGAACAGGATCCTCTGGCACAATAATTTACTAATAATATTAGTTAGCTTACTAACTAATAATATTATTAAGTAAACTAGAATAGTATTAGTGAAATAACAAGTGACAAGTTGTGAATCGTAAACTTCTGTTGCACAAATAGTTTTTATAATTTTACAGTTTTCACTGTTTAAACAATTTAACTTGACTTGTTCGCTAAAGAAACTTGTTACTGTTGCGCAAGAGAATTAATTAACATTGGTAACTTGTAACTAGTGATGGGATCAGGTTCGATATGTGCTTAATGCTTATAAATCAGAGTCATATCTAATAGCCAAGGTTCACTTCATGGGGTTCGAATAGTACTCATAACATGTAATAATTCATTCATTGTACTTGTCAAGTATCCGATCTACAAAAGGTATTTTCAAACCTCAGACTGAGTACTCGAGTTTCGAAAATCTACTTACAAGTACATCGATATTGGAATGAATAAATACTCTTACAAGCACTAATCGAGTCATGAGCATCAGAAAAGCACCATATATCATATTTATGCCTCTGCGAGGCGAATCTACTTCGAATCTGTCGCGTTCAAGTTCGAATCTACTGCGAATCTACACGAAAGTATTGCTTCGTTTTTTCGAAATGCTTATAAACGATTCAAATCTAGTGAATCACTGTTCAAACCTGCTTGCGACGTATTTGAACCCATCACTACCAGTATCTTGTAGCTTGGAAAATTTCGCTAATAATATTAGTTCAATTGTGCAAGGAGGCTCGAAAATTTAAGAAATTAAAAAAGTAGCATGCATATTCATAAATAATATATAACCACCTTAGGTTGCATCTGGTAATTAGTTATGTTTCTATCATCAATAACTGTGTCAAGTACTAAAATCCAATATCACTAAAGCAATTATTATGCATTGATCAATACCAAAAAGCACAGCTGCCAGTTAAAAAGAAAATGGTTAAAATAGATAAACAGACATAAATTAACAACAATCAAAATTATTAAATAAAATTATAGTGAATGCAATAATATTGCTAATATATATATAATAATAATAATAAGAAGAAGAAGAAGAAGCTGCCCAAATTACACAAAATTGATTCGAAGCCTATTTAGGCCAAGTTTTATAAAATACTACAAAAAGATCCTTTTTCACAAAAATAATAAAATCACAAAATACTATCATATAATAATGATCCATCGAAAAACGAGTTAAAATGCATTGAAAAACAGTGATTGAAATAAAAGTGTGGAATAAAATATAATAAAACTGTTTTCGCACAAATGGTAAAATAATACTTCTTTGTCACGATCGAAGTATATTAATCTGAGAAACTACTTGGAGAATGGGTCCCTAATTCTGTTATTCTGCTACTCTGTACTTTTTTTTTCTCAACTCTACACGTCTACGATTTTTTTTTCCATTCTACTTTGATTATAAACGATTATAAACTCTACGGTCGCGCACAATAATATTGTCTCTATGGTATGCAATGTAAAGTTCTCGTTTTGCTTTTCCTTTGTCTACCTAAAAACAGTATACGTTCATTTTATCATGCATTCTCCTTAATAGAAAAAACTTACTATATAACCATATGAACCATCCATGCGGAATTATTTTCTATATGATTACACAATAATACTCAATATCATACCGAAAGGTGAAAAATATAAATCTAGCTACGAAGAAGAATATATGATTGCTAAACTGTAGAAATAAAAACATTTACAATTAAAATTCCACATTTCGTTAAAGAAAGGACAATCGATTAAAAATCAATTCTAGATATCGATAAGCGTGCTACTCACGAGAATCATTGATCGATTCTGCGTGAATAAATCTCCAAGCATAGAATATTTTAGCAACTCTGTAACAATGTCGCCGCATGAAATAAAAATCTTGCACAACAGAAACGCATTCTATGCTTGTTAGACATCTCTACTAACAATATTGGTAACAGGAGGCAGAGATTTCTATCAGTTTCTACGATATGGAGCAACATCGATACAAGAACATATGAACATTTAAAAACTTTTCAAATGTCCTGGTCCATGTCCCTTGTAACGCGTATTAGAAAAGCTGTTCTTCGCAACGAGAACAATCTTTAGTCTCTCAACCTTATCAGATGAAGTCGAAATTTGTAAAAATATTCACACGACATAATATATCCATAGTCCTACTCTATATTTGTAGTAAATTACACGATGAAAAAAATGTTTGTAACACTAACTTGTTTCCCTGTTCTGCTACGTGGTAAAAAGTAATCTTGAGCAAGCATAGCTACATTTTTTCTGTAGGAATGCAGATAATGTGACAATAAACAGTAAAAAAGAAAAGTTTAAAATCCTCGTTTTTCTCAGAACAGCTTGCTCCACATCTTCATCATTTTCTAGAAGAAATCTCTGCCTAAATGAGGACGGTTCGTCTGTTGCGACATTCGCATTCTACCTCGTCCATTTGCACTAGTGGCGTGTCTTCGAGTATTCCGTAATTCTCGATCGACCTCCAATTCTTCCAATTTCATAGTCAAAACGAGTTTTTGCTGCACGGCCAGACGTAACAGGGAGTTCAATGTTTTCCTATCGTCTTCTGCAGCGGCTAATTGACGTTGGAGCTCGTCAACTTGTGTCACATATTCTTCGCAACGTGCGGCAAACATCGCACGCAAACCTGAGAAGTGTGGTTAGCAGGTATTAACACCAGATACGAAGAAGCACCATAAAGGTAAATATCAAAAGCATGATAAAGAATTAAAGAAATAATGCGTTAGTTATATGTAAACGGAAAAATTATTCGTAAAAATTAACGTAATGAATATGTAGAATTTAAGAACTATTTTAAGTATTACAAGACGATCAAAGCATAGGAAACTCTTCCTCTAATTGTAATAGGTATTAATGATCATTCTTTTAGTAAGTACAGTCAATTTTACAAAAAGAAAACATTATTTACATGTGAAGGTAGTAAGTATATTATTAAGATAATAAGTGTTGTTTACATATTAATATATATTTTTGCTATGAAATAAAACAGTATTGTTGATAGCAAACTCCTAATGCCACTGCAAAATCAATTGTAGTGCAACTCATTACAAGCAATAAAATGTACATAAATGCTGGTAATCACGATTAGTTTTACGTTAATAAGTTAATATACAAATGTTAGAAACACAAAAAATAGAAAAAAAGGATAAATTAACTATACTCTTAAGTGTCATCTTAAGTATTATTACTCTAAACATAATCTATACATTGTTACAAACTTGAATAAACTTACTTGAATTATCAACTTACTTGAGAATGTTGCAGCATTTTCTTTTAACATTCTAAGCTCATTCCTCAGTTTCAACATAGTCTCATTAACGATACTCTTCTCATTTTCATATTTGCCCTTCAAATTCGTAAGTGCTACTTCTGCGGTATTCTTGTTCGATTTAAGCACCGTTCTCAAAGTCGCGATTTGCTCGCGTTTAGCCGATAACAAGGCCTTCAATCTAATTACTTGTTCTTGTAAATCTGCTACTTCCGCCTTGTTCTCATTCACTGAACCTGTGATTTGCAATGAAGAAACGGTATATTATAAATTATGCGTCAATTGAATAAGCAAGTAAAAATTACGAAATTACTCAAACTTACCCTCGCAAACGTTACAGACATTCGACTGCATTCCTTTAACTTTGGAAAGTTCGATCGTATGCTCTACGGCACTTCGAAGGTGTTTTATTTGATCCATCGCAGTTTCTATATGTTTGGCGACTTCTTTCGCTTTACTCAGACTTTCTAAGTCCTTAATTTGAATGTCGGTTTTAAACAAAGTCCGACACCATTCTATCTTTCCATTCTCTTCTTCCTTCTCTGGTATGATCTTCTCGTGATCGAGGACCACCCGTGAAGGAATTTCTCCATTAACGGTGCAAACATGATGATAAAGTTGCGCTAATTCGTCAGAGATATTTTGCAAATCATTTTGTGCAGAATCAAGAAAACCACCAGCTTCCACTGCAAGTTTTGAGAGAATAGAAATATCGGATTCAAGTTGTATGCTTCTCTGTTCTGTATCTAAAAGCTGAAATACAATAAATAATCTTTATATTCGTATTAACTTTATTTCCCAAAAATAATGCTATTTTTATCATTTGCTGTATATTCATTGCGATTTTATATACAGAGTGTTTCCCGTTTTACCCAACAAATTGCAGACACATAATCTACAAATAAAAATAAGGAGAGAATGTTATATAAGGTTTAAGCGTAATCACTTTATTACAAAGTTGCAAGCAAATATTTAACATAACGTGAATAAACGAAAGATTTGCAGAATCAATTAATCATGACAATAAATAAAATTCTGAATAAATCTGCAATTAATAAATTCCATTATATATCAATATCAAGTTTATATTAACAAACGAGGGTATTTTAAAATGAGAAATTAATTTTTAAGAGATTATCATCAACAATATTAGCTATGTGAATAATCTTAAAATATCACATAAAAAGAAGGAAAACATAATCAACCTTTCATATTCTATAATACTGAACTCATTGCTATCTCTTTCTCTCTCTATATATATATATCATGTAGCATTAAATATTTGTAATATACTTTATATATACTTTATAAAATAATATAACTTTGTAGCAAAGCAAAACTTCATATACCACCTCTTTATTATTTTGACTTCTAGATTATAGTTTTATAGCTCGTCGAATAAGAAAGGGAACACTCTGTGTAATATCAGTTTTAAAAACTTCGAGTACAAAATTAGATTGTTTACATATCAAGAAAACAGTACTTGGCAATTGAAATAATTTTTGCAAGACTGTACAAGATTGTATATGTATAGAATGTCTGTTTGAACATCGTGCAAACAGGCTCTGTGAATCTGACTCATGCTACGTTAGATGCAAGTAGAAACGAATAGAAGGAGAGTATTCATTGAATTTCTGTTCCTAAGCACATTCTATTTTAAAGCCACAGTGCATAGCGATTGAGATCCGTACATTTATTCGGGCATTCGATAAAAGAACATTCAAATAGACGCTAATGTGTCAACTCGTTTGTGAAAACAAATGCTAATACATATAAAATTTGTGAAAAAATTCACAAAGGAGTTTATAATTTGTGATATGATATATTCGTCAGTAGCCATAGGAATATGTATAGTTAAATATATGAAATTATCAAAAGCAACGATGAGTTGTTAGGACACTGAAAAGCAATCTGTACGGATCATTAAAGGAGCCAAAAGACAAGTTGTTATTATAATAATTGGTAAATACGTCAAAGGGACCACACGTTCCAACCTTTTCTCGAAGGCTCTTCTCTGACTCGGGGATCTGAAACGCCATAATTTCTATTCAAAGTCTAAATTTTGAATATTAAATGTCATTGTGTCAGAGTCACAGTTTATTGTTGTTATTTACATGTCCCAAATTTTTCATCAATGAAAATTTATTAGATTACCGACTTACATTTCTGTTCTTCATAATAGTTGCTGCAATGTTGCTGTTTATAAATTTGTAAGACAAGAGGCATTATACAAAAATGAAAAAAAAAATTAAATGAACGATAATAAAAAGGTAAAAATAAAGAGAATAAAATAAAAAATGAAAACAGTGGTAAAATATTATATACCTTGTTTCTAAGATTTGTTAATTCTGTACGCAGTTGTTGAGTTGAATCAGATATAGTTAAACCATTTTCTAAGTCAGCCAAATCTTTTTGTAGTTGATTCACTTCACGCGCGGACATAGTGCTCCATTGATGATACTGCATTATCGCCTAAAATAAAACACAAGATTAGTACATCAAGTGCAAGATATTATAATACAAGAAATTGAAAACAATTTATTTCAGTATATTTTGTATATATACCTGATTCAACTTATCTAATGTTGTTTCTTCAGTTTGTTTTTCAGGTAACTTGGAGTGAAGGTGATGTAATGACTGCACATGAGCTGCTAGTTGCACTATACGCGCAACAAAGGACTGTAATTCATTCTGACTTTTCTCAACTGCATATTGCGACTCCCGCAAATTTTGCGTAAGATGAGCTTTTTCAGATTCTGCTAATTCTAATTGTTTTTCTAATTTCTTCAATTCATTCAAATGAATCTCGGAGAATAAATCAACTTGCTTATCAGTAGCAGAAGTCCCTGGTTCTTGAGTTTTTAAGTCTGCTTCAATTCTACGTAATGCAGGAGAATCATCTTCCCCATCACTACATATTGTTTGATCTTCTGTAATTCCTCTAATAGAAAGTGCAAGATTGCTAAGATTATAAATTGAGTCACTATTAATTCTTTGATCCAACTCCTTTTTAAGAGCATATTTTGCTTCGCGCTCAGCTTGTAAAGATTCAAGCGCTTCTTCCATTTGCTTTTCAGCAATCTTTTTTAAATTTGTTAATTCTTCAACTTGACTATTTAGAAGTTCCACCTCTTCTGTCAATCTCCTTATTTCATGTTTGGCACCTTCAAATTCTACTTGACTGGATCTTAAACCAGACACTTGTTTCTGTAATGAAATATTCTCATCTTCCAATTCCGAATAGTCTTGGAGAAGTCGAGCTTCTCGAAATCTACATTCACGTAACATAGTACGTAAGGATTTCCTTTCTGCCTCTGCTTGTTGATGATCTTTTCCAACTTCTTCACGTTCTTGCAACGCATGATCACGTTCTGCTTGCACAAGTTCCAATTCATGACGTAACTAGATAAAATAATATCAAATGATAAACATATGTACATCATAGAAATTGTTATTGTTATGTCTTTTAAAAATAGTACATACCTGTTTGGCTTCATTTTCCAATTCGATGATCTGTGTCTGAAGAGATGTTTCTCTCGCAGCACTTTCGTTAAGGAGAGTCTCTTCTTGTTCTATACCACTTTTGGTAGTTAACTTTGTGGTTGTCTGAAATTTTGCTAAAGCCTAGAAGAATATAAAAAATAATTATTTGCATAAAAAATTTAATTTAACTAATACCATTTCGAAATTAGAAACTATCTTGATTATAGCAATAAATTTCATACTAATATGCTATCTAATTCAATTAATGCACATTTAATTGCCTTACTAAAGCACGCGGTAATTAATGCCCGATAATTATGGTCTGATTTACGAGAAACATATGTTAGAGAAATGGAAAATTAAAAATGCAAATAATCGTTCCAAAAATTTTCGATAAAGTGACAATTAGGTAATTCACGTGTACCAAAATATGAAAGGTAATTGAACTAACCTCTTGCGTGATTTCTAGCTCGTGTTTCGTGTTTTCGTAGAGGGCCTCGAGATCGTTGCATCTTTGTTGCAGGGCGGACTTCTCCTCGAGCAAAGCGAGACCGTATTGAGCAGATTGTATTTTTTCCGTAGAAGCTAAATCTAGTTCCCGTGATAGCCTTTCGATCTCGATCCTGAGTTCCTCTATCGTGACTCCTTCTGTCGTGGCCATTGCTGTGCGCACCGTTTAAGATCAGTTCGCTCCCTTTTCCGTCGAATACTTTCTCGTCGTTACCGCAAATAAATCGGAGCATCGGCGGTCGTAATGTATTTTGAACGTCAAGGCATCATGCGAATGTTCGTGATGCTATTTTCTTGGCGTGCCCACTTCCCGAAGTCTCACATCTTCCGAATATTCACGACCGTTTGACAGACGTGAGATTAAGGTGAGAGGGCACGGGAAACTCACACAAACCGGATACATATTCCTATACATGTTCCACGTTCCTAGATTCTTATTTCGTTATTCCACCGTTCCGTTCTGTTATACCATCAACATGACATCGTCATTTTTTTAGCGATCGGAATTTTAATAACTTCCTCCAATTCTGGACGAAGAGATCTTTTTTCTTACAATCAATTTTTTAAACATTTCAAATATATAGCGAATGAAATTCATTTATACCAAATGATAAAATTATTCATTCTTTTCAAAAGATATCTTTTAGATCTTCATATACATATGAAAGCTTAAGGTACACAAATATTTTAGTTGAAAATTTTTTGGCTATATTGTAAGTTTTAGTAGATTATCATTGTAAATAAATAATTTAAGTGTTCACATGTGTACAGTTTTTTACTACCTTTTGAAACTCGATTCCTTTTCCCAAGACTGTAACATTTATTACTCAAATTTAAAGTTCTATAAAGACGTATATAATTATTTAAAATGCGACGCAAAACGAATAAAATTAAAAAAATACTAAAATATTCGGAGAATAATAATCAGCATGCATATAACAAAGTAATTCATTAACTACCTACATTTTACGTCGCTAAATTATCATTTATATAAACAAATACTCGATGCAAAATTATAAATTGGATATTTATCATGCTGATAAATTATACAAGAGAATTTGAACATTACGATACTTACAGTACTTCTATGTACAAGTTAACGAAAAGATATGAAACACTTAAAAAAATTTTGTTTAGTAATGTACACAAAGGATTAACGAACTGAAAAGGAAAATTATAGATTTACATTTTATTAATAAGTGATCTCGTCTTTCAACCGAAACATAAATAGTACATGAAGTACATATGTCCATATATCGTACTACACTTCCTTAGTCGTAGATGTAACAATACCCCTCGAAATAATGGGTAAGTGGAATCATATGATAAGCATTATATAGGGAACAGAAAAGAAAAACAAGATCTCGTCTTTGCCTCTCCGTACACATTCTATTTCAAAAATTCAGTTTAAAAACATAACTTCAAATACTCCGCAATCCTTTATTACTTTGCAGCTTATTTTTTTTCTTCCTCTTCATCCTCTTCTTCATCTTCTTCCTTTAAGTATTAATAGATTAATATAAGTCGAGCCGCGATTCGGCCGTACACGGATCGAATTAGTTCATACACTGTAACAGTCGTATTCTTTACAATATTCGTACGTAAGTCTTGTAGCAGAGACAAAAGCGCAGGTGCCCTATTCGCACTCGTTTTTAATGCTCGTCTGAACCTCCGGTGCCACCAATGAACCCCACATCTAAATCGTATATCTTCAAAGTGTGCTTTCCCTTTCATCGACATCCTACATAGTAAGACATCGGTTGCTTTTCTTTTTGTCTCTATTTTTCTTCTTACGCGATATATTATATATAAAATATATATTATATATTATATATTATATATATTATATATATTATATATCCGTGTGCATATACACATTAAAATCGTATAACATATCGGTTACAGAAACAAAGAACAAAATTACTTTCTTACACGGATTTTTACTCGGTCGTCCCTTTACAACTCATGTATCCAATGAAAGCACCAAAGATCCATTACGGTCCATTAGCGAAATATAATTTTTTTGATCCTCCAAATCTCGTCAGACGCACTAGTGCACTGATTACAACTACCAAAATCATGTATGAGATCGGCTTAAGTCCCGAACAGTTAAGTGTATAAAATGTTGCAGGACACCTCTACTACGCGATACACAACGCACAAGGCGCTTTTCTTTAGTTCCACCAAGTCAGGCACGCCTGGCTTCTGAACATTAATACACATTGTCGCTGCTGGTAAAAGCATCAATTTTCCTGTATACACGTAGTGCACGTGGCCATTCGTGGTCATCATCTACTGAATAATTTTAAAAAGAATATCCATTAAAAGTTATACGGCTACATGAACGGACGCGTGCACGACATGTTCACGCCAAATCTACCTAGACTAAACATAGATCCGTGAACGATCTTAATTTAAATTGAACCGTTCGTTCGGTAGAACGATTTTCAATCAAAATATTAGGGATTTAATCAATTTATATATCCCAACAACACTGCTCGCATTTATAAACACGGCATCACCGTTCTCGAATTTAACTGCAGTCTATTTCGTTTGTCATTAGACACGTTCATTTTCTTTTATCACCTTCTTTCTTTTTTCATTTTTCTTTTTTTAGAAAAAATCTTGCATACTTTGTACTTGTAATAACATAATAGTCTGCTAGTACCATGTTCGGAAAGATATTTCCAAATCCGCAACATTTTCTTTTCTTTTCTTTTTTATCACCTCATGATTTTCAGTAAATGTGTTCGACAAGAAAAAAAATTACTAGACAAATTGTATCTATAAAATTTCGTTCTACAACTTATAAAAAAGATTAATTTAATACTTTATACATGAAAATATAATTTGTTCCTGTTTTTCTGTGATGTATAAATAAGAGAATCATCGGAATTAGTCACCAGCAACGACCAGAGTATATCTAGCTTTTTACAGTACAAAATACAGCTCCTGGCACATATGTATGTATATATGTATACACATATGCGCATATATATATATATACATATACCTAGTAACGAAATATTTCACCATATGTAAGGATATACTAAGGCAAAGTGCAACTGCATCCTTTGAAAGTTCATAACAATCACTGACAATATGAACAATGGTGACCACCTGCATAACAATTATGATTGTACATACAAAATGTGCAAATTTGTATAGACCTCTGTGTTTATATGTATATATACATATATACGTTGTGATGATCATTGACGACCATACCGAGGTAATTGCATTCATTTTCGCTTAAAGAATCTGACATACGAAGCATATATATTTTGCCCTGGTTTATGAGAATCTAAGATGATACTTCAAGTATAACTGTATATAAACTCGTAAACACTGACAATCTTACAATTGTGCAACTTTTGCTGATGTCTGAAACTAAGTCTGTTATAAAATAATAGTTCAACGATCCTCATTACATCCTTACACATTAAAAATTGGCGTTACTAAACCTTACTTATATGTATTCAGGGCCGGCATGTTCACTTCCTTTCCCATTACTTCTGAACTTTTTTTCTTCTTAACTCGAGTTGCTAGAGAGTTCGAGAGGGAGGACCGGATACAAGATGCGTGGATGTGAGAAAGGAACATAAATTTGATTTATTACGATTTTTTTCATAGTCATTATATATCCCTTCCTTATGTCAAACGGCTATCCATTTATAATTCAATGGGCTGATAATATTTCCCCCCTCAATATGAATTACCAACAAATATCTCAAATTCCATCAGCTGAAGCTGACAAAATATGTCATAAATGCTGCACTTGTAAAATTTCTTTTATGAAATATATTAAGAGTCCATACATCTTGCATCACAAAATAATACGCGTACGAGATAGTTTGAAGGTCAGGGGACAGAGGATTCATGTCTCTACTCTAATTCAATCGAATGTTTATAATATTATTACATCGTATAGTGTGTATTCATGTAATGCTGGATGTGTTCTATGTGTAAATGTACTTTGTGCGCGCGCACGCATGTATAGTGTAATGTAACAGCAATAAAATAAAAAAAATAAAAAAAAACAGAGACATCATAAGAAAAAACCCTTGCGAAGAGAACAACGACATGTAGAAGGGGAGGGAAACTAGGAATAAAATGGGCTTCCGGGAGTTGGGCATGGAGAGATGGAAATTCGAACGACTATGACAAAACTCATTTTTAGCAATTATACGCATCAACGAGACATACGTTCGCACATCCCTACCTAGCTACAATCCCCGGTAGTAGCGCGCGCGACGGTAAACGGCTTATCGTTAAGCGAGCGGCACGGATTCCGGTTATCTCCTACTTTCTGTCATCCTGATCACATTCACGGCTTAAATGACCAGGCTTGCCACAAGTATAGCATGCTTTTCCTCCGACTTCAGTGCAATTACGAGCAAAATGACCTGTTTTATTACAATTATAGCAACTTTGCATTCCAAAACGTCCAGAATCATTACCACCCTCGGGGCAGCTACGTGCCATATGACCAGTCTTGTTGCAGTTATAACAGCTCATTTCAGGCCCCTGTTAAAAGCATTCTAGGTTACAATATTATTTTATCGATAATATACCGCATGAAATCTTGCAATATATTAATATATGTAAAATAAACAAATGTGATGCTAAAAATTGATATAGTAACATAAACATATGAAAAGAAAGATAAAATTTGGAAAATTATAGTAACCTGTTGACAGTCTTTTGCAATGTGCCCTACACCTTGGCAACGGTAGCAAAGGTCTTGATCTTCTTTACATTCTCGTGCAAAGTGTCCAAATTGGTTACACTTGTAGCACTTGTCACGTCCACGGGCAAAGCCACCTTCTCGATCACGGCCACGGTCGCCTCTACCTCCACCTCCACCACCTTGTGGACACTCCCGTGCATAGTGACCCATTCGGTTACATTTATAACAAGCACTTGAACTCATTTTCTATAAATCTACAACAAAAATTAAACAACATATTAACATACACACATGCATATGTATTGATATACTAACATTTTTTTTAATACATTAATAGTAAATTCAATTTTAAGTGATATATAAATTACATTACATATATAGATATGAGATGACCACACACATATATGAGAAAATTATGTTGGTATTTAAATTAGAACATATTACCCAATCCAACATAATGCTAAAATATTACAATAAATAAGATATTAAAATAAGATATTAAAATATGATATTAAAATAATTGAGGAATATAGTTTAAAACTTTGTTAAAGACTTTAAATTATTACATATTCACTAATGATCTAATAAACATCTATAATACAAAAGTATATACTAATTAGACAATATATTGATATACATATCTTCCAAATATTATATGGAACGAAATGAAGAATAAAATGGGAAAAACAAGATACTAAAACTATACCAGATTGCTAAAAAAAAAAGTTATAAAAGAGAAAAAGGCAAAAAAGATGAAGAAATATTTCAAAAATATACACTTTATCATAAATCTCGAAATATTAGGAAAATTATAATATACAATTGGCAAAGTATTCGGAAAAATACAATAAGCTATTTTAAATAACAATATAAAATGGCATCGTGTATCCAATCCATCCTAGGTACGAGTACGTAGAATGCACGTGTTTGAGGGAAGCGTCGTGCACGCGGAAGCAGTTTCCTTATTTAAAAAATACTAGGTAACACGACAACATTCTATCAAAAAAATAATATTCAAATCATTATGTACAAAACCCTGAGAAATCGCCGTCTATCGTACAACGTGGCTCTCTTGCCCCCACTTTGCAGTGGTGGTACGCAAGTACGCCACGGCGCGAAGATGGCATCCGAGACTGACGCCGTACTGCGCTTTTTTTGCCTGGCCAAAGAAAAGATCGTCGAGGGCGAGGTATACATATACGATCGTGCATAAAACCCGCCGTATCGTACGATGGAAAGAAATTTTCTCCGTGATGCGGCGAAACGAAATAAAATCCTCATTTACTAGTAGAACGAGGAATTGAACCAACGAAGTCGAGGACCACGTGTGGAATCACAGAGAAAGAACCGCGGACCCGCTATCGCGACATATATTATTATTCTTTAGCGACGACATAGCGACTTACCTCCGGTGCTTGATGGAATCGCACAATAAATCCTCCTTTCGTTGGTCTTTACCGACACGTCAGGAACAATGGGTCCGCGGGAAGTACTGTTTTCCTGGGAAAACTCGAACCGATACTCAGCCGAATGACTGCGGCGACCATTGACTACGGGAAGGAAGATCAGCCAGCCAATCGTAGCTACGTTGCCCGCCAAACTCTGTTGCAACCATAGACATAAGAAACATAGACCACTGGTACCAAATAAAGAAAATGATCCTCGTTGAAAAAGAGATAGAGATATTTAACGTACTCTCTCTTTCTCTTTCTAACGGATATTTGCTCCGCCTATAGAAAAAGAAAGGTTGACTTCGCAATTTATTTCTATCTCTTTTTCAACAAGGCTCATTTTCTTCACACACTATCCGCGATCTATACTTCTTATATCTATGGCTACAACAATGGACGCCACTTCCCCTACTGCGGCTATCGTAACCAAGTTGAACAAAATTATTTATTTATTAATATTTTTACCGAAATTATCATTTTAGTTATCGCATAATGCATTAATTATTTATTAAAATATATAGTTTTTCGTGTAAACACCGATCACCGACAAAATTGAAGAAGGCAAATATGATTTTCAGAATATCCCTGGTGATCAACCTCGACATCTATTGGTTCAATATCTTCGAAATTGCGTTGATAACTTATTTCAACCAATCACCTAATGCAGCTGGAATACACCGAAATTACATTCAATTTGAAAAGAGTTCATACAAAATGTGAACCTCTACGTCTTATTAAAAAATGATAAAATAAAATTGATTTTAAAAATAGAATTGTAGTTTTGATATCGTTGGTAGTATATCAAGTAAAAAATAAGTGGTCTGTAATAAAAGCAGATAATAATTTGTATGTATTAAACAAACAATGTTTTATATATATATATGGCGATCATTATATATCCGTCGCTTATTGGAAGACGTGATTTATAAATTTCACATTTTATAATATGCACATGGAGTAATGCAGAAATATAAATACAAAATTTTAAGAATATATTAAGACATTCTCTAATAATTGTCTCTAATAAATGTCTCTTTATGTAATGTTTATGTAAAACTTGATAAAAAATATAATACTGATAGTTGTTAACTATATATTGAGACAAATTATTACTTACGAAAACTATGTTTATAAATGATAAATAATGTTCAATGTAATTGTTTCATAGTAATTTTATTTATAAAATGAGTATCTGTAAAAAGTTATAACACTATACTTCAATATTGATACTCATTTACTTTGAAAAAATCAATTTGAAAGTGCATTCGTATCATTTAAAATAATTAATGTTTCTAACAAATATATATTAAATTATTACCAACATTTGTATATTGGATATACATATATTCATATCGTTGCCTTGTTTACTCTACTTTTTAGATCCTAAATTTTTTTATGTACGATAATAATCTACAAATATAACCTACAATTTTTCGGCTTTATCTCATTTTTATTTTTTGTCAACTCTCTCTTGAAGTTTGATTGTATTTGTACATATATTCCTAGTAAACAATTGCATGAGATCAGCGAAGGTGCTATGAATTATTAAGCTTTAATAATAACTTTGGAAATAAAAGTCGTATAAGATACTTTTTCTTAAAAATCGTTTATTGTGACTACGCATGCATATGTATGTACTAGGAGAAGTAAGCATATCCACTGTGTGAAATATTAAAATATTTGAAAAATGTTAAATTTGTACAACTTTATAATTAAACAGTGTTTTCAATTTTAATTGCAGAATTAAATAATATACATTTTAAAGCTGTTTTAAATTGTATTTGTTTGGTACGCAATCGTTTGTTAGTACTTCAGTAGTACTTGATAATTTAAGGTTAAGTGTAGTATGTTTTAATAAATATATTCGTAATATATAAAAATTAAATTAAAGACAATGTCTCTATACGACGATTTTGACAAACACAGAACGTCGGAAAAAGTAGTTGGATGGTCATCTAGTATCAAATTATTACAATCTCAACTACAATTAAAAAAGGCTGCAACTACACAGGTATGTGATCTTCTATAACAATGACTAGATGATAGTGGTATTTAATATTATTGCTGTACCATATTTTTAGCCAAAACGCGAACAATATAGAAAAGCAACAGCAGTATTAGCACCTGTGATAGATTTAAAGTCAAAAGCCAATCGGAACACAGAAAGAGAAGATGATGGGCCACATAATAATCCACTCTCTTCTGGTACTGTTAGCAGTATTGGAGTAGGAGGTGAATTTGATTGGAATGTAATAAATGAATATGATCCTATGTGGCCTAATGAATATGACAAAGTTGTTAAAGAACTAAGAGATTTACGTGATAGAGAACACGATCAAGAGACTGAAATGCGTAAACGTAGACGAGACAGTTCACGTTTTGAAGATACACAGGTAATATATTAAGTTCACTATATATATAATTGAGAAAAATAGAATGTGTGGTTCACATATTTTTACAAATAATGTGCATATTTGTTTCAGGCTTCCTCTGGGAATAGTACAATGATTCCCCCTGAAAGAGATGAGGAAAGAACTCCTACATCAAGAGGTATTGCCGGGGGAGCAGCTATAGCACCACCACCTTCCCTACAAGAATCTTCTGAGCTTCCACCTCCAACACCAAGACCACCAACTAGTATAGGTTATGCTACATCATCAGTAGCAGCAAAAATAATGGCTAAATATGGTTTCAAAGAAGGACAAGGACTTGGTAAAAAGGAACAAGGAATGTCTGTTGCTTTACAAGTAGAAAAAACTAGTAAACGAGGTGGAAGAATTGTTGGAGAAAGAGAACAACTTATGCCACCACCACCACCTGTTGCTGTTTCTCCACCTCCAACACAACAGCAAGTTGCACCTTTACAACCTTCGGAAGAACCTAGCATTACTGAAATAATGAAATGTCCGAGTAAGGTAAGAAAAAAATTAATTTCATTTGAGTCTTGTAGTATTAGTATTTGAATATGGTATTTGAGATTCAAGTTTAATAATAATATTTTTACTTCGTGAAGTTATAATTCTCATGAAGTTTTTAATTTTTACGTAAATTTGTGCATAAAGTATAGAAAAGTAAATATATTTTTCGTAAAATATACATCAAAAGGAACATAATACATATGTTAAAACATTTTTTATTACAAAATATATTATTAATTAGGTTGTATTATTACGTAATATGGTTGGTCCTGGAGAAGTGGATGATGATCTTGAACCTGAAGTTAAAGACGAATGTAATACGAAATATGGCGATGTAGCGCGTGTTATTATTCATGAAGTAACAGAAGCTGCTCCAGAAGAAGCTGTTAGAATCTTCGTGGAATTTAAGAGAATAGAAAGTGCTATTAAAGCTGTGGTTGATTTAAATGGACGCTTTTTCGGTGGAAGACAAGTTAAAGCAGGTTTTTATTCCAGTGAAAAACTTGATAGTTTACAATTAATGGACTAACTTCTTATTTTTAGATTTTACCTAATAAATACAACTTAAAAAAGACAATAACATGAAATTAATATACTGATTATTATGTTGAAAACTATATAATATATTGCAGTTTTGTTGAAACATTCATGTTAAATAATATTATGAAACTTATGATTATTTAACTTAAAATTACATAATAGTCAATATATTGAGCAATTTTTCAATTTATATCCTGTTATAAACGTAATAGGTTGCAATTTATTTATATGCATATATAAACCGTTTTTATATCTGCTCTAGATAATTGCTGTTGTTTTACCAAATTTAACATAAATTGTGTACACAATAAATATAGGTAATAAATAAAAAAAATTTATAATTCCGCATATATAATAAATAAAAATATTAATTAAGCTTAAGTCTTCAATATTTTAAAATGAAAATTAATATTTTAAAATATTTTAAAAAGTGAATAATATGAAAAAAAGGAACATAACTTTTTTGTGATTTCACAAAATAAAATAATGATTATATTAGCAAATAATGTAGCAAATTATAATTCACATATTAAAAATTTGGTAATTAAGAAAATATTGCGATTGATACAATCAATACATTTTACTACGAAATTTAAAGTCGTATAATATGATTCTCATTTCTTTGTTAATTTTTTCTCATTAATTTACGTCATAAAAAATATATAGTAAAATTGTAACAATTTAAATTTTTATCTGCTATGTATAAAAGTTCAATAATTACAATTTTACTTTACTTTCTTATTGTCAATTAAGTCTTCAATTGTTTTGTTCAATTGAGCACTAAATGCAGCAGAACTGAAAGTTTCCATAAATCTAATTTTGCCTGCATCACCAAATTGCTGAACATATTCTGGATTTTTAATTAAATCAGCTATTTTCAGAGCAAATGCATCACCAGATAAATCAACCAAAAATCCAGTAATTCCAGAAACAACAGATTCTTTTGGACCACCAGAATTATGTGCAATTACTGGTTTACTCATGTACATTGCTTCAAGTGGTACAATACCAAAATGTTCATTTGGAGGCGTATATAATAAAACCATACAATGATATAAAATAGATACTTTATCAATATCTGAAGGAGAACGAAGAAATATTATTTTATCTGTAACATTTAGCTCATCAGCAAGACCTATTAATTCCAAATAATGTTCTACATTTTCTTCAACTCTTTTATCATATCCACCAGCCATAATTAAATATACTTTTTTGTATTCTTCTTCTTTTAAGTACTTTTTGAGCTCTGCTAGTGCCTCTATTGCTAGCCCCAAATTTTTTTTACGTTCATATCTGTTGATAGATAGTAATATAGTACTATTTGGTGGTAACTTTTTATCAAGTACTCTTTCTAAAGGTATTATTCGAGCTTTATCAAAATAGTCTGTATTGATAGAGGGATATAAAACCTCAGGTTCAATAGTTAATCTCTTAAAAGTATCCTTAAACACTGAACGTGTATATAGACTATTTACAAATATTTTATGTGCCATTCCAGTTGTTATTTCTTCCAGATAATTAAGGGGTATACGATACAATTGTTTACTAAGACCCTCTGGCCGTGAAAGTAATTGATCTGGATAATGACAATAAAAAATTATGTATGGAATTCGTAACCGAAGAATAGGGATGCATGCAGAAACTAGATCACAGAATACAATGTCTGGTCGATTTTCACAGAAAACGATGTAGCTAGCTGCATATATCTAGAAAAAAATACAACACAGTATGTGAAAATCATCTATACACATATGTCTTATTTCTTAAGAAATGAGCTCACCATACGAATATAAGCAAAAAGTGCAAAGAATCTACCCAAGATATGCCTGGGCAACCAACTTCCAACAACCGTAACAGGAATTGTTCCATCTTTTGTTTCAGAGAAACAATGTTCCGAATCGTGATGAGTTGTCACGAAATTAACCTCATAACCTTGTTTTTTTAAAGATAATGCAGCATCAACTACCAATCTTTCTGCTCCTCCTATGCCAAGATCCGGATGTAAAAATGTTACTCGTGTCATTTTTATCAATATATTGACATTAAAAATATTATTTGTTGTGGAAAATAGCTCAATACTGTTCACGATACTACCGGCCTGTAACGTAATTAATAATAATAATAATAAACCCACAATCATATATATATGCAAGTACCTACACGTTCCTCCCACTAAACATACCGGAGGAAGAAATATGAATTTCGTTCGACCGTTCAACTGTTAGAGACGGAAATAAGTGAAGTCTACTTCTGACAGAATTTTTCTCATATGCATCGGCGATCTCCCTACTCTTGTCAGTCTCTGATCAGAACATAGTACAACATAGTACAACAATAGTATCTGATAGTACATATTTCTCATGAATAGTACATATTTCTTCGTGTCTTTTCTTATACCACGGTTATAAAAATATTAATTATTGCCCGCTATTTCGTCCGCATAAAACTGGGGGAAACTGATATGAATTTAATTTCGCGATTCTAAGCTTATTATCATTTGTAATAGAAATCAATATAGTAAATAGTATTCAAGAAATATTTGTAGGAAGTAACTATCAACAGTCGGTGAAACAAAGCGCAATCGTGCAGTGAAAACCAAGCTGCTTTAATCTGATTTCGATTTAATCCGATCGCATTATGCTCATTTTTCGGTTCCTTGAGAAGTAAGCGTAATAAAATATAGCTTATGTCTATCTGGAGCAAATTTTGTGTATTTTCCAACAATGAAAAAATTATCCAAGTCGATTGAATAGTTTCTGAGATAACCTTGGACACAGACACATACCTACGTATAAACTACCTCTCTTTATAATTTAATATAGGCAAACTACATAGGTACATATAAGTATCAAACGTGGTATGGAACATGTTTCGTTAGTATTCAAATATCAATAAAAAAGTTTGCACATTTTATCACAAACGAAATCATTATTTGAAAGTATACTGCGTGGTAGAATTCTCACTGTTTTAGTTTCATAGAAAACATTGATAATATTCATAACAACATAAACAATTTGGCCTCCATTTCACTCACAGAAGAAATGAATAATTGATTTATATGATTAGTACTTCGTTATAAATATAGAAGATATAAAAGTATTTAAATGAAATTTATATACAAGGCGTCCAAGTTTCTATAGAGGATGATGATTTGCAGAATATGTATCAAGAACCATTTAAGAAAAATCGTAATAATATGTATTTATACCAGATAAATTGTCTTCCATTAAATAAATATAAAAGTTTGGTGTATATTTTGTGGAGATTAAATCTTTATTGATATGAAACATTATATTTTGTAGCATATCACTAAAGGCAGTTTCATGTGCGCACCTAACAATGTGTTCATCAGCCACGTAACTAACGTGACTATATCAATACATGGTTAGAAATATATACATAATTCGTGACCTAATAGTAATGATATTTGTTGACAAAACAGATAGAGTGTAATACTTTGATTTTTCTCAATACAGAATTTAATTCAATCGAATGATATAAACATTCCTTTATGTATAATATAAACATGTTGCTAGCTTTAAATGTATCACTATTTTAGATATAACCTCATTTGCCGGTTAGTGATCATTTTAAGAAGTTATGATTATATTTTTGCACAGAGACAGTTGAACATTATTATTTAATAAATAAAAATGGCTGTGTTATGGGAAGTATACTTTCTGACAATATCAACGTTATTATTTGTGCTTTGTGTACAAAGTTTGCAAAGTTTAGAAGTAATATATGCAATAAATGCTGGTGGAGAAGCACATACTGATAGTTATGGAATTCGTTATACCAAAGATCCTTTAATGAGTAAAGTTGGAACAGGATCCGATTATGGCAAGCAGTTAATTATTGGACGAGTAAATGCAGTTGATCAGATCTTATATCAAACTGAACGATATCATCATAGTACATTTGGATATGATATTCCAATCAGCGAGGATGGAGATTATGTTATGATATTAAAGTTCTGTGAAGTTTATTTCAACTCTCCTAATATGAAGGTAACATTTAGTTTTGTAATTACGATGTAATACTAAATAATTTCTTATTACCAAATATGATTTTAACAGAGTACTGTTTTCTGAAACATGTTTTAGGTGTTTGATGTTGTATTAAATGGAGATCATACTGTTGTTACTGACTTAGATATCTTTGAGAGAGTTGGACGTGGTGTAGCACATGATGAATATATTCCATTTAAAGTTCAAGCTGGGAAGTTAATATACAATGATGAAGAGTCTGATATATTAGCTGGAAAAATTAGAGTTGAATTTATAAAAGTATTATACTTATATTTATTTTTCATTTATACAATTTAATCCAACTATAAGTACATTAACCTTCGATAATTAATTGTAGGGTTACAGAGACAACCCAAAGATAAACGCTATTGCTGTAGTAAAAGGAAATATAGAAGGTATTATCTAAATTTGTGATATTTAAGAGCTTCTAAAGTAAATGTTATAACTATGTCAATGTTATTTAGATGTACCACAGTTGGGCCCGATTCCTCAAGAACCGGAAGAATATCACAATATACAAGAAGATGAGGAGGAGTCTACAGTTCGTAGTCGACATACAAGTGGCCCCAGAACTCCAGATCCTTATTCAATCGATGATTCCTCAGTAATGTTACCAGTCTTTGTAGCTCTTGGGGCATTTATTCCTTTACTATTTTGCCTATGTAAACTATAGGCTAAGTAAAAATTTTTGCACATGAATGCCTTGTACTTAAAGATGATAGTGTTCTAATCAGTTTAGGTAAATTTAGCGCATGGAGAGTTGGCAATATATATATGTATATGTTGGCCGTGTAAATAGTGGGAACATTTTTGATTTTGAGCTATATCATCGAATTTCATTAAAGCTGTTTATTATTAATTTAATCAAATGAAAATGTCAAAATATGTTTTTATACAATGGATAATTCAAATTAAGAATGAAATTAAGAACTTGGGAAAGATGAGGAGTTGTTTAGTCATGACTTTTGTTGTCACTATAATGTGTTCATTCATAAGTTATTTAATTTTTAACTATAGGAGTGGAATAATAGTTTGCACAAAAGTTGACACGTGTTATCTTTTTCTTTTTATATATAATTCCGTGTACTCTTAATACATTAAAGATATATATTTATTAATTTTAAAAAGGCTTGTAATCTAGTATTTATGAAGGATTACATCGAATTCTGATTGTAATTGTTTTTTAGAAATAATATTATAGAAAAAAACGGAGGGAAAGTAATATATATAAGAGTATGCAGTACAATAAACCTAAATATTTTGTTCAAATAAATGTGTTTAAATTTAGTATAAATTCACACACAATGTTATAATCGAATTTTGTAATTGATATATTGTAGCAAGCGAATTAAATTATTTCAATTAGACCTTTAATATCTTTTATACGAGGAAAATTTATGTACTTTTATATTCGGTATATTGGTTACATTTTGTCAAATTGTGTACTTTTATAAAACGTATGTCGATTACGTGTGAAAAAATTGGAATGAATCCAACAATCCGTCAAATACCAAAGTGATTTCAGTCTTTGGCAAATGAGAGGAAATAAAGCTGTTATTATTGTCCAATAGAATTGTTTCCTTCTCACATATTATTTTATAATCCCCTATTTTTTTTTTACAAGCTTTTTTTAGTATATTCGCTTTGTCGCCACGATAATTTATTGTAATAATTCATATCAAGCATTTTTTAAATTGGAACAAAATCCTGTTGTCTTAAATGTTTTCTTATTTTAATTTTTATTAACTAGAAAAATATACATACATGTTTTGTTTATTTTGGGAATAGGAACTGAACAAGGAATTATTTTACTTTATTTAAATTTTGCATAATTTTCTGAATTGTAATAGATTATTAGCTAAACACGAAATTTATATCGAAATGATATAAAAAGACTAAGATTTGAAACAGTAAATTTTACAACGAGGTATAAAATATATGTACATACATACAATTGGAAAGCTATTTATATTATTATTCTCTGTAAAAAAAATTATACAAGCTAGTCCACATAGTCGTATATAGGGTACAGTTTTATTAAGTTTTGTAATAAGATGTAATTACGTATTTATATAGCGAGAAAAAGTAATTTCTAATCTTAATTTCTGAGTTATTGCAATTAAAAATAAGGAATATTTAAATGTTTCGGGATTATATTAGTACGAAAAAGCAATGAAAGATGGAAACTAAAAAAGATGGAAGAGAGAAAAAATGAGTACAATCACGAACAAAAATGAATTATATCAATACCGTTACTTATTACTAATATATTTAATATTATATAATATATAATATTTTTCGGATAGAGGTTTGGAAAATAGAAACATAAAATTGATAACTGATAGTATGAAATTAGCGAAAGAGGATCGATGATTCTGTTTTACCGTAAACCCACCTCAGGGTATGGTTGATGATCGAAGATGTGATTTGCACCGATGAACAGAAGGAAGCACTTACAAGTTAAATTGACCTTCAAATAGTGAAAAGTAATACACGCGCGTATATGTGTATATAGAGTGGCGTATTCTTTAATGGGAATAAACTCATTCATCCTATATGAACGAAAGATCACGTGACCTCTGATCGTTTGGGTAGAATCAAAGAGAAGACGAAAATGATATATAGCCATCATTGAAAGTTAATTACTGATTCAAGGCTGTACTTATATCTCTGAAGTTTCAAACTCTAAGTCTCGAGTGGTAATCATCTTTCGAGAAGGAAAACCAAAATTATAATTTCGCATGGAACATGCTTGAATAGTCGTCCATCTTTTATAATTCATTGAACAAGTTATTAATCATTCGGTTAAATACCCAAATACTAACACAAAAACAGAGAATTATTAATTAAGGAAACATATATATACTCGCGTACAACATTATAGTATCATAGAAACATACATATGTACAAACGCATTAGCTGATAAGACTTAGATTAACGAAAGAAATTGAGCTAGAGGATATATAGTAAATTAAGATATAGCTTTAACCAATAAATTAAGTTAGAAACAAAATGTATCAAACGTGCCCATACTCAAAACAGATTGTAATAGGCACAAGCCTCGATACAATACAACGTTGATCGTTTCACTGAAAATAAAACTTATTGATGCAATTTTTCACTTTCCATCGCAATTGTATGCATATGTATGTATGTAGATGTATTTTAGTGGTTTGGCTCATCAGCCTACGCAATGGCGGGGATGCTCGAAGCCCGAGGGCCTTATGGTTAGGTATCTATTGCCGACTGTTGTATCAGCATCAACGCTATCGCGATCAAGCTTTGCGATTGTATTTCTAATTTGAGGATAGTTTTTGGGGCTTTTCGATTCACTACACTTGCAGTTTATACCGCTCACTTTTCGGTGTCATTTTTCTTCTGACGATGACGGGAAACTTTTTTTTAAGAAAATAGAACCCGATGTACTATTCAAAGAAAGGTAGTGTGTCAGTGGCAACGTAAAATAAAACGCAGAACAGATGTGTGGATCACTCGTCTTTATCAGTCGATAAGAACGCAATGGGTCGATAAAAGATGTTCTGCGATGCAATAAGATCCGAATATTGAGTACAGGCATGATGGATCGGTGTGTAACACACTACGTATTAACGTAGCGTATAAAGAGGCTGTGGGATAAATTTCTAAACAGATAGACCTGAGCAATGCCGGGTACCAACAACTAGTCTGTATACGAAAAGAGAAAGAAACAGAAAGGATGATAATATCAGAAACATAAATAAAAGAATATGCGGGTTTTGTTTTACACCGTAATGTTGTTTTGGTAGTTAAAAATTCCGTGGGACTGTCATAAATAGCATTGAGAATTTTCTTTACTTCTTTATTCGTATCGTTTAGTGGTAATAAAGATCGAATACCTGTTGAATGTATAATTCAGTCGCACCTTTAAAACCGAGCAACGAAATGGTCCTAGCAGGGTAATCGATTCTTTTCCTCGTATCGCAATCATTCTTTTGAATAAATCCCTCTTCTTTCATCGTTGCTCGCATTTTTCCACGCTATGTGTATAGTTGATTTTCACGTGTTACACATATAAATTGTCCTTTCGTTTCGTATTTGTTCGAATTTATTTAATATAATAGATATCACATTAACTCATAGAAGTGCTGTACATAGATGGATAGAGAATACATAAGAATAGTAGTAATGAATGACAAGTTTATAATATTCTCTCGCAGTATACTCAACTTCGGAATAGGAACAAACAAAGAAAAATAAATATATGTTACCTGTCGTCCACGTTTTGTGTTTATGTGTATGTGTATGTTCGAATGTGTGAATACGTTCGTGTTCATATGTTATGTTTATATGTTCCTGCGTACGTATTTGTACATACGCGTTACATGTATGTGTAATGTAAGTTTTCTTCTATAAAAAGTACGGCGATTAATTATTATCAAGTATAATGCACATATAAAATTAAAAAGTATAAAAAACCGTCCAGCTTCGTCATTTACGTTAAGAATATGTTAAGAAACCGACTCGTACGGTCAAGCGTGACGTAACACTCTCTCCGGATTCCGAATTTTAACTGTTGGTGACTTGGTGAACTCGCGCTGCGTGTGTAATGTCATGTTTACAGGCCAGTTACAGCACCAAGAGTGGACATTCCTTTTCAATTAATATCTCAAAGACCGCTTCCGGAAATGCGTCCATTTATTTACAAAAAAAAAAAAAAAAAAAAAAAAAACATTCGATATTTTCCTCGCTTTTTAATTCGCGTTTTTTCTTTCTTATCTCTCTCTCTCTCTCTCTCTCTTTCACTCTCTCGCATTCCGATTTTATTACATATCTTTTGCTACCAGCAAGACATCACATTTCCAGCACGATCGAAGCAGTCAAAAGCGATAGCATATATTTTATTTTTTCTTTTTCTTTTTTTTTTTTTAGTATATATTCTCTCTTACACCACCCTCTCTCGCACGCTCTCTCTCTCTCTCTCTCTCTCTTTCTTTCTTTCTCTCACTCTCTCACGCTTTCATCCATTCTCTTTCTCTCGCACAATCTTTCTCCGCCGATATAGATAAACAGACTTATTACTTCATCGGTACATATACACATTAATATATTATATTTTATAGTTTACGCTAATTATAGTAAAAACTTTTTCCGGTTCGTTATATATTCCCTAAGAAACTACTTTTTTTTTTTTTAGCGGATGTTCTGATGTTTCTCTTTTTTTTGGTAAATATAGAACGTTTATCAGTGCGTGATGTACGATCGACATAAAACTAAGATTGAAATCGGTCTTGTTTACCGCAAATTCAATCGGAACTCATGATCAGCTGGTTATCGTTTGGAGTAACAACAGGCGACAGATCCTTTTTCGGTACGTCATCGATCATCGAGTCGATTAACGCGTTTATCTCAGACACGCCATTCTGCAGTACCTTTCCTTTGTCGATGGTTGTTGTTTTTCCCATAGACGAAGTTTTGGAAACTTTCGTTACAGTGGTAGATTTCTTGGTTGGTGACGCAGCCGTGGTAGTTTTCGTTGTCGAGGATACACGTCTTACCGTGGTTGTGGTAGAAGCACTGGTAGACAAACGAGTCGTCTTGCTAGCAGCGGTACTTGTTCGCCCCATGGATATCTGCTTGTTGGCTGTTTCTTTAACTTGTTTATCGATTATCGGGGACTTGCTGGCGTTTAAGCGAGTTTTCATAGCATTTCCAACGGCTGGAGCCGTTTTAGGTCTCGTACTAGCCGCTGTGGTAGTATTGGAAGCATTGGTCGCGGTGCTGCTGGATTTTGGAGTTGTGCTGGATTTGACGGTCGTGGTGGTAGCAGATGCTGGTTTCGGTTTCGTCGTTGTTCCGGAGGACAGTCGCGTAGTGGATGTTTTGACTAGCGTGGTTTTGGTTATGGACGGTGTTTTGCTAGAAGGTTTAGTCGCGGTTGGTTTACTCAAAGGTTTCACGTCACCGTTTGCAGTAGGTTTCTTATCGGTGGAAGTCGGTTTCGGCGAGGCTGTCGTGGCGACAGGTTTTGGTTTAGAGACACTGCTGACGTTGGTTCTGCTAGTTGGTTTCGTTGTAGTAGTCGATGTCGTTGTTTTTGTAGCGGTCTTCGAAACTGATGGTTTGCTGACCGCTGCAGCGGTTGAAACCGTAGATTTCTTCGGAGCGTCCAGATCTTTCGGACGAGAGGGTGTCGATGGCTTTTTCGTTGCCGTAGTCGACGTACGTGTCGTGGAACTTGGAGTTTTCGAGGGGGACGTTGGCACTGATTTCGGTGCAGGTGTCTTCGAAGAAGATTTCATTGGTTTTGCTGCGGATACCTTTGATTTCGTTTTGCTTTGTGCCGCAACTGCACCAGCTGTGACTGCTGCAGCGGTCACGGCCGCCGTTGCAGCTGCTTCGACGATTTTGTTTTCTGAAACTTGGACTGTCTTTTCTATTTCCAATTCCTTGACTTCTCCCAGTTCCTTAACGTCTTCTGGCTTTTTAACTTCTGGTTCTTTAATCTCTGACGCCATAATTTCTGGTTCTTTGATCTCTGACTCCGTAATTTTTAGATCTTTAATTTCAGACTCCATAATTTCTGTTTCTTTAACTTCTGGTTCTTTAATTTCTGTTTCTTTAACTTCTGGTTCTTTAATTTCTAATTCTTTAACATCTGGTTCTTTAATTTCTAACTCCTTAACTTCCGGTTCTTTAATTTCTGTTTCTTTAATAACTTCTGGTTCTTTAATTTCTAATTCTTTAACATCTGGTTCTTTAATTTCTAACTCCTTAACTTCTGGTTCTTTAATTTCTGACTCCATAATTTCTGGTTCTTTAATTTCTGCTTCATTGACTTCTGGTTCTTTAATTTCTGGCTCCATAATTTCTGGTTCTTTAATTTCAGCTTCGTTAACTTCTGGTTCTTTAATTTCTGACTCCTCAACTTCCGGATCTTTAATTTCTGGCTCTTTAACTTCTATCTGATCCACTTTTGGCTCTTCCAATTTTAATTGTTCGATTTCTGTTTCTGGCTCACCGTTGATTTCCGATTTATCAACTTCCGGCAAAAGTTCTTCGATTTCCTGTCTTTCTTGTATCATGCATTCTACTTCGACTACAGGTTCTGCGAGCTTTTCTAGTTCTGCGGTGACATTTCTCGATTCTTCCTTCTTTATAATTTCTTCCTCAAGATCATTAACAACTTCGGATTTAAGAATCTCTTCTTCCGTAGGTTGCAATTGGTTCTCCAAACCTGTGAATTCTTGCATAGAATCGGACAAATTCAAAGTAAATTCTTCAACTGGCTCCGCCTTTGGCTCTACCGCTTCCATCATCGCTTCTGTCGATATCGTTGGTTCCATCGGTTCCTCTATCGAGTTCCTTGTTTCCTCCGCTTCATCCTCCACAGTAACGTCTTTCGATTCGGTTACATCTAGTTTTTGGCCAATATCGATAGGGCATTCCATAGAGCAAACAATATCGTCAACGGGTTTTTCCGGAAGTTCCTGGGGAGAAAGGGATGGTGTCATCAAAGAGGCAGGATGTTTTACGCAAACATCCTGCTGTTCTTCGGCAAAATCTAATAAATTCACTCCCTGCACCGGTGATTTCGTGCATACTGAATCGTCGACTTCCTTCTCATCGAACTGTACGTTTGAAACTATATCCTGTTGAACCAGTTCGAACGCGTCGCCAGCTTCTGTGGAATACGCTTGATAAGAATCAGCAGTTTCTTCTGTACGTGGCATTTGACAAACGTCAATCGTTTCGGCGGCAGACGATTGGGAAACCACTTCGTTGCTTTCCATACCATACGATTGGAAGTTGTATTGAGAGGGTATAAATTCCGGAGCATCCGCGTGTAACGAAGATCGAACCTGTGTGGAAGACTGAACTTGCGCGCTCTCCGTGGTTGCTATCACCGAATCATTTTCCATCGCATCGGGAACTGGTGACAAGGACGAGGGAGTATCAGCCTCGTTCGAGCAAATATCTTTTTGAAGATCGCTTCCAGCAAGAGCGGCAGTGTCCTCGCTAGCTTCGTCTATGAGCTTGGTTTCGTCTATGTCGGCGCTCAAAGGCGATAATGGTTGTTCGTTATCAATGGAAACGGGTTCTTTCTTCGACTCGAATTCCGCGGAATAATTCTCGGTCAATGGGGAATGATGATCGTATTTCACGGTTTCTTCTTGTTCCAATTGGGAAGACTCTGATCGCAGATTTAAGAAATCAACGCCGTTGGTTTCTGATTCGTCAGCGTGACCGATGAAAGTATCTTGGCAATTTTCTCGTTGCAAAGACAGATTCGCGAATACGTCAACGAGCTTGTCGGAAAATGCTGGCTTCTTATCTAGCAATCCCTCAGTTGTGGGTCCGCTGGTTATTACGTTATTCGAGTCAACTCGCATGTTCGGTGATTCTGCCAGGAATTCTTCTTCCTCTTTTTCCATAATGCCATTCTTATCCTCCAAATCGGTGTTGCTTAGATTATGAACGGCATTCAAGTCGACGCTTTTGTCGAACGCCGCTTCGAAGTCGCTGGGCGTGAAGGACATAGCCATCGGGTCTTTAGCGATGTCGTACTCGCGGTCGGAGCTTGAGAAAGATTCGTCTATCGCAGAGATACCTGTTCTGTGGAATTCGCTAGCTGTTAAGAAGCTGACTGCCGATTCGTCTCCAAATTCAGCTTTCGTCGACGATATTTCAGAATCGTCCATATTCCCGGATATACTGGTCGCCTTTTGTTGATCGGCCATAAAATCTGTATAGTCGTTGGTACGACACGACACGTTATCGCCATTTTGGTACTCTTTCTCTTCGACCTCGACTTCTCTTGGTCGCTGGCACACTTCTTTCTCGAATTCGCTCTGACTGGGTACCTGTATGTCGTCCATCTGTGGAACTTGTTTGAAAGGTGAGCCAGAAACAGGATAATCCTTGACGAAATTCATTCTTGTTCCCAAAAACTCCGGTGAAATGGGAATGAATTCTGCCGCGTTAGGATTCAATTGAAAATCCACGTCCTTCGGCTGATCTTGCTCCTCTGCGCAATGATCCTCCAATTTTATCGGTTTCTCTTCCATTCTATCTTCGGTGCTAATCTATTTGCAAAAAATGATTTTCCGTTAAAACGTAATAGTATCACGTTAATGAAGATCCAGCGAAATGTTAAATTTAACGACAAAATAGAACGAAATATAACGAAAGAAATAAAACGGATCGAACGAAATACCGATTCGAATCGGACCTAGCAACGATGTTACGATGCCGTGGCATCGTAAATAAACAAATAGCGGATTATCATCGACGAGGGTAGAAGTAAATATACACATAGTGGAAATGAAAAATTTTCTATTAAAATCGAAAAATACCTCTGTGTTAATAAGCTTAGGCGATTCCTCTTTCGGACTTTCGCATTTAATATCTTCCTCTATGCCTTCAGACTGGATTTTCGACTCGATATCTTCCACAGTTAATTCTGGTACGTCGGTTTCTTCTTCCACGTTTTTCGTTTCCTGGGGTTCGTCGACAGGCGTTACGGAATCTTTTTCTTTGTTCGGATCAATACGATAATAGTTCCATTCGTCTTCGGAATCCTCGCTGTCCGCTACATTATCCGGTTCGTGGATCAGTGCATGCTGAAGAGGCTCTGCGAACAATTCATATCGATAAACAACCAGTTAATAATAACAACAGCTAAAGTTTACGTCAATGTCGTTTTTTAAATGCATCTGTCGCGCACTAATCCTGTAAATATCGTACAGTTAATATCTTTAAATGTTCGTAAATTCGAATCAACTAAACGTAGCGAAAGAAAATGATATTCCGAACTAGCTAACGATTTAAGTATACTTGGACACATCGTACGAAGAGATAAACTCGCTTGGACGAAGTCGTGGCCTTAGAAAATTAACACAGCGATAAAGCGCAGCTCGAACAACCGAGGATAGTCGAATTATGGAAACGACGGTCGGCAAACGAAAACAGAAAAATATAATTTTCATGATTAACGCGTTGAAGAGACGATCACCGGTGACGAAAAACGACAAAGTTCGTCGAAATTGATTCACGCTGCAATCATCGAATCGATCGGAAACCACGAACTGTTTCTTTGCAAGATCAACGTTACTTAGAAACGTAACTTTATCTACACGATTATTTACGAATACTTAGATTACAGTTTACAGGAAATTAGTTCTAGCGTCCAAGTATTTAAATTAAAAGAACTAGTAGTATTTGTAAACTCTGTAATATTTCTTAACGCTATGACAGTAAATGCAGCACAAAGCGTTTACATAATTTTGTTTCTTTTTTTTAATAAAATACTAATTACGTACACATGCATGTACCGTGTCCTACAGAAATAAGCGACACTCCGGCACTCACAGCGAAACGTATAAAATTCACCTGGCAATTTAACGCGTTTTCTTTCAACGAATTTCGAATTATTTTCGCGACGAACTAAATATACGCAGGCAACGTATATATATATATATATATCGATGGTACTTGCATCGCCAGTTACGTTAAACGACCATCGGTTCGTAGGCGAAACACGATCGGCTTGACCCTATGCGTTAACGATACACGATCCGCTTGCTACAGAAGGAACAAAAACCGTTTCAAAGCATCAAAGATCAAACATCGAGATAAGACTTCGTGACGATCGATTCTACTACCGTTTTCGATCCCACGTCGCTTCTCTTTTTTCTTTCTTGTTCTCACGACGCGATAACGTGCTGCAACAGAACAGAAAATGCAACGAGATAGAACGCAAAGGAGAAAAAAACTGTGGCAATTGGTAAACGCGAAGTATAAGACGTTGGTGATCGTTGGAGAAAGGGCGATAGTACTCACAAGTCGAAGAAGCAAGCGAGTTCGTAGTAGGATATCTGGCCGCAGGAGCGATCGCCGCTGACTAAGAGGAACTACGCCCGCCAACAGATGCATTATCGATCTAGTCTAGAGAGCCCCCGGTGCACCCCCTTCCGCGACGGCCCTGCCACCACCCACCTGTACCACCACACACACCGCGTATAGCAACAGTCGCACCTCATCTCCAACAGGAACGCCGCGCTCCTACGATTGGTTCTGGCCCTGCACACACAAGGTGACTCACCCTGCCGTCGGTGCAGGGAATTTCGCTTTAAAGACGAGCAACCGGTGTTCCATCAAATTCACCCCATACTCTGATTCATCGTACGGGATGCCATCGCTCCGCCAAGCCGCGCCGTGCCGCGCCGCGTCGCGCCGGCTGATCGACCCACCCCTTCGAGTTTGCTTCGTCGAGATGTTCCTCCGATATTCGTGTTCGGTCGTTGAAACAGACTCTACGATAGGTTCCTAGGTGAGAAACACCCCGTTCGCCACACACACATCGATTCTTTCAGTATCATAAATTAGGGAAACGTTGGCAGAAGAGTACGCGAATTAGTACACGCAAGATCTGCTACGAAACATTTGCCAATGTTTCTCCAATTTATGGCGTGTGCTCGTGCTCGAGCAGATTATGGTAATGATCGATGCGATCCATGAATAGCGATATGTATCGATAAAATATGGATGAAGCGATGTTGCAGATTATCGAACGTGAGTTTCGTCTATATGAAATTTCAACGTCGTGATCGTTCATTACGATACGATATCAACCGATCTACGTTTTTTTCTTTTTTTCAATCTTTTAAATGTACCTTCGCAAAATTTGTTTTACGCGTCCGTCCAATAAACTAGTCCTTCTGACTTTTCAAAAAATGTCGTTTGGTCCAATTTAAGGAAAAGTTATTCCGTTTGAAAGAGCTGAACGACATTTATGTTCCTAACTGTGTATAGTATCTTAAGTTAATTCTTTCCTCTTTTTTCATTTCCAATGAAACGTTATCGAAAGAAACCAACGAATAGATACGACTGAAAATATCAAGAAACGTTATTGCGTTTGATTTATGGCATTCGTGCCACTCTTGTTATATATATATATCTTGCTTATATTTACACGTTGAATAAGTTTTAAACGCATGCACAATTTATTTGTGTCGTTCTATACGAGATCATCGGGCGTCCCAATATTTTTATGAAAATAAAACACATCTTTTGCTCTTACAGCGCTAACATAGTATCGCTATAACGAATGAATGTAACGTTAACGATGCATAAATGACCAACTAATGAAATCGACCAACTAAACCAAGTTGTGATATAACAGAGAAGAGAATGATTTACGCAATGATTATTTGAATCGAGTTTAAGAGAATTTGAGGATATAAAAGGAAGCTTAGGATATTTCAGAGAAACTAAGAATCTTCTTAAACTTTGGTGTATTTGCTGATCCTCTTTATTTGCAAATCATATATATTTTTTTCGATTATTTATTTATTTATGCGAATAATTATGGTCACAGATATATTCTAAGCTATAAATACTACGCACCTGCTATTTAGCTATTGGTATTAAATAAGAGATTTATTATAATATATTATTATCAAAAAAAAATCCGATATACGCACACACACACGTATGTATATTAAATAAATGCCCATAGCTTATTGCAATTTTAACTATGTGTAATCATCACGCGTGGCTAATAAACGTTTCATCGTTACAGCACGCTTTCGATATATGCACTTGTTGCATATTTTGTGTATTCTTTGCGTAAATGAATATACTTCTGTATATTTTCACGTATTACGTTTCCATACTACGCGTATATCATTTTCATATTTTAATGTATTTCAGACCAACGAACGCCCGCAATCTAGCGAGAATATTTTAATAACACATACATATTCTTTCTGCGGTTAATAAGGGGAAACGATCACGATGAGCAACTACTATCGAAAGATACATTTATAGCGTAAAGCGATAGCAGTTACCCCACTTCACGTAATCGAAAACTCTAGAAGCCAAAAGTGTACATAGAAACAGGCTCAAGGGATGCCAAAAAAAGGGCAACCCACGCGGAGAACGTTGTCTTAACTCGTTCCTAATTCTAACCTTCCTTCCTTACCACCAACGCAAATCCGTTCCAACGATCTCCGCATGCAACTTTCGAGATACATACTTGCATCCATTTAGTTTCCCTCCCGAGACGACAACTATTTTAGCTGGATAGTCCTCCTCTTTTCTCGGTTCGCTCCTTTGGATTCGCGTTCCATCGCTCTCTTTCAGCCGATAATTTCAATCTCGGAACAGATTTCGATTAACGAAGCATCGTTTCCGACGCTGCGCATTGTTCGAATAAAAATAACGAAAACGTTGAATTTATCATCGTCTTTGTATTCGTTATTCGAGATAACTTGTATCCAAAGTTAGTATACACCAGGGGACATTGTGCCGCGTATTTATACATATACAATACCCTAAACTAAACGAAGTCTGCAGGAAGATTCATCGGAACGAGGCGAAAAACAAAAAACCAAAGAAAAAAGAGCGTGCGTCGAGAAGATTTGTCCCGAAAGAGGACTCCCGTTGTATCCGTACGCGTGTCTTTCTCCCTCTTTAGCTACTTCTTTTTCTCCTGCTTCTTCGTTCTTCGCTTTTTTCTTCATTTCGACCGAACGTACGGTGCAACGCATCGGTTCAACTCGGTGTATATAGAGAGCAAGGGAGAGCTAATTTTAAACCGGCGACAAGCAGGCAGAACAGAGACAGGAAAAATAAAAGCGAACCGACACTCTGCCGCTATTCGAGGCTCAGTCTCTCTAAGCTGCACCTGACCCGATCCCTGTTGTCATTCGATGTACAGTACCCGATTCGAATGGCAAAAAGTACATATTTTCTTTACAAGGATGCTGTGGTTTCCTAGCGATCTGCGAGAGGTCGAACGTATCGGTCTTCGAACGGTCGTGGATAACGAGCAAACACGACGAATTCGATATATGACCCACGAACGCACGACTGTGTTTACTATGAGAATTTTCTAATAATTTTATTTACGTTTCAGGCTCGTACTCGAGTGGCGTACAAGTACTAGTTCGTTTCAAAGTTTCGTCTATTTCTAACGAAAATAATAATATTCCATTTTTCATCGGTTGCTTGAGAAAAAATATACACTTAGCGTTTTTTATTTCAAAATCATGGGATTCGACGTAGTTTCGTTATATTTGTATCGCGTTCACTTGTACATTTTGCGCGAATTTAAAACGATGTGCGGCGCAGCTTGAAAAACGCGCAACGATACGTTAGACATCTCCAACGTAGTAAGTATTTGGGAAAGACTGATCATATAGAAAGCAAAGGAAGAGCAATGTTACCGACTGTGGTTCGAGCGAACGTAAAACGTCACAGATGGTTACGAGTTTCGGAACAACGATTTGACGTAAGTAAGGATCGCTGCTGGACAAATTATCGGCTTCGCACGGACAATAAATGCCACGCCGCGATCGTTTACTACAGCTACGGTTTACTACACATGCGTTGCGAGTACGAAACACATATACCGAGAGGTTTCTATTTGAAATCGTATTGCTGTTTTTATTCTACTTCCTCTTTCGTCAAACGCGATTAAGAATCACGATATCGAGCGGTGTTCTGTTCTAGGTCTCGCATGGTCGTTAGGTAGACCTAAGGATCGGTCGGCGATGTTACGGTTAAAAATCTAGTACAGATAAAATTACGCGTATTATTTGCGAATAAGATGAAACATTAACATAATTTCATTTGCACGTTTATTTATACTATCGATGAAAAAATTGATAATATAAATTGCGAAAGATTTGAAAATATCTTGTATCATGAGAAGCTATGTATCGTATAGAATCCCTTCCCTCATCCAATAAGTGACATAAAACTCTCCACGTTATTACGAAGGCTCGCACGAGAAAGTATCGCAAATTAAAAATAGACTTAACCTTGAAACGCATATATCGATGAAGGGTCTCGCCACAAAATGTCAATTTAATGACGTATGAAAAGAAAAAGCTTATCCATTATTACGAGAATATTACTTTCACTTTCTTTTGAAACGCCAATCTGTTCATAGCGATAAGCCGATATATCGGCAATTTATTTACAGTTTTTTTTTTTACAGTTCTTGCTTTATAACCAGTCGACTTACATACGTGTATACACCGTTATATGGAACTCTGGCAGACATAAGAGCATAAGGAGAAAATGTTTCCTATTTGTTGCAAATACCGAGTCAAGTATCGAGTGTATATAAAATTATTTTCTACGTGTACCTGAATATTTTGTAATTCAAATAATTTAAATTCTTTGCGGAACCTGTGACTTCTGTCTACGAATCAAGCGAGCAGTTTTAGGATAACATTGAAAGAGAAACGCGCATTCTTTCAATCGAGAAGTCAATGTTTATGACTGTAAGTCGTTAATCAACATTGGAACTACCAAACCCGAAAAGGACGATATTTTATAAAAGTGAAACGTTCCAATTGTCTCAAGATGTACGTACAAATTAACTAAATAAATTATATTCCTAATTTAATTACTACAGATAAATATTTCCACATACATATATAATGCTTTTCACTGCAAATACCCTTGAGAATTGAATGGCCGGATATTCAGATAATAACCGATTGAACGTTTAATATTCGAGCATAGGGGAAATGTAATTATTTGAGCATAGGATATAGTACAGTGTGAGTAACCAGTGAAGCATAGTTAACCAGTTAATATGGTTTTACATTACATTCTCTGTCCAGTATTTTATAATAGTTATATACTACGCGAGTGCATTTTTCCTCGAGGAATTTCTTTCTTTTATATTTCCACTGCATGTTTCTCTCTATCGTACGATGCGTACGTTCTGTACGTCGAAGTAAAACGTTTAACATTTGGCTTCGTTTCAAAACGTTAAAACGTTAAAAATTTGATCACTCGTAGCATTTTTCCTACAAGCTTTTCGTTTATAAAAGCTAACCAAGTTCAATCGTGGTTCGTGAGATATCGAATTCGTCGTTAAATGATTTTCGATCGTTTCCCTAGAAGAATCGACGAATTAATCTTCCCATATCGTTGGTGTAGGGAAGATCACGACCGCGAAGAACGCGATGCGTCGTATACATAGGCCAGTGTAATTTACTTAAGTTTGAGGTAAGCCGATCCATGCTACACGCACTAGGTTAGATCCAATTACCAGCTTGCAGACGAGAGACCTCGCTAATGTCGTGACACGCTAAACCGACCGCGCTTATATCTTTTTCGGGCTTTTAAAACTGCAATACAGTTAGTAGCACGTGATTCAACGACATAGAGTTTTTAATATTAATTATATAACAAACGCCACTGGGGATAATATTCGCAATATTTTTCTTTTTTCCTAATTAACACGCTTCAGAGCAGCGTGTTCCACTTTTTCCCCATTGTCGCGTTTACTCCATGTGTTTACCTGGTGACACCCCTAATTTTTTTGCGTCGACACGCAATGGGTCGACGCGAAAATTTTTAACATGGCACGTATATTCTACTACCATTGGAGTACAATTACTTGTAGAATGTTTAACATTGATCGATTTAAAAAATAGAAAGACGTGGTGCAGAAATGCACAAGAGTTTTCGCTTTTATCGATATTAGATAAAAGTATGTTCACGATATAATTTATTGTATACCATGATATCTCCTATTGTGAGTCATACGAGTCATACGAGTCATACAATTCATACAGTACAATTATCTGTTAATATTTATAGGTATTTTTTCATGAGGCATTAATCGATTAAAGATATACGTAACACGTATGACGTTCAAAACATAATATGCGAATTTAATCCATCATCGTCAAGGTAATTAACCATCTCAGAATAAATATTAATGTTTGTATTAACATATTATTTATATTTATATTTCTTTTACGGTAATGCGACTCACTCTGTTCACACAGTATAACATCTTAGAAAAGAGAATATTATTCAGAATTATAATTTACGTTTCCTTTTTTATTTAAGGTTTTCTTTATATTCTTAGATCATACTATCAGTTTTTTGATAATTCCCAAAGTATATGTATAATACATTAAAACATCTATACTGAGGTCTTTTCTTATATCACAGATCTATATTATAATAAAATACATAATATCTACTTAGTTCATTTACGAATTTATAGAAAATAATAAAAAATAATTTTTCTGATATCATTTACAAAAATAAGTAATAAATTATGCGACAACGAATCTACAAAATGAAAGATTAAATTTTGTTTCAAAGCAAGAATAATTTTTAAATGATCTTTAAATTTTCTGATAATATCTGACTAGTACAGTATTATAAAAAAAAAAGAAAAGAAAAGCATCAGTAAGTTTAGAAAACTATAATTTCGAAGAAAGTTGCGCTATACTGTCCGCTCGACGTGGACGTACACATTCGCAAAACATTAAATTCCATCCAATCGAGGTTGCAGGTAAATGAGGTTAGGTTTAAGATTGGGTCAGATTTTAGACAGACTGTTTTAGGTTAGATTTATAACTGAACTACATACATACACAAGTAGCAATCAAAACTGTAAACTGGCGTATTTGGATTCTACTGCTAGACGTTATCAAAAAATAAATGAATATTGGAAAAAATGATGCATGTCTTACAACGAAGTTTAATCAAATAATATTTTAATAAACGCGCTCACGGAATTAAGATTGTTAAAATTGCTTTCTTATATCAAAATTCTATATTCTTCAATAACTTTGACCAGCCTTTTTGTTTCATAAAAATTATTCGCTTTGTAAATAAAGCAGATGGCGGAAACCCGTATCCAAATGATAGTTCGAAAATTCTAAAAGGCTAATGTATCGTTGATTGTGACCAATACGGGTAAACTGATAAAAAATTAAACAGTGCATCCTGCATTGCAAATTCACCGCCATACTTTCATGATATGGATATTATTTTCGTACATATAAATTATGCATGTTTCGATGTACCGAATAGTATACACAAAGATAATGAAATACCGTAAAATTGGTAAAATAGTGCATTTAACCGGAGTCGATTTCTTTTTTATTGTTATATTTTTTATATATTAAAATTACATTATATTTAAAACATCTCAAGTAATTGAAAAAGATTCGTACGGATAATGAATTTTCTGAGAATTCCTTGCTGCAAATATTGTTCAACTTTGATCTAATTTTTAATGACGTAACATATTTTCTTAAATTATTCTATAATGGGTTTAACAAGTTAAACAGTTAGAACTTGTAAGAATTCTGTTATGTATATAGTATTATCAAAATGAAACCAATGAAATATAAGTATAAATATTATATAAACACGAATCTATTAATTGCGATAGGTAATAATTTCAGTGACATTAACTTAATAAGATAATTGGTTAATCGAAGAAACGTAGTATATCAGTTCAAATCTCTATGTTCTATATTCATTTCTATAAATGCATTTGAAGAAATTCGAAACATTTAAATAAATTTTAAAATTATATCAAATACTTAGAAACAAAGTATAGATACGTTCAAAATAAGATTATTCTTTTTCAATAAATTATCGCATAAAATTGTTAAATTCGATCCAGGTTATAAAACGTATCGTACGTGATTTTTGAATTGTACCATTTTGCTAACGTCACAGTGTGTCCATGGAACGCGAATAATACTACGTTTCAGCTATATGTACATTTAAGTTGTGTAGATTACGTCGCCAAGGAACAAATAAATTCTTCATTTTACCACTCATTTTTGAAATGCACACCGCTACTGTACAAATGTTCAATCTTCAGATATCAATAAAACAACTTCATATGTCGTATGCTCTCCGAATCGATAGAAAAGAAAGAAAAAAGCTATTAGAAATTCAACTTCCACCGCGTGAGGGCGAACGGAAAGGATCTACTACCTCACCATTTCTTGGCTATGCATCAACCTTTGAATTTAGTTCTAAGAAATCCAGCCAAGCCCATGCCGACGATGGTCGGCCTTTTGTAGAACAATAATGAAACAAACTAAGGATACGAGATTTTACCAACGAATCGATATAACGAGTAACATTTGGAAAATTAGCTACGAAATCCTAAGTATCGTACGAAATCAACCGGCAGATTGAACGCCGGCCGGCATCCGTTCCAAATTTAAATTCTCCGTAAACGGTTCATGGTGGACGTGATTAACGTACATACCTTAGAGAACGCTCTTTCACTGGCACCGTCTGCTTCTGAATACTACACGAAACTTTATAGAAGTTTTGCGTCGATCTCAGAAGAAATAATCGATTAATTTATTATCAAAACGCACTATGCACTAATTCAAGTGATTTTACACGACGAAAACAACTCAAGCAGGATGAAAGAAGTCGCACATTCGCAATCGTCCGGGGCTCGAGTCCAACTGCCGGAACCCCCTCCAGTCGACCCACGCGGCATGGCGTGCCATTGGTCGATGCCCGCACACTCATGCGCCAATCCAAATGTATCACGACTCTCCTATCCAATCGCACGTATTCACGACGATTCCAGATACTTCGACGGTTTGGCGGTAAATTTGACACTGTGAATTTTGCGCGCGTGTAATTATCATAGTTATTGGTAATAATCTCAGAGATTTATAAGACGTTTGAAACGATATAAAAACTGTATTCTTCGAATGAATTTTATTTGAGCCCCTAAAGAAGAGGGGTGGAATAAAAGCAGAAAATGAATAAAAGAAGAGATATCATAAATTTTTACGTATCAAACATGTTTCTAGTTCCATAACGATTCAATAGTAAAGAAATTTGGAAACTGTATAAATATAACTAATTATATCTCTATATTTACCGCATCAAGAAATTATATATTAATATTTCGCCTAGGATATCGATTTTCAATAAATACAGCCGTATGTCCTTAACAAAGTTTCTAATTATCATAGCCGTTGTAAAAGTATAATTAATTTTCTTACAACCCGAATTAAATATTAAGAAAATTCACCGACGACATAGTAGGAGTAAAACGACCTTGCGAATGCATGCTCAGATAAATTTAGACAGATAGAAAAAGAGGGGCGTGGTATAGTGAATAACTGCGCGCATACATGAACGGCATACGTGGCTTCTTTGGCACGTAAGTGTCATGACGGTTCTCCTTTTTTAATATCATACTGTACTTCGAAGAAAACAGTCGGTAACGCTTTCCTATTGCTCATGAACGAAAATATTCAACCTTACGCTCCCCTTAAACATGTCCGTACGTAAAATTCTGTATACAGGATACGTCTGAATTATATTAACGCTTACACGTAACGTTAATTTAACATCGATGAACATCCAATTCGAAATATTCGTCATATGTACAGGGTGTTTCGTTTAACTGCAAACGATGAAATATCTGCAGGATCGACGTTACAAAGCAATTGTTCGTACAAAAGTTGTTTGGTACATAGGAGGGCATTAGGAAGAGCAAATAATATTTTTAGTAGTGGAGGAGATATTAAATCATGACACCGTACCATGTAATGTCGTAAATTAGATCCGAAGTTGAATCTTATGTGACGTAATTCGATGGAATTAGATGGTGCAGTCACGCAGGGTTCGGCTACCAATTTACGTTCATCTTCGGATCTAATTTATGACATTCCGCTGCACGGAATAATATCGTGCGACAGGTCGTTGTATTCACCCGAACAAACGTCACTATATTACGAATAAAAGAATACAAGGTTTCATAAAAAAAAAGAAACTATCTCAACTTTGATATCTTCTCCGCTGCTGCACGTACGAAAATATTATTTACACTATCCAATGCCCATATACCAAGCAACTTTTGAAGAAATAAATCTTTTTGTAACTTCGATCCCTCGAGAGATATTCCACCATTTCCAGTTAAACGAAACACCCCTCCGAATAACCGTGTACCTTGTAAGAAAAGATAAAAGTAAAATATCAATGTTTTTTCCATTTGCGTATTGATATAGTCCAGATTGCAGATGCATCCTGTATTATTTCATCGCGAGACTTATTACTTCGTATTACCAATTCCATCTCTTCTCTCACCTTCTAGATACGTATTTGTTATTTTATTTGGTCAGCTTTTTCTTATAAAACGACGGTCATTAATACCGTTACTGAAGGACGTGTCGAGGAATCCTTTGGTCGATCCGAATCTTAGCGAATACACAGCAAGCGTTTAACGCTTACATCAACGCAGGATTTTCATCAGCTTCTTCAATCGAATATCGTCTTTTTAATTATTTTATCCACCGTTCATCTTGCGTATTCGTTTTACAATAAACGTGTATGTTTTTATATATCGTTCGACTTATGGCGAATATTGTAGAATCACGATGTTCGTAGGCTCAGCCGTTTGCAGTTAGGAAGTTAACGTTTCTTCCTATTCAATTCGGCGATGAAAAGCCGAATTTATTTACGAGGGAAAACTTGCTACGATCGAGAGGAAATTGCTTCTTATCGTCTATGCATCAATTTATTACTGTACACTTACATTTTATAACGTTTCAAAGTGCGATATTTTTTGAGACAAGAGTTTAGGAGATTACTTAGGAGAGTAATTAAGAGTAATTAGGCTGATGTATCGTAAACGTTACGTTGTACTTTTTCAGACTGACCACCCTTCCATACAAATATCAAACGATGCTAAATATTTCGAAGATAAATGAGAAAAGTCGAGGATATAAACGATGCCTGTTCGATGAAGGGAACGGAAGGGACAAGGAAGACTCTGTAGAGTCGGGAGAAGGCCGGCAATTTTTGCGAGGCGGATGACAATCAGTGCAGGAAACGCAGTGACTGGCACAAGGTGGTGAAAGCCGAAGTGCAGCGGAAAGTGGGCCGGGTTCCTAGGCGATAGAAAGAACGCGTAACAGCTCTCCAGCGTCCCACGTTTCACGTTTGTATTTACGAGCTGAACAGGTCTAATATCGGACAATTCGTCCAAATCCGGTCTGACCAAATTTGAAACTCGGAAGATGATAGCGAGAAAACGACGGTTTCTATCGTTCGAAAAGGCTTCCTGTGATATTCATCTAGACTATTATCTTTTAGAAAATGCACGAAACGTGGAATTACGATTAGGAAACATGAAAATTGATTATGAAAATTGATTACCAAATCTGCACCGCGAAGGTAAAGAGGCTTCACGAAGAACGTCGCACGGTTTAGGAAAATGATCCAAGAAATTGTTTTTAATGCTAACTTTAAGTTAAAAGTTACATCTTACATCGTAACACATTTTTGACGCTTTTTACCATAACTTATCGACTACCGAGAGCAACAACATTAACAGAGAATTAAAGAAGCTGTAGAAAATGTTTGTTCTTTTGAAAACGTACGGTTGGTGAACTTGTACCGTCGATTCAAATTCACCAGCAATTCACGGCTTCAAATTATTATTCCATCGTGTGTAACCTTGTTTTCATCTATTAAAACTTAAACACTTAATTTTTACGTATTGTGCTTAAATAATTTATACTGGTAACAATTTCTTCTTCGTGTCGCAACTGTGAAAAAGAATTTCACATTATTCGTTACGATCTAACGATAGACACTTGCGTGTAGCGTAGCCCGACGAAAGCTCTTCTAAAATACTTATTTAAAATTTAGATAGTAATTTAAAAATAGTTGGAATTTAAATACCTTCTGGAAATGTTCGTTACTGCGTAAAATAATGCGAGTTTCGCGTAACGACGGTATCGATCCTCTTTCTAACCGGTTTCTTGGAATCACCAAAATCCAGCGTTCCAGCGCAAAAGGAATATGGTAAAATACATACGACGAAAAGCGTTACGAGAAAAGGCGTTGTTAACCGGTTATCTTCCTCGTACAAAATAAACGTATGCCTTTCTTTTCCTTTTAACTCGTTCACGCGCCATAGATCTCATTTTCTAATTATCATTCCATAGCTGCTGATATCTTAAAATTATCGATTATATTCGCATCAGTCTTTTACACGGATTGCAAAAATTGAATTCTTTCCGTCTGTTGTCGCTCGATGTGCGTATAACACGCCTTCGATATAAATCGGAGAAAATCTGTTTCAAGCCAATAGACATTATATATAAAAGGTAAAGTATAAAAAAATATCTCCACCTTTCGATCCTGATATTACGTTAAAAATATTTTGTTTATCATCTATGAAAATTAATTCGAATTAATTTGTTCTTCGCATAAAACGAATCGCCAAATTTTGCAGTTCGAAACAAATATAATCTCGACGATAAACTTTTTCTCCTTTAACAGATAAATCAGAAATGAAAAATATTTTTCACGAGGCGGAGGACCTCATTTTTCGTTGCACCATTTACGTATCACGCGATACGTATCCTGCGTAACTTGAATTTTCGATGTGTTTACGATAGAAAAGAAGATGAATTACGATTCTCACCAGAAAAAAAAACTTAATTCGAGATACGAAACAAAGATACCTGCCCTTAATTCGCCTCAAAAGCTGGAAAAATCATAGACCGATACGAAACTCAAGAAAATGAACTTGCCAAATAGTAAGACGCATCTCGCGATCCAAGAAGAAGTAGGTCGTCGTTTATAGAAACGCGATTTACTTTGTAATTCACACTTACTGTTAGCCTGCGGCGAGGGCGGAGAATCGTCATAGTCCACGGGGCCAGCCTCGTCAACGACATCCTGCACGTCATCCACTTGCTCGTCATTTTTCACTCTCGTTTCTTCATCGCCTATACCTTCACCGAGTAGTTCGCAAACCTGGTTATTCATTTTCTCGTGAACTACCTCGTGCATAATTTTAGGACTTTCATCCAGCACCTGGGCCTTGGATAACGCGATCTCATCGGGAACGTTATTGTCGTTATTATCGTGAACGTGATCGTGATCGTGAACATTATCGTCGTTGTCGTCGTTATCGTTGTCGTTGTCATTGTCGTCGTCATCGTCGTCGTCGTCGTCGTCGTCGTCGTCGTCGTCGTCTACGTCATCGTCGTGTAAATTGTTACCTGCGATCGGTTCGTGCGTAACGTCGGTATTGGCGTTCAAATTGGCGTTCATCGATTCGTCGACGTCCATGTTGTCCAGAAGGTTCAGGTCTTTGCCAGGTTGGTTTTCGTCGTGAGCGGTGTCGCTGTCATCGTAAAATTCGTAGGAAAGGTTTTTAACGGGCATCGTAGCGACGTCGTCAACCGCGTCTACGTCAGTTTCGGGACCCAAGTCGGAATAATCGTAATCCGCGTCGCCGTTTTCGTGCTTTCCATTGCTAGCCGCAAGAATGCCAGCATCGTCGTGATTGCGCGACTCTTGAGAAATCATCGCTTGTTTCAGGATATTTGAATTGATCGCGTTATGCGCATCGTCGATGTCCAGGAAAAGCGGTTTATCCTTCGAATTCATTTTTTCGAGTATATCATTCACTTGCAAACGATGGTGCGGATGGGCGTATAGGGGTCTGGCTGCGATCGCGCTGGCTGGGGTTAACAAGACCACAATCACGGTAATGTTGTCCTCCGAACCTGCGTGCTTCGCCCACTGCACCAGGACCTGATACACGTGTTTAAATTCGTCTGCAACATGAAAAAAATACCTATTCGTTAGCTCGATTATTTCTTTATCCAGTTCTATTATTTATTTTAATTATTTATATTTAATTATTCATTACCAGCGAAATTGTGCCGATTAAATAAATGGAGTAGTAACGTTAATTTTGTAATTACGCGTGTAATTCCGATATCGGAACAGAGGTGGAATCGTCGTTAAACGTTTTGTATTTCTTGCTGGTTTACGAGCCACGACAAGCAAGACTGTGACTTATCACAATTGCTATTCATCCGGCAATTACGATCATTTTTCAACGGATGACAGTCTAACGCGATTTGTTCGAATATGTACGAGGGCAGGGGGATTATCGATTTACAACACGAAGACTTTCTGATCTTTCATATATTTTCTTTCTCTAGCGTTTAACAAAGCTTATCGTAATTTCGTTCGTAATTAAATTTCTACATACATATGTCGCGATACGCGAGTTTCCTCCTTTCGATGTTTCCTTCCCTCGCCTTGGTCCGCCTCGTTTAAACGTCACATTAATATTTCGATTATCGATTTAATTTCAATTCTGTTTCAAATGATAACGAAACACGGTTCGTAACGAAGCATCGGGGTAACGGATGCAGATCGATTCGAGGTACAGTTTGTAGCGACGAAAGTACTGTACAGAGCTGGAAAGATGTTCAACGGGACGCTACGGGGGCAAGGGATGCATTCGTATACGTAGCGTTCTCTATCGCTCGCTGTCGCTGTATGCGACGCTTTCGGCCAATACGCGTGCTTATCTTTATGATTGTTAAGTCTATGAAAAATAACCAATCAGATCCACATTCCTTTGTCTGGTAGTCTTTTTGTCTCTGCGATAGACTGGAGCGAGATCCAGCGATAGATTAGAACGCATGGTGCCACGTGGGCTGCGCGTGGTAAGAATGCATCGTGAGTGTGTGTATGTGTGCACGCGCGCGCGTGAAATCTGACAGCCACGAGCGCGGTATGATTTAAGAAGCCGGAAAGTTTTGGGTGAATCGTTCAAGGATTTTTCAAGTCGTCTGACTCGTATCCTGATCACCGCGTATTCACTACCGTTTGTTATTAGCGTATTAAATAAATCGTTAATTACTCATCTCGTCTGTAACAACAAATCTTTCACCGAAATAGCACGTTACAACTAAAAATTTCGATTAAAGGGTATATTGTACATCGTTTATAGCTTCGACGTTATGAATAATATCGGCTATTTTTATCCATCTTTTTTTTTTTATTTGTAATACGACAGCTATTTATGACAGGTGAATCACCCACGACGACAACTATGACTCGTATGGTTCGAAACGCGCCAACGAAAAATTACGTAATTGTAATTATTATACCGCCGATCTACCGCATGATGTAACATAGCACACGCAACGCTGGAGATGCGATAGATAAAAAACGCTAAACGACGATAGATACTCGTTCGCACGAGGCAATTTTCGCGAAACAAAATGCTTCGTCGTGTCGAACAAAAGGAAAAGTAACCTTTTGCGCATAAGAAGAAAACATGGAACAAGAGGTAGAAACATATTTGTACGTACAATGCTTTCAATGCCTTTAGCGCTATCTGGTGGGTTGGCAACCAAGCGATTGGGGATTTTGTCATTAGGTGGTATTGCCAACCCAATAATTTGATCGTGACACTCGTGGCACGATCCATCTAAATCTATCGGAGAAACTAAATTGGTCGTACGCATCTTGGAATCGAGGTATCGCGTCAGTCGATATTTAAATATACGATCGAAACTCAAATCTAAAATTTATCCTAAAATATCGCGGAAATGATGCGGTTCTGACGGATCACTCGGTATAGTCGTAAAAGCATATCCCGCTAAATTCGCGTCCCTGAATCCGAGTACGTTGACCCGTGCGCCACGACTGCGTAGGTTTCCTTTCCACCCTTTCCTTTACCCCAACTTGTTTCTTCTATTTTCCCTCTACCAATTCGTCTCTAGCTCGATTTCGGGCTTTTGTTCAAGTCGGTGAATTCACTGCGATTCGCCGTCACCCCTTTTGCCGTCGTTAATTCTTCGCTCTGCTTTTCTACCGTACTTCTTCGTTCTCGCTTCTCCGCGTTACCGCTTCCAGCATTTCCTCTCCCACTTTCTTTCGAACATCGAAAGTAATTTAGACTTTGCGTCTAATGGATCAGGAAGAAACGAACTCGGGCTTCGGCGTGGCTCGGGAGTCGTTCGTCCTTTTTCTCCCCTCTACTTTCTCCTTCTTTACGAACTTCATATTATCACGAACGTTTCTCGTTAGAAACACGCAAAGAGACATTTTCACGTCCAAGTATTCCGATAAGCGAGCGACGTAAAGTCACACTTGACACGATCTAATCTCCGTTAAAACGAGCTGACACGTTCGCAAGCGTTTCTTTCTTTATGGATGTGCGAGGCGTGACAGAAATTCATACATTCGTAGATTATTCAACGTCCATTTGTCGATGAACGGCTCGTTTTCCAGAATATCGTTACATAGGCGGACAAGTCTGTGATCGAAGTATCCGTAACGCGCAGTCGGAATCAATTTACCGACTCGATCGCCGTTCTCTGCGAATAAAAAGAACGCGCCTCGCTCGTGGATCGAGGTATCAAGAACCGTGTGTAGAAGCCAAGCGGATGCGTAGAATTATCGATGAGCAAATAATTATGGAACGATCGAATTTATCATCGATACAACGCCGATTAAGCCGAATCACCGTGCTATTGTATTTACATATCACGAGTAATAAACGTTTGTCAAAAATGTGAAATTAGCAAGAGTGGACTAAATTCTAGACTTTCCGGTAAAAGGACGGAAACGCGAATAAAACTCACTGCAACGAGAGAACGTGCTACCAACATCCCGACGAGAAGTTACCTCTTCGTCGTGCCATGTACTCCACGCACGAGAAGAGTTTAAATTACACGGAAATATTGGATTACGTGTGCCACGGTAATGCAACAGCGGTTAGACAATAGACGGTTGTGTTAACACCAGTTCCCTTTATTCTATATTATTTGTACATAACTTCCTCGCGATATGTTCTGCAAAGTCTTAGAACAGAAAGAAAGTCGAGCAAATCGTCGCGAGTCATATTCTACGAATTTCTTAACAAAAATTCGTTCACATCTAATCTGCGTTATTTCTAGGAGAAACTCGTTGAAAAGCGCGTATCGTATTTTCTTTTGCGAGTAATCGAAAGAATTCGACGAACGTTCGGCAATAAGCGTATTTAGATATCCATTTGACGCTGCATCGATAGCGACTATCCGAGTCGTTCGTTATCGGATCGGATAGTCACTGTCGATGGTTTTAATTTTTGCGAAAAAAACTCTGGAGAGCAAATCGCGACAGTTTTACATAGACACTGTCAAATGAACACCTATCTATAGCTTTTCGTCAAGCTTTTGTCGACAAAAGTCTTGTATTATAAAACGCGCAAGCTGCGACAAATTAGAATACGACCGGCTTAAAAAACGGGCGTGACAGACGGTTGGCGTTGTGTTTGTATCCCATCGTTTCGGATGGACATTCGACCGATCGATAATCCGAGACCGCTCGCGGCAATTACGTACTTTTAATTTGTTTCGCTCGAAAGACGGCGTATAATTCGGGATCAGCCAGAGAAACGACTCGAACATAATTCCTCGATCGTCGATATTTCGAAAAATTATTAAATCATCGCGGATGAAACAGTCGAGTTTGATAAATATTCGCAAAAAGGGAACCGATAGTTTTTTCATACGTCGTCGAGCTATCGCCACGTTGAACAGACCCTTACGGAGGTTTTAGTTGGCAGCACTGTTTACGAAAAAGTTACTATCGAGAAAAGGTCTACACAAAAGCGTAAACATCGATCGTTTACTTATCGATACGGTAATACGCGTCGATAAATAAAAGCGTGGGCGGAGCCTCTTCCGAGAAGAGTCTAACCTGACGAACGCGAAATCTAACTTTCAGCTAATCTTCAAGCTAGTTTAGGTATTTTTGTGCAAACTTTTTTTGACGGTAACTTCTTCGAGAATGGCGTCGCTTCTCCGCTAAAATCCTCGCAACGCTGCTCAGGGAAATGACCTTGACGATATACTAAAAAATGATCGAAATCGGAATATGTACGTGTTCACTGAATTTCCAATAACGTGGAAAATATTTCTCGACGAAAGTACGACCCATCCGTTGCATACGCGTGGAAGGTATCGATAATTAGAATTTAATTGTATTGTGCTTATCTATAATTACAGATATAATTATAATTAAGGAATAAAAAGAAAGCGGGCCAATTCACTGGCGATCGCAAGCGAAACTCTCTTCTACGAGGCTTTGCTGCCTTCGAACTATTACCGTATCTAAGCAATATGAATTATATAGGTGATGCGCGCATAAATCAAGCTCCGCTCGCGGAACGATCGTTGAACCAATGCTCAACGGCCCTGACCGTCGGTATCGCTAGCTTTTCTCGCCATCTTTTCATGAAAATTTTACTATACGCGATATTCTTATCTGCTTGAAACAGAACACGTGAGAATTTTCTCTCGTCGATTTACTCGCGTACTCGAAGGGAAAAAAGGAAAATATTTTTCAGTCAGAGTTCTATCGCGTTCCATGAAGATACGTTTCTACGTAGAAACGTAAAAACGTACGATGGTAACTCCACGCGACGTATATGATCGTAATCCGAGCGTCTGTTAAATCATTTGTTTAGCACGTGCGATTGTAGTTAATGATTTGGACAGCCACGAATGTTTCTCAATGTGCTTACGTCGAAGTAATGGTTCCGTTTTAACAGCGCGACGTTCGATACAAGACTCGTGAAAGGACGCTTTATTATAAAGCTAACACGTATATTTTTGCCTTTCTTAAATAAATCCATCTCTGGTGACAAGAGCAAGGCCCGCGTGCATTTGTAGCGCTGAATGATCGCTTTATCCCCGTTCGCTGTAATGGCCGGTGTCAAACTTCCAGCTACACCGTATCGTCAACGGTTTTGAACACTTTATGTCCTGCACTTTAAATACTGTTTTGAATTTACTTAACCTAGTTCCGCACAACCCTAAAACATTTGCAGCTCTGCGCTTTTATTTCGGATAGACGTGTGCGTTTCGTGTTACGTAATTTATAGACCGAGCTTCTAAAAAGAATATCGTATATGTAAAATCGTCTGCAACGTACATATAACGCGGTATATATCAAATTATGGCAGCAATTGGTCCAAGAGTGAACGAAGACAGTGGCTCGGTGGATAAACGCTCGCAGCGCCCTTTTTGCATGTTGAAGGCGCCGTTTAAACGATTATCACTTTATGATTTAAAATGCATATTCTATGTTAAAAGTTGAGTCTCAACCATGACACAGCGAGAGAGATAACGAGATGACACATTGCGAGCAAATTGATTATCGTCACGCTGAACGCTTCGTATGCTTCGAATCGCTGCTTTAAAACACCGCGATTCCATCCCAATATACGATAATTCGATGACTTTACAGAATCGCCGATTTCTTTGATTCCATATCAAATACACCGCAAATCCATAAAACACAAGCGAAATAATCATGTCACTCGTATCCAATCGGCAATCAGCGAGTGACGAGGTCTCGACAAGGTTCTAACCTCAATCTTCCTAAGAATCAGATCTCAAACGAAAGACTTATTTTTCCACGTAAACGTCCAACCATCTATTCCGTATTATTCGTCTGCATATTGTCGATGCATAAAGAAAGAAAATTCATCGTTTAGAAAATCAGCGTGAAATAGAAAGTAGTTTAAAGAAGAGAACGGTCAACGAATCGAATATGTAGCAGCTATGTGGAAATTCTTATCTTTTTCAATTTAATCGATGGCTTTTAGGTTTCGGGAGTCTATAATAAACTATCGTCTATGCGTGCTGCTTACCGTTCGAAAGGGAAACCAAACAAAAGATAAAATATAAATCCCATAAATATCGCAGTCTAGTTACATGTAACGTTTTAACGTTGGAAATGAAGTTGTTGGCTGTATCGAAAAGAAAAGAGTTGTTTTAACGAATGAAATAAAAAACTTGCATCTCCTCGTGGTTGCTACATGCCGCAAAGCCGCGCTACGTGCATGCATTTTCATAAAAATGCGCGGACCCGTTTTCTTTCCTGTTAGTCGCGGCCGGAATGCGATGCGGCGTTGTGTTACGCTTTCCTGTTAATTCCGGCAATAAAGTCGGGTCAAACGTTCTCTCGTTCGTTCTCGTCTCGTGAAATTCCTGGATCCTTCGTAATCTAAATTTGTAGCGTCTTTTCTCTTTTTTTTTTTTATCGGACGAATCGGACAATTTTTTCATGAACTTTCCTCAAAGACTATTTCGATAAATAAAAACGCACGAATATTAATCGAAAGGACACGATTCGCAATATCGGCAATTTTTACATCGAAACGTTCCCCTCAAGACACAGAGCCATCGTTCTTCGAGAACTGAAAGTCTGCGATCGGTTGTTTAAAAGAACGCGGTATAGCGTGGCGGTGTGGCGCAGCGGTCAAATTTTTGTCTCAGCTTCGGTCCCGGTACACGGTGGTGTTACGTTACAGAGACCTGCGGCTTACCGCATTTGCTCCGCTTTCACGTATCGTAGTATTTTACGACAGCATAAAATGCAATTAAGCACGACGTCTATTATCGCCCTGTGGTCTGCGGAGTATGCACCTAGAGTTACCGACCGAGGAAAATTCGCGGCCACCTTCGGAGTGTCGATTTTACTTCCTGTTGCACGCTGATCCCGTCTCGGGCGAGTTAATCCGCGAATTTCGTAAATGTTTCATAAGACGCTATCATCGACTTTCGCAACTCTACTTACACATCGCGAGACGTCGTTAGACCGTACGTGTTTATACAAATCCGGTAAACATATCTTGCAAAAACTTAATACCTTGATCGACTTATCACGTATTACTTTATTTGTTATAAATGTAACCTTCATTAATCCTAAACGAGCCATTGGATTAAATCGCGTAATAATCTTCAGAATATTCGTTTGTTAATCACGATGCCGCTCCTCGTATTTTAGTTTTCACATATCTTTGCTAATGACGAGAACGTGGTTATAAAAACGAGAACACGAAAAAACGTTTCATTTCGAATTCATTTCGATCTCAAAGGTTTGCAGAAAAATCTCCTCGAGATTTATGATTGAAATTCAGAAAACAGGAGATCGTACTGGTACTAATACGTTCAGATAAGTATTAATTTAATCAGCAAGAGTTTATTTAACGTTCGGATCGCCCAGCGGCACCGGGACAGGATCGAGATGATCCCGAATATAGTACATAAGTACGTTGTTTTATGCTTATCTAATTATTTTGTTAAAACATATTTTTTTAATTTTAAGCGATACTCCGCGCGATACATTTGTTTTTATGTATCAAGGTAATAAGTAAACTGTGGATGTGAACCCTATTATTATCATGCAACGTACTACGAACTACATATATGTGTAAATTATACATTTATTTTTGCCGATAGAAGTAATTAATTAACGAAGGTTAACGCTTAAACAAGACTCATAGCTTATAATATTTTCAATACACTTGTTGCATATTTCGCATATTGTTTGTATATTTTGGTGTATTCCTGCATTGTTTACATATTACATTTTCATATTTGACATATTTTAACGTATTGAGAATGCAGAAACATCCGCAGTCTAGTAAAAGAAACCGTGAAGCGGTTGAACCGTTGCAACGGCACGAGGTGAAAACGGGGCAACCTAACATCCGAAAGCTAATTGGGCACTAAATAAAATTTCATTGCGATAAACGTAGTTCCACTGTGGTTCCTGAGCCTGAGGACACCGGCTCGAGATTCCGCTCCGAATAACACTAGATTTCTCGAGCCACACACATCGCGAAATTTCTTTTCGTAAACGATAAACTTGTTCGATACAAATACATAAACTCACTGTATATTATATATATATGTCGGCACAGGGAAACGAGGGCTCGAGCAAGTAGCCGCCACAGAACACCACTCGACGAGGAGTCGGCTTCCGATCAGCTGGAAAAATTATTCTTGCGACCGCTGATTTGTTCGTTCGGGTGCGCAGACTCCGGCCGGTTTCCCTCGCGTTCACAAGACGATCCGTACGAGGGTACCGTGTATCAAAGTACACACAGACAAGAAAGGAATTTTCTCGCAGATTTGAAACAGCGGGCGTGGCGTTTCGCGACCGACTGGCAGACTGCCGACCACCGGATGTCGCCACCAGACCGTTGCCGATGACTCACGCCACCCTCGTCAGGCTCAAGGCTTGATTGGTCCTTTCGCAACCCCCACCCTTCGGTCTCGGTCATCGCACGGAAAACCCCCTCGTCTCCGCCGGCCAACATGCTTGCCGTCTGACGCTCTCGCTTGCGAAGATACCGATCTGGTACGTAGCGTGCCAGGATCCGCGAAGTCGTTCGATCTTCCAATTTTTAAACTAAATTTTTTGACTTTTCAAAAAATCCCCGAATTTTCGTCTCCTCGATTCACCGAGGGACACGATAAGTACCGTGATCCTACATTCATGATTTTCGACTTTTCAACCGTATTATTTTCTGAAAATACCGTTTTCTACTTTGAAAGAGAAATTGTAGAGACGCGAAAGATGTTCGCCAATATGCGCGTTACTCGTATTGTAGGCATTATAGTATGGAGGGCCACAATTGGAGTTTCATGTAAGGATTGGGTTCCATATCGTTCATTAAATTTTAATGTTATTCTTTCGAATAATTCTTTCCGTTAAAACGGTTAAGCAAAAAGTTGCCAAAATATTTTTGTTTCTACCGTAAGGATATAACGGTCAACCATGTGAGTACATATGTACATAAAACTATATGTACGATACACGAACCCTTGAAAGACATTTACTCGAAACATTATCGCGTACCTTCTTTCCACTTGGATTAGAATTTCCAACATAAACGATATGGATTATTCGGAGTTTGAATTTTGAAGGGCACGGAGAGTACGCGAACGTCGGAAAGTCGACTTGTGGGGCAGAAGACGACCGGAACAGAAGAAGCCCACGTACTCGGGTGACTAGCGTAGCTCATGCATATTGATATGCGCAATATTCAGGCGACTTTCGTCCATCCGCTGTTAGTGGATTAGCGTTCGACATTCTCGACGCGTTAGGGGAAATAGTAGTGTTCCCTCGTGCCGCAAACCATGCGTCACACTGCCCCCCTTTGTCTTTCGCTACACACATTTACCAGACCCTGCTATTTTTGCCCCCCTCCCCTCCCCCACCTACTCTCCCTCTCTCTCTATTGCTCATTGTTATTATAACGTTCCGTTTATTCCGTATCTATTTACATATGTATGGACAGCCATACACGAGTACGAGACACGTCATCCAGGACGATAAGCTCTGTAAAATTTTGCGATCGCCATTTCCAATGTTCTTACGGTCGGATTAACAGAGTACGAGATTACTAAGGATCCGTAATTGCATCTTTCTGTTTGCCGATACGACCTCTTCTCGCGTGCATATCGTTCAAATGCAAATCTTCCATCTCCTTTGTTCGACTATTTCTTTTTTTTTTTTTTTTTTTTTTTTCGACGTTTCATAGAATCGGGTAATACGATACGATTTCGTTTCGTAGCATTCGACTCGACGATTAAACGTGCCCATTCGGATTAGAACGCGAGCTTTTATCGACTGTTAGGTCAAACAAACAAAGGGTGCTAACGAGTAAGCGTCGTATCTAACAATCACAATAGAAGAAACGGTTCAGAGGTTAGGGGACTAAACGTGATTCGAAACTGTTGGTCTAAGAAACAGCGTTATCCGGATAGTTTCTCGCGCGCGTGAAACTTAAATCGATTAGCCTTTCCCTCTTTAACTGTATATATAGCATCATGCACTTAAGTACTAACTCGAACTAATAGTTTTAATCAGTGTAACGCTTTAACGTTTTAATTTTTATCTTACGGATAGAGAGGATAGCTTAGGAGAGTAGCAGCTAGGTATTTCTATTATCGAAACGCGCGCAGAGAAACCACAAGGATCGAGTGAAACGACAACGTTAAACGATTCGTCGTTGTTTATTGCGATAAATTTATTCCTTCTGAAAATCGATCGAAAGCTGTACGTTAACGTTCGTTAAATAAAACGATCAAGGACAAAGAACAAAAGGCTGATCCAAGGACAGTTTAAAATTTCACACTCTTTTTACGGGCCATTGTAAACGCGATGAATCATAACTGCCGATTAAGAAACTACTTTCATTTTTTAGCCATTCGCGTAATTTACTGTCCGAAATAGGATAATATCCGCTAGGAATTTCATTGTCAAATTTCAGGGTGCCATTTTTTCTTCGCACAATTTTCTAACGAAAACATGTAAATTACACGTCGATACGTCGATACGCGCGTGTTTCTCTCACTTTTACTTCCATTGGAATAAATCGATCGAGTTTGGTTAACAAATTCCGAAACACCAGATGGTCAGAAAATTCAAATTCTCTTATCGAAAATGAATTTACTCGTTGAAAGACAAACGATCAGTCTATAAATATTGGAAGACCGAGGAAAGGATGAAACGAAGCGCGGATAACAAGTAAAACGCGGAGGAGACACGGAGGAGGAAAGGAGAAACGCAGCTTCCACGAGTAAGAGCGGCGAAAAGGATCGGTGTGGGCCACTCTATCGCTCTCAGAGTCGAAGCAACGAGCTGAGCGGGTCAAACGTGACGTAACATCCGGACGACTTCTTCTCGAGGTGGAAACGCTCGAAGGGAATCGACGAAGCGTGCAGACACCACACGTCGATCGCATCTTTTCATGTTCTCCGTTACTCTCGCGACTTCCACCGCTTCGTGTCGTCTTCTAACAGTTTGACCCCCCTCCCCCACCAGCCCTCCCCCGCTCTCCGCTCTCCGTACATTGCCACATCACATTCCCCGAGAATGAATCACACTCGCAAGAGAACCTGGCGCACATGATAACGCGAAAACGCGCGATTACCGGCCTCCTCCGTGGCTTGGCCTCCCTTGTTGCTTCTTCCACAGCTCGCCGCGTACCGAGCACACCTCCAGGAAAGCGTGCTTCTCGAGAAAAAAGGTATGCTTTCCCTCGCGAAAGCATCCTTTTACAATTCTAACAACCTGCACGAGAGAAATTTCGTGTTACGCCTGTCTACTTACCGGCTAGCCAACTTCAGATTAACGCATCTGTATCGCATATCTCTATATCGTTTAATTAGTCCTGATCGACGGTAAGTAGGCACACGCTTCGAGTAGTCGAGCACCGATGCTTTATCGTTTCGTTTATTTTATTAGTTGCAACAATATGCATATAGCGAAATTTCTTATTTCGATGTTATACGTAGATGCGTATATTATATCCTAGCAAGTTGAAAGTAAGGATCACGAATCGAGATAGAGCGCACGAAATTAACCCATTCATTCATACCTTTAGAAAGAAAACGACGTTCCGTTATGCGATATTTATTATTTGTATACGCAACGTATATGTAATTGGTTAGATGGTGTAAACGTATATATATAATTGGTTAGCAAGATTATTACTTAACAGTAGAGATAAAGAAACGTTTCGAGGAATAGAATCGAATGAAATCTCTAACCGTGATCCTATTTTCGCTGTTTTCTCTTTTTAGTTTGTTTTTCTGTATCAGAATCCAAGAATATTATTTCGTATTCTATAACACGGTATAACTCGTAAATAGTAACTTTGGTAGATTCGGTAAGCCTTGCCTTATTATGTAAAAATACTTTATTACGACCAATACCTACCAATATACCTAGCGATATAGTACATTTCGATATATTTAGATTTGTATTCATCTGGTTACCAAGTAGGTAGTATCATTTTTACCGAGTTTGACATTTCGTTGCTTGCAAGCATCCAACATGCATAAAGATCTTTTATCGTTACGTGTGCATCGGCAAATAGGAAACTGGACAGAGTACAGAGAAAGGCATCCAAACTCGGACAAGCTTACTCACTCGGCCATGAATGCGCCGCCGTTTTCGAATTCTTTGCCGACACGCGGCGAGAAAGAAAAAGGGAGAGAGAGAGAGAGAGAGAGAAGAAAAAGAAGAAGAAAATTACAGCAACATTGCGGCCGTTAAATTGGCTAGAAACGCGGCAAGCCAGAAAATACGAGGCAGATGAATTGCAGTTCTGTCGATCTAATTTGAAACTTTTCATCAGCCTGCCGTTTCTACGTAAATTAGTTCAAGAAAGTAATAAATCATTTGAATCTTCCTTTTTTATCTTAGTCTTTTCTATCGTTAGTCTTCCTTTTTTTTTTTTATCTTCGAATAATCTATCGACGAGCGCAGAATACTTCTTTCACTGTGCTTAAAAATATCGTGTCACGTTTCACACAGTGTTCGACTAAAAGGGGTAACTCTATACGTCTAAATGGCGTGGTTCGTTCGATAGGAGCAAAATAACAAGCTCCAACCGTAAATTCCAATTTGACGAATTCAGAAGAAAAGACGGACCTCGTGGTCGTTAATCGATGTCTACAGTCGTAATTCGTCGAATTACACGAGTGAGTCATTGGTACTTGTTGCCAGTGAAGCGAAACCCATTACAGATCGAACAGTAGAACGTATCAGTATCTCGAAAAGCACGCAACAGATCGTTATCTCGATAGGTTTCGATTCAGACCGTTTCTACGATAATACAACAAAATTGACCAGCGGCATAGCCAGAAGTGCACGTTCGCGATAACGATTCGGTAAATACAAGCCACGTAACTTTCAGACACGACCTGTTCTTATCGTAAATTGAACTCGGTTTGTCTTCATTCTGAATTATATAGTTGAACTGGTACGCTGTAATAATCGTTTACAAGATGCTGAATCTTTCGTAAAATAATTCATTTTGGACTTTTTGTAAAAAGAACGAAACACCTAACTACACGTATACCGTCATTGTTTTTTTTTTTACCTGTAACTTCAGTGATTCGTTTATGTATTAAAAGATATTATAACATATCGTGAACTAAAAGTATTGCCAACATATCGTTGGCGATATACAGGGTGGTTGGTAACTGGTGGTACAAGCGGAAAGGGGGTGATTCTAGGCGAAAAAAGAAGTCGAAAATATAGAATAAAAATTTTTTTTTTAATTTTTCCATCGAGACAACGATCTACAGTGAGATCCGTTATAACGTGCCGCACGCGTACCGAGCGAAAATTCAAAGTCGATTTTCTCGAAAACAAAGCCTCGAACGAAAAATTGTTATTCTATATTTTCGACTTCTTTTTTCGCGTAGAATCACCCCCTTTCCGCTTGTACCACCATGTATAACCAACCACCCTGTATAAACGTATTTTCAGGATTATGACCCGTTCTTCGGTACTTAGTCTATTAAATTAAATATTAAGCGCCGAGTAAACTTTATATTCGTACTAAAATCCTGTGATCGTTCTATCGTACTGCGCGAAAAGCGTGCGGGACATCGTGAAATAGCAGACACACCCTTGGTATTTCATTAGAACGTTACGATCGCCTGACTAATTACGTTTGCTAAATTATTCCTTCGTGCCGTGACACTTTTAACTTCGACGTCAACAACGGTGATAAATTATCCGTTTCATTACATTACTGTCACATTTCTTCTTTTTTTTTTCTTTATACGCGGTTACTTTCGATGTGAATTTTCAATTTTCCAAAAAGCTGCTACGTACTAAACATCGAGCCCGAGTACAACGAAAACGAGCGTTATAGCGTTTAATCGTTTCACACCAAGTTTTTAACGCATTCCATGAAATTCAAGGAAATCGATAAACAAATTCGTAAGGTAACGAGCTTTCATCTGTCGCAAATTTGAATCCTTTTCATTTAGCGTAAGAACGGTCGACTCTTTTTTAAAACTCGAAATCGAACGCAACGTTCAGCTAGCTACGTATAGTACAGAGACGATGCGAGGCTGACATCCGCGAGGTTGCCTCGCGAGGTGTATAGGTATCTGCCTCGCGGCGAGACCGCCTCGAGGCGTGTCAACGATCGTCGATTTCTACACGAGATCAAAGGTGCCTCGCAGCTCTTTAGCCGCTTCGTTCGTTTCGATGCACATTGAAATAACTTGTAAACGCGGATATTTAACCGCGGCTCGCTCTGCCTCGTTCGTTTGCCTGGCGTACTTTACTCTACGTTACGGCACGAGACGAACGAGACGGCGGCTATCGGGTGAGGCAGCCTCGCCGGTCAGCCCACGCTGTCCGTACATAGCTTTATACGTTCTCCTATAATGTCGTACCTATAATACTACAATAGCGATGCTTGCCTGACATCTAACGGAACCTGTTGCATCGATAATTCTTCCTGGACTTCGAAGAAAGCCACCGATGCGCTGAGTGCAACGCGTAGGCGTGGCAACGCTGTCAATTCCCAGAAAATCGTGATTTTTACGATAATATGCAGCATCACCGAGGCGGGTGGCCTTTCACCATAGTCGAGGAATAAGATTAGTTCCATGCACCGCGTGAAACTAGCAAAGATCAAAGGGGTTGAGCAATCTAAATGATCGGAATCCGTGGCAAGTGTAGCTGGCATTATTGTTGCGATCGCGAAGAGCAAGTGAAAGGTCGTGTGTTTAAGGAAGAGTTGCTCGAGAGAATAGTGGTGAGAATAGTAGTGGCAGGCATCGGTCGAGAAATTCTATTCTTATCGTCGTTAAGCTTACCATGGCCATCGTGAAACCGGTTTTATTTTGCGAACAACGGCATCGCCCTACGATATATATCGTTCTTCTTAGAGAAATTTGAAAATATTTCCATAAGTCCGCGGCCGTTAAACGTCCGCCATATTAAATTTCTCCAAGTTCTTACAAATATTTTTAGAAAAGGAATATTTCCAAAGGCGTCGCGTTCGTCGCGACCAGATGTGACTTCTCTATTTTAGTGGTTGCCCCTTAACTCTTTAGTTTCCTTACCGACCCCTCCTTAACTCAAAATAACTCGAAACTTCAAGAAGAAACTAAGGAAGAAGAGACAGAAAATTATTAGACCGCGGTAAGACAGGAATGTACTTTCGAAAACGAGGCAAGAAAAATATTGCTCGATTGTACGCGATATTACCAACTAATACCATAAAGTATTACAAAGTGAATAGTTAATAACGGCGTACAGTATTCCTTTGCATTTTCCCGTTACTAGCCCCTAACGCTTTTTGCAAGAGAGGAAAGAAAAACATTGGGAAACATTGGGAGACACCGCGTGCAACAAGACAAAGGGTCAAAAAGGTATAATAGTCGTTAAAAATGGTCACGACAAAAGTTTATATCGTCATTGAGATAGATTTCTAATAATTTCAGGTTAGTCGGAAAGTAATGAAAAACGTAAAAGACGGTGATATTATCGCTCTTGTGACAGTTGTTGAAGCTATACACGTAGTATGTATCTATCTACGCACGTATACAGGGTGGTACACGCAATTGTTTCACGTTATAACTCCGTTATTCGGCAGGACCAAAGGACATAGGAAAAACGCTGAACGAGACTGGAGAAGGTTTAGCAGAACTGAAAGCAATGATAGAGAAGAGAAGGGCAAACGACAAGGAGGAGGCACAACAAGGAGGCTAAGGACCAAAGTGGCAGTAGTTTTTGGTCATTAATTGATGATTTACAGTTGCTAATGCTTAGTTTTTAGAGGTAGAATAAGCAAGGTAGCGCGATAGAATAGAGTGGAAAAGAGAGGAGGTAGACACGTAAGAAGGGAATTGGATGTAAGAGATGTAAAACCGAAAGTTGGTCCAAAGCCGAAAGGCACGGATTATATAACGATAACAAATAAATAAATAATAAATATAACTCCGTTGTTATCAATGCGATCGCAGAAAGATGCCAAAGGAGAAAGACGAACGATTCGAAATATTCCACAAAGTTTAAGCTAAAATATCTTTCAAACCAACTAGTTTTCGATCGTGTTACCTTAGCACTCGTAATTGCGATAAGTAGAAAGCGTGTAGTTTTACTTCACTCGATTAATTTCTTATCGTTCATAGAACTTAATAAAATGAAATATACGATAGTCCTGTCGAAATGAAAGATCGGGAAAAGACAGAGTAGGGGGAAATAGATTCGTTGCTCTCGTTGATTATTCTTGCGAATGACGTAACACGTAATAACGCACTATGCTAATACACTGAGTCATTCGAGTACACGTAATTTTACTAGTTTTATACATTCAGGACGCGACACTGGTGCAATTTTGCCATCAACCGATTAACGTTTACGGAACTGTCGACGAGATACACCTACCGCATGAAATTAATCGCTTTCCTCCTTCCTGTCACAGACCTGTGTATGTACGATCTAATGTCTATATATACGTATCTCGTGAACCGACGTTCTATCGTACTTAAGAATCTTCCACCTACTCTAATTCTTAGAAACCTTCGAAATACAAGCCAACGTTAACATCGATATCGATAATATCACTAACACTATAATTACTTCTATCGCTGATATACAATTAATCGACACGTAATTTGGCTCTTGGATTACGTTCTCATCGACAAAACAGACAAAACAGTTTGAAACAGAGTGTGACTCGACAAGCCATTGTACGATACAGCGGACAGGTATCGGTAAGTAAAGCGAATATTTGTAGATTCCTTGGAAGACTGAAAGAGTGCGAGCCAGTTGGTCCACGCAACGAGAAACGATACGTTGAGATAAGTCATCGTAAGAAACGAACATCTCGATGAATTCTTTGAATTGAATTTCAATGAATTTCTTGTATCTCGCTGGTTGAATTTAGGGAATTGAGGATATATCGGTAAGAATGAAATTTTTGCCGAATGTTGTCAACAAATTTATCGAATTCGACAGTTACTTGGATCGATCATTGAACGATTCGAATGTAATTACAACATGTAAATATGTGAGTGATGCCACATTTCCAAGCGCATTGAACCTGGTCCCGTTATTGTTACAGCTTTTTAAAAGAGCCTATATCTTAAGCCGAGTTAGACACGTTGGTGAGAAAATTGGTAACGACGTTTGGCTAAAATCCAAGTTATTTCCTAGCATTCCACGTTGCGGTAGGTTCCCCTCGGCATCTGTTTAATACATTGGAGAACGTTTGCCTGGACAGATTTTCCCGATCTCTAAACAGAACGCTTTGTTCGCTTCCTAGCATTATCGTATCGAATTTGTACAGCTGTGGAAATATATAGCAAAGATGAGAACCAACGTGATTAAATTCGAGGAATCGGCCACTGTCAGCTGCATTGCCTCCTTATTCGTAAGGTAATTTCATGTCTGCATAGATAGCTGCGAGATTCAACTGAATCGAGGTACGTACATATTTTTTATCCTTCGTTCGCCTGTAATACGAACGACGAGAATTTCACTCGTATTCGTCTGGCAACGTATAGCAAGAAAAAGAAATATCATTAAGAACAATCGCGAGGCACGACCACTTTCACCTGTCCCCTGAAGCTCCAAACCGAAGCCGAGTTGGGTTTAATCTTCGAAGAAGCGATTTAACGATACCTGGAACGCATCTCCGGTTGAGTTCGCTTCGCCAACAGATCGGTAGGAAAACGCGTGTAGGGTCAATGACCCGGCACTTCCTCGATGAGAAATGCCTGTCAGCTGTTAAAATCGTTCAAACGGTGAACGAAATGGTCAAGGGAGAATCCGTGTCTGTGCCGGCGCCTGTATTTTCGGCACCAAAAAGGTACAAGGAAGTTGTACTCTGCTAACCGTCGATGCTACGAGTCGTTCGTTGCCCAAACGTCCCCGAAACAAGCTCTTCAAATTTATGTTTGCACTCGGCAACAGAAAGAACCTCGTTTCGATATCGGAAACTACCGTTGGAAGAGCGCGTTTCGTTAATTTTACTCGTAAAACTAGTACAATTGCATGAAAGTTCATAATGCAATTACGAATGAAAAACAACCGAACTGGCCAAAGTACAAGTGGACGATACAGATCGGGTACATAGTTAGGAAGACAACACAGCCTATTTAAAGGTCTATTTGCAGAAGAATTTTGTGGTTCCACGTTGTCTTTATCCACAGGAGATCCTACCAACAGAAGCATCGCGAACGTAGCGAACGTATCTCTAGGAACCGCGTCTCGTTCGTTTTTCACGAGCAAAAATGAAATTCATCCGGCAAGCGATGCAAGGAATGTCACCGTGAGTCAGATGCGAGCGTGTATACGTGTTCGCATGGCCGCTAAAATTGGAACTGGCTGGCGTCATAAACGCAAAAAGCTACGTGCAAACGCGCTTTTCTATATACCACGTTTCCAGTCTGTTCCCCGATTTTCTTTCGATTCGTTCGTGCATCGATACAACACCGCTCTAACATTAATAAGAATCTTTGCACTTTGAAAGAATAATTCAAATAATAATCTATTATTATCGTCGATTATTGTAGTTATCGTAACATACGCAAATACTAAGACGCGAAAAGTTAACGAAATTATAATATATAGGGTGGTTGGTAACTGGTGGTACAAGCGGAAAGGGGGTGATTCTACGCGAAAAAAGAAGTCGAAAATATAGAATACAAATTTTTCGTTCGAGGCTTTGTTTTCGAGAAAATCGACTTTGAATTTTCGCTCGGTACGCGTGCACTTTATCGCGTCTCGTTATAACGCATCTCACTGTAGATCGTTGTCTCGATGGAAAAATTAAAAAAAAAATTTTTATTCTATATTTTCGACTTCCTTTTTCGCGTAGAATCACCCCCTTTCCGCTTGTACCACCAGTTACCAACCACCCTGTATATTATACTCTATTATATGACTGTCTCGCGTGTATGAAGCGAGAACGTCGTATGAGAGTAACAGAGCGAATTTTACGAATTTCCAGTTTATGTTCGATCCTGTATCGTTTCGTTTCATCTTATGACGTTTCTTCCCTTTTTTAATCGTTTTATAGGTTGTCCCAATTGTGTGGGGCACGTGACACATCGATATGAGATGAGCAACGAACGAGTGTAATCGGTCGGCAAGTGAAAACAGTGACCTAAAATCGAGACAGGTTTCTCCAATCGAACAACATTTTCATCGTTGACAATTTCCTGAGTCACCTTGCACCGCTGGAAAATTACAAAGGAAACACGCCGCTGCGCTGGTCCAATTAGAAACGGAGAGGATATTGCGAGACCGCTTTCGTTTCCACGCTGCACCAAGCCACGCCATCGTTTCGTAGCAAATACTTAACGGTATCGGCGAATAAAGGAAACGAATGCGAAGCGTTTTGTCCGTAAGCATATCCTGATACACGTAATCGCGAATATATAATTCACTTTAGCGAAAAAAATGATACGAGTGCATGTTTTCCATAAACGAGATACCATAGACACGAAAAATAATGCATATGTGTGTACATGTGTGAAATAACCTTATTTACCTACGAAGGATATAAACAAAAACTCTGACGTTACGAGTTGAATATCCAGTTAGCTATATGTGTGGCACGATAATTACAAATTTACTCCAGAGTCGGTGCAGAATTGAATGACTAACGAGCAAAGAGTAATTAACGAGGAAAAGGTAAAAATGCGAAGAATAAATTCCTCAGAGGCACGCAGTGGTTCGGCAAATCTTTTTCTCAACTTTTTGTAACGTGATATTTTCGTTCCCAAGTTCTCGAAAAGAAAAAAAAAAAAAGAAAGAAAGAAATTTCTATCGATATCTCTCTATCTCTTGACCGCCATTTGCGCCACAAATTTTTTTAACGTTAACGTTCGACATATTTGTACGTAAAGAGCAACGTTTCGTATTTATCTTAAATGTCCCTAGATCGCTATCGCAGGGCGTAAAAAAAAAATACGAAAACAAATTATACGAACAAAAGGATGTACGTTTAAAACTCGAATGATCAAGGTTGTACTGTCAAGGTCGCAGATTTCGGGGTCGTACAATTCCTTTTCACTTGGGAGCACAGCCAACTTGAGAAGTAACAGTCGTTGCTCATTCGTCGCGAACGTTATTAGACGCGATCGAAGGATAATTTAGAAATACGTTCGTAACGTGTCGGTTCACGAGCATCGTAAGGGCTGTATCGCGGACAACGAAGCGAACAAAAAACACGGTAAATATCGCTGCATCTTATCGAAATTAGATCGTAAGTTGTGATCGAAGTGATCGTAAAGTTGAAAACGGAGAAACGTAAATAAAAATAAACTGAGAGTTAAAAGCTAGGTATTTCCCAACACAATCCTATATATCGAAAATCTCATATATAAAAGTTATCGATTCGAGGAAGTGAGAAAAAGCACCGGATAAAAATACTTACAAGTATGTCGAAGGTAGAGGAATGTTTGAAAAATAGAGAAGTTTGCATGAAAGTTTGGATAAAAGAAGAAGAAGAAGAAGAAGAAGAAGCTGGAACTTGGGATTACGAAACCGTGAGACGGGGAACTTGGCACGAGCTCGCTATCTCAGACGCTTACATTCATCGATGACTCTGCAGGGATTCTCTGATCAGGATTAGTCTGGATTTTTTCCGGGGGCTGTTCGATCGTGGAAAGAAACAAAGATAATCGAAATGGAAAGTAAGTGGGCGCGGTATTCGTGTTTTCCGGGGGTTATCGCGACGCTGCAGTATTAAATCGATTAAACCATTCTGAATCACGGCCGATGGATGAGCGGGAAAATAAAAAGCAGCGAGATGGACGAGGGGGAGACGAGGGGAAAGCGTCCTTCGGGTGATTCACCGGGTTTGCGGTTAGGTTACTTCAGTCTGTACGCTGGCAGACGAGTGCGGACAAGTGGTTCTCATAGCTGATGCGAGATCCAGCGATCTCCAGTGATCTTTCAACCTCGCGCGACTCGACATACCGTTTTTCGATTTTGTCTGACAATGGATATTTCGATTATTCCGATTATCCTTTTCCTCGAAAACCAATCACGTCGTATTTTCATCTTCCAAGTTTACTTTTATTCTCGGCTAGCCGACGTTAACCGTTAAAATATCGCGTATTTCCCTTAGTCATTTGAACAAGTTGAACTTTCGTTACCAAATAGAATTTTTGACCGCTCGCGACGAAGCACGGCTCGAGAAAGCACAACTCGAGAAAGCACGAATCGAGCAAGCACGATACTCTCGGCCACACCCTCTTTCGAAATATCCGTCGTTGCTGTCGAAGATTCAAGTACGGCGCTCGAGTGAATTAAAAACTTTACGTAATAATGTACGTAATCGAGAGATTGGAAGAAAAGGCGGTACAAGTCTTCGAACGACGTTAAACGTACGTTCGGAACTTTAAAACGCTATTTTAACCGAACGTCGAAGCTGGAAAATTCATAAGAAAACTTTCACCTAGTTTTTGGAAAAAACGAATAACGATAACGACACCATCTATCCACGGTACCATGGTACTATAACCGCCTACCATAAACAAAACTGTACTTCTATTCGATTTCGTTCGATATGACCCGCTTAGTGGAACAAGAAGTTAACGATGATAAACGTACCGTACGAGTAATCGTTACGCATGGCACGTCGACGCTTTTATCGAGAAAACAGATCCGCCGTAGGTCTCGATTCTCGAAAGACTAGGCTCGAAACGAAGGAACGAGCCAGCACGGGTATATTGCTGAAAATCAGTGATAAAAGGAGCAAGGAAGAAGCGTGTTGCGAATGGAAGACTCGACGAAGAGTCCTTTCAAGACGAAGAAACACTCGAGCCGTTTCGCTTCAGTAACCGCGGTCTTGGTTCAGCTCCTCCCGGATTCCTTTGTTTAATGCCTTATTGCGATATTTTAACACGGTTCCGCTGTTGCCATGCGGCTCCGCGCTTATCCTGCTCGTCGTGTGTCGCCACAGTCGACCAAGAATCATCGTAAGTAGCACTCCTATACCCGCTACAGTTATGCAATCGAGCCGTTTTTTCCCCGGGATTATCTCTCCTTTTTAGGAGAATCTTTCAGACCGATCCTTCGCGCGATACGAAAGAAGATTCGATGCTGGCTGTACGTCATTTGAAAATTCGTCTCATCTTTCTCACTGTTTCTTTCTTTTTTTCTTCGATATATACGCATCTGTTTCTTTCGTAAACTTACGTTAGCATTCAACAGATTTCATTCGTTTTTCAAACTTTCGACTACGAAGGATATCTTAGGCGCAAGATTTCCGGAACAAACGCGTCACAGTGTTAAAAGTTTAAAATCCCTACTATCGACTGACTTCCACGGAGAGAAGATTTAATAACACTGTTAACAACGTAGGCGAGGCTGCTGGTAAAGTCGAGGTGAACAAGAGGCTCCTCCAAGCAGCGTAAATAATAGTTTGCAAGAACCGCGGATATCCGGCGGATGCCGCATGCGTACATTTACTCCGACCCATGTTGGACATTACACACGGATCAACTACTTTTCCTACAGAGCTTCCGAATTCCTCTCTTATCGACCTTTCTTTCTTTCAAATTATACTTTAAACGTAACCGAAACTCGTTTCGGGATATCTACACTGTCTACGGTCTATGCGACAGCGTAGTAAACACGACGATCTTAAGCGTGCTATTATAAAATCATAGAAAATTAAAGAAATCCATCTGCTTCGTTTCTCTGTCGTTTCCGTCAATCTAACATTTATACGAACGTAGGAAAAATGCTAGAAACTAAGATCGCCAACATCCTACGTATCATCCGTACACGAGAGTCGTATAAAACCGAGGTAACCTATCGCATACAATATAAATGACACGGAGATGCGATCGATGATCCTTCGCGTAGAACGGAATTCTTGTTATTACTTGCTATAACTTTACTGTAAAATGTCACTTACGGAGCATCGTTATAACGTGAACTGTGAAAGTATATAGCGAAACGAGCAATGTAACGCGCGAATTCAACAAAATCCATAGAAAACAGCCGGCAGATTTCGTCGGGCGAGTCCTCCTCCGCTCAGACTCGCGTGGATGCTTTAATATCCGCGTAATGGAAACAAGAAAAACAGGATCCGAGTGACACCGACGTCTAAAGTGCAGCTGCAAGTGGATGAGCGTGCAGTGAATTCCGAGTGCGTCTAATTAAAAGTCATCTGCATATTTATGGAAGGGGAAGGGGAAACGGAGAGAAAGGGCTGGCGGTGGATCAACGTAGGGAAAGCGGAGAAGCCGCTGATGCCGCTGCGCTCTGCTTTTGCTACTGCTGCTTCTGTGGCTGCTGGTAAATTAAAAAATAAACGACGTAACAAAGAAGCGGAAGAAACGTAAGTCTGGTTAAAGTGGCCGTGTTTGCTACTTTTATATCTCGTTACAAGCCGCTGTTCTCTTTACTCCGCGAATTTTTATCCCGCGACGGTCGCTCGTTTCAAAATACCAAAGCGATTACGCGCTGCTGCCGATCTTTCGTAAAAAGTGGACGAACGAAACTTGTTGATAAAACTTTTACGTCGTATAAAAATCGACGTTTTCTACAATTTCGCAAAGATATCTGGCTTGAAAAGTAAAAGGAAAGAATAGCTGGAAAGAATTTTCAGAAAGGTAACGACAAAAAGAGGAGAGCCAATCAACGCGGATAGAATCGAAAAGAGTTGTGTTAACGCGCCGTCTAAGTACCGCGCGGCGCAACAGCGATAATTGCACGGTTCGTGACCAACAAGTATGTTTTCACAGACGACTGTACCGGAGTCTCGCGGAGAAAAGAGATTTCCGGGCTCCTTTCGATGAACGGCCAACATTCTCATGGTGAGAAAATATATTTCACACGACGACGATCGTCTTTACGTTTCTCTTGCTTCTCTACTTCCATTTTTCGCAAACCCATCGCGTTTTCCAAAAATTTGTCTTCGTTTAACTTCAGGCAACTGGAGAAACAACCAACTACGTACATCGGAACTGAAATCTGTCTCACTCAATAATCGATCAGTTTCTTATCCCATCGTGTTTCCGTGTAGGATCGTTTACAAATTTGTCGAACCAGCCTGTGCCCGTCTTCACCAACGGCCGTATAAAAATGAGAAACACTTGGAAATTCTTCGCAGGCTCTCGCTAAAAATATCCACGATTTCTTTATTTAATTCTGTATTTTTTCTACGTAGAGCGATACGAGACGCGAGCGACAAGCAACGAAACAGCCGTATAAACAATTAATTCGTGTCACGACTGCATAAGCGCATAATTGCATGCCCTTTGTATCGTCGTGGAATACAAAACGGGGAGGAACGTTGTCCGCAAACTGTCATCGATATTAATTGCGAAATCGACACATCGCTGGAGGAAAACTCGAGAATACTTATCCTCGCGTTTTAAAAGTTTCCAAGTTATTAACCAAATATGGAAGCGAAGAAAGAACGATTTCCAAAGAATTTTACGACGATAAATTTCATTTGATTACGATCTTAAAACCTAGTTTCACATCGAGTCGTAACATACTATCAAATAAATAAAAGGTCAAACGATTTGCACGTCCTCGTTTTGCCAATAACTTTATAACTACGTTGTCTACCACCGAGAATAATTTTATCCGGATAATTTTGTATATCGTTAGAAAATAATTGAAAAAGTTGTCCGCCTGTTTGATATTCAGGTGGACAGAAACGCGTGTGTAGGTAATTACGGTGATTAAACGAGGGGAAAGCCCGACATCTCGGCGAAAACCGCTTGCATTTATTCGCGCAAGGAAATGACGTCAAAAGGAAGTGTTTCGATACAATCGTCCTACCTATTGCATCCGACTAAACGCCATAACGGTACTACAAAAATACGTTTTCGTTGCGATAGTGGTTGCACTTGCAGAAAACATAACGAAACGTTACATTCTTAGCACATACGTGTCATCGATCGAATCGAAAAACTAATTTCCGTAAGTATACGTTTAATCTTGATCGCTTCTACCACGCTTCAGACTTACCAACACGATGCACGATTCGTCCGGCAACGATCTACGCTGATGATATATCCTCTTCCTTCTTTTCTGTCAGAACACTAAAGATCACTGCGCGAGGAAACACTGAATTCGAGCATCGAACGAATCAGTCGTTCGAATCGGTTTTATTCGTCGAACAGCTTCAACGGAGACGATTTCCAAAGCGAGCCACGAAATCGACAACTATCTAAAGAGCAAACTCTATCCCTCATCTAGGTGAAAACTTCTATCCCTCGACCTTGTTAACCGAGAACTCGTTGTCGACGTTGATAAACCGATAATTTATCGACTCGAAAGGATTTCGTTCGCGAGTTTCCTCGCGAATCGTGAGGTTGCGACGAAAAAATCGCTGAAATGGCAAAATCGGTAGAAAGGCGAACAGTCAACCGCGTATTACCGGAAGGAAATATGCGTGACCGATAGGAAGGTGAGAATTGCCGGCGTGTCTTCTAGCAGACGACTTCGCAAACGAATGACGAACGAGCGAATGGTCGGAGGATCTGAAGGCATCGGCTCTTTTGCCGGAGGACGAAGGAAGAGGTAGTCGCTAAGCTACGGCGCAGGCTAGAGCCTCGGTAGTACAGGAAGACCGTGCCAAGTTGAAAAGCTTCTGGCAATTTTTTTTTTTTTTAATTACTTTCTCTCCCTCTCTCTGTCATTAAATCCCGTGCCGATTAAATCGGAAATAATCTTCATGAAATATATTTGATTTATTTTTCCTCTTTTGGCTATCTGTCACCAGCAAATAACACACGATGGATTCGTTGAATAGAAAAGAAACAGCGATAAATGATAGAATCATTTCGTAAGAACGCGAATTTAAGTAATCTCCTCAAACGAAAATGTTTATTTGTATGGAATTTGACTATGCTCGAACGTTGCTCTCATTGCCGTATTATTTATAAATTTTATTAGCCACTTTATAACGCGATAACTTTTACATAACTTTACATAACTTTTCGTTTCTTCCTAACAGAAAGAAAAAATTAGGTAAGTGGGAAAGAGATACTACTTTCGTTCCACGTAAACGAGATATATTAAAGCTGCTCGATGTATACTGAATATATGCGTACGTATGTATAGCATTGAATTTAATAATATAATACTAGCATATTAACTATGCCGTGTTAATTTTAGAATCGCGTCGGAGTACATGAATCTAGTTGTCGGTATAAATTTTACAGTTTGGTAAGAAGCAGAACACCTGGAAATCTGACAATTTTTCCCTTCGCATCTGGAGTCTCTACCCTAAGAGAGAAAGCTTTACGTGCCACGGTACTCTTCCTGTTAGGATCCACTCAACGGCCATGTTGCTTCAGACATTTCCATCTTTTTCTCTCTCGGCCGTGCAAGCCGGCTTTCAATTTTATTTCATTCCTCGATCATACACCATGCTTCGTCCAGGGATGCTGCAATGCGGTTCTCCTACCTTGCGTCGATTGCACCAACGTTACTTTTTCCCATCGACGAAATAGTCACAGGCCCGATCCATACGTTCCCGCGTTTTTCTTTCGTTACCCTAACTTGTTCGAATAAGAAGTCTGACAGGTACTTTGATCGAATTTATCAGGACTTTTTCTATGCCCACAATCCTCCCTCCCCCTCTCTCCCTCCCTCTCTCTCTTATATGTATATACAGGGTGGTTGGTAACTGGTGGTACAAGCGGAAAGGGGGTGATTCTAGGCGAAAAAAGAAGTCGAAAATATAGAATAAAAATTTTTTTTTAATTTTTCCATCGAGACAACGATCTACAGTGAGATGCGTTATAACGAGACGCGATAAAGTGGACGCGTACCGAGCGAAAATTCAAAGTCGATTTTCTCGAAAACAAAGCCTCGAACGAAAAATTGTTATTCTATATTTTCGTCTTCTTTTTTCGCGTAGAATCACCCCCTTTCCGCTCGTACCACCAGTTACCAACCACCCTGTATATCTTATGTACGATACAAAATTTTGGCTTTCTATTCGCATCTGCGAGTTTGACGTATCCCGGAAAATGCAACTCTTAGATATCATTGGACTGAGACGCGACTAGCGATACTTTGCATTATACCGTTTTGATTTATCGTATCATTGTGAATTTATGCTAAACTGTAACATTTTTCAAGCATAAAACGATCGATCAAGCCAGTTTTTAACGACAGAAACTTTCACGCACGCGCCAAAGACTACGCTTTCGTTACCTAATTGATTAACGTGCATGCTGGCATACAACGCACCACGATTTTATCCATCTAATGGATCTTAGAAAATGCGAAATAGCCAGAAGTAAGTGTTCCATGTCTGATCAAAATTCTCGTCCGTGATCGAGCGTCAGCTCGAGCGTAAGTAATTGCAACCAGTCAAAGCGCAACCGGTGTTTCATCTGCCAATGGACTCGACTTACGCGTAATACGTATAAGATATAATTGTCGAAGATGACTCGTTAACGGATTCACGGTCGATAATTTGACTATTAATCGGAATGGTAAAAAAAAAGGGAAAAAAAAGAAACACTTTGCCAAAGTTGTTAAAGAGCTTGTTTGGAAACGTAAAGTAAAGTGCGATGGATCCTACGAGACGACGGACTACCTTGCTAACTGGAATTTTCAACTAAATCGGTGACCTAAATGCGTTACACTTTCCTTACAAGTTGAAACACGTCGGTGGAACGCTGCTAAATATTCGAGGAAGGAAGCGACGAGCAACGATGTGTTCATATGCCACGTGCCCGCAACACGCCGCTGCAATTAGGCTTAGGAATCGCTATTGTGCCAGAGCTTGACCCTCTCGAATAGAATCTCGACAATGGGAATGCGAGCAATTTGCCGAGAGCGACTGGCCTAATTGCGGCACGATCACGGAATTGGGAAAACTTTGCCGATGAGATTCTCCAAATCGACGTCCAGTTCCATTTCGCTTTGTTAGCAAAGTTGAACGAACGATCCTGCATTTTGTTCCGTTTAAACGGTCGTCGAGTCGCGTTGTCCTCGCGTAAAACGAATTTTACAGCCGATCGTTTAATAGAATAGACGGATAACGAGGAATTTGAAAGTTACCGGCTGACTTTGTCGGTCGCGTCGTTGTTTCATCGTCGATTTTCCAGTATCGTTTCCATGTTTTTTATTTAATATATTTTTCTCGAATAGAAGAATTGGACGTAAAAAGCAACGTTGGTATTTAGCATGATCGACGATTTTAGGAGAACGATCGGCCGACTCGTGCGAAGAAATTCCCACGAAGAATAAAAGCAGAGAAATTTTTTCTTCGAAAAGAAAGAACGTTCACGAAACAAGTGGCAAGCAATTTATACCGATCTCCGTCCCTGAAGCAACAAGAAGCAGAGCATGACAGCGCCATGAAGAAAGACTGGACACAGTTTGTTGGCAGCCGCTTATGAAGAATACGAATCATTACGAGATTCGTCCTTTTTTACTGGGAAATTCTTTGCCAGGCGGTATTCACCTTACTTTCTCGTGCGATCGGATAATCATCTTTTGCCTATTCTTCCACCGTTGTACAAATATCGAGGTCTCCGCGATTCCCCGGCCGAGACTGTTTCAATCGTTATATAATATCTTTTATCGTTTGCTATGACAACGTTCCAATACGATAATACGTAGTTTCTGTATTTCTCGTTTCGAAGAGACACACAGCGATCAACAGATACCTGTAACTCTGGTATATCCGATACGATAGAATTTCTCTTAGACGATAAGAAAAAGAAAAAGTTATGATAAAGGAAAGAGTGGTGAAAAAAAGAAAAAGGAAAAAGTTTAATATTACGTTAATCGTGTGACGAAAGACCGCTTACGAATAGAAACTTCGTATCCTTCGTAAAAGTTACAGTTTCACATTTAGTCCGACCTGAATACTCAAGAACTTCAAGAAGAATTCATGCTTCTTAGAATAAGAAGTAAGAGTAACCGTCAAACCACGTTCCAATCTGTAATTTATTTATATAACTTACAACAGATATTATTTTATCGAAATCGTGGAAAATATCGTGTTACTATTTAACAGATAGCAGCAACTTCTCTCGCGAATACATCGATACGAAATATAAAATATGGTAAATGATAATCGTTAAAGAAGAGACAAAGATATAACGTATATCGATGCCAAAGAATCAGCGAATCTGTATTTCGCACAGTATTTTCTACGGTTTCGATTACTGGTCAAATCTAATCGAATTAATAAGGATTTAACGAGCCCCGATAATTTCGCACGCGCGTGTTCCATCACGACTTTGTAATTACTCGCTTCGATCGCTCCATTCGTGATACAGAAATTTTCTCCGTGTCACGGCAACGGATGAACAAAATTAATGGGACATAACCAAACACGCTGTACGAATTGAAGAATGCGCAATTTTCTCTTCATTTCTTCGAAAGAGCCAGTAACGAATCGAACGTGTGAAAATAACGGTAGAAAATTGTACTCCTTCCTATAGTACGTATAGAAAAATAATACAACTTTTTCCTTTACTGTTTTTCTTCTAAATCTCATAGCTGGAACTGTACTAATGAACACCCTGTATGCATTAATAACGAAGGCCAGCCAGACATTCGTATGAATCATGCGATATTTAAAAACTCGAGAGAACGAAGGCTACCACTTTGTCCCTCCCAGAAATAAATGGAATTAACTGTTCGCAATACGAATCATCGTTTACTCGACCGAAGCTAATTAACTTTCTAAACGCTGAGTAATTAAAAACGGACGAAATTATTTATTCGCGAATTTTTACCAAAGAAGATCGATTCGCTTCTTTTGTCGTTTTTTCTCCACTGACCATTCATGCGCCGGTAATGTCAGTATTACTCGCATTAAAAAGACAGTAAACGATTACTATATACGAATAGCTTTTATAAATTAATCTCGTAACTACTGAATTAAAAACAATTTGTTCGTAAACATTGAAATGAAAAAGCGCAAAATAAAGATTAACTATCGATAAATTTTAGATTTAGATCTTCGTAAGATCTTTATAAAAGTGATCATTATACATATTTAATTATATTTAACATAACGGACTGTATAAATAAATTCCAGTCAATCGATTAAAAAGCTAGAAATATTAAAAACGCAAATGTATTATTCAAGAAGGTAATTATTTTTACGAGTGATTTTTCTTAAAAATACGCATAAAACAAATAGATTCAAATTTACAAGATACGCACGCTCTTTGATTCCTATTCGAATCGACTATATCTCGTTAAAAGAAAATACATAGTCCGCAAACTAATCAACGATAATTCTATTTACGTTCTATCGAATCTATATTATGCGACAAGTAAGCATGTAACTATGTACTCACTCGGATTTTGTTGTATTTCATTGTAGAGAATAGTCGATATCTTCGCCGGTTCCAAGTAATCTGTTAATCCATCGGTGGCGAGAATCAGAAAATCCTCGGTTCCGTCTAAAGGTACAGACTTAATTTCTGGTTCGCCAGTTACAAACGGCTTGTATCGAACGTTACCTGCAACCACGCGAAAACAAATATCGAATTATTGTAAAAACTTATTCTACGACATTTTTAATTATCGGTGTATACATTTTCTTAATTGTGTATAATAAAAGTAGATTGAAATTTGTGCAGAATTCGTCAAACGAAACGTATACGAATTTATTTTGGTGCGATCTAAAATCTTCGTATCTATTTAATTGTTAAACGCAAAGAATTTCATTCATAGATGTAGTAAACTGATGGGTGAACCTGAGTAAATTTATAATAACCGGAAGCGTCTGTATTATGGTGGTGCCATTATTTAAATTAGCCACGCCATTCATTAAATAGATAATTAAAGTTAATTACATATATACATCCTAGTTGAATACTGATATTCCCCACGCCTCACCGTCGCATGTTTTTTAGATGTAAAAAGCATCGTTTACATGTAATGGATAACTGTAACGGTTCTTTTGAATTCCATAAAACTACACGTTACGGGGCATAAAATTCTCTCTCTTTCTCCCACTTTTATCCTTTTACTTTGCTCGATCGCAATTGAAAAATTTCTATGAAGAATCCGATATTAGGCATAGGTAGCCGGCTGTCGTTAATTATGCGATTAATTATCTCGTTTCATTTTAACAACGTCTTCGAAACTTCTCGATTAGGCTTCTTGCATTTTTCAAACATACATCTAATCGCAACTTGAAAATACACAGAACGAAACTTCGTGGTACGTATACTCGTAAAACAGTAAACAACGAAAGATCGTGTTTCGGTATAATCGTAATTACCGTTCTATCGTACAGAATTTTTCTGACTCAACACGCTGCAATAGAATTGGAAGGGTCGTATTTTATTTCTTTTCGTCGTTTCTGGCGTTTCGTCGTTTCGTCAATGACGAATTCTTACCAGCTACACCGATTCGCTGTTCACTGATTCTAGAGTGAGATAGAGTTACAAGTTTCGTTCGAGTAGAATATGCGATGGTGGCGATGGTGGCGATCCAAATAACTATAAAAATTGACTATTTCGAAGTATCAAAGTTTCTCTGCGACTATGTATACGAAAGGATTTTTTAATGTCATTTTCTGTCAAAAACGGGGTTCCTTTACATTTTCTAATTCGAGCGACGATATGCTCTCAAACATAAACATACGAGTTCTAATCGCATAACAAATTTTCATCTACGTTTCATATTTTCGTTATAATTACACATTTTCTCGTCTAATAAAATAAAACCTTGTTAACCAAACTTTACAGGATCAAAGATTCTAATAATTTCTATCGTAGATTCGATTAAACGTTTCATCGATATTAGGTTAGCCGAGTAGAAAAATATCCTATGAATATTTACAATCGATAAAAAGCATCGTAACGATTATAAGATATAATTTTATGATAAGTATCAATTATCAAAATTTTACGACGTCGAAACGAAATTCTTCTAACGACAAACGTTCGAGACACGCGTCTCCTCGCGAAGCATAAACGGTTTAATGGGCTGTTAATTATTCCCGGCAGGCGATGTAGAAGCCACCCAGTAAAGAGTCCATTGCTCGAAGCATGATTGCACGTATTATTGTGTCAGCGGTCGAACGGAACCAACAGGATACCCAACACGCGTCCAGAATATTTTCTTTCCTTTTCTTCGCAATACCTAAAGCCATAGTTGGCCAGCTGTTGGTACACGTTGATTCTCCCTACTTGGCTCCCTTACAAAACACACGATTTTTATAACCTATAACTAGATCGCGGATATTTATGTAAGTTATATAAACTGACAAGTAATGTTTATGTATAATAGTACTTAATTACATAAAGAAGAATAGATATACATTACACAAAGTTCGAAATAAAAATAGAAAAATAGATCCTTTAAATATGATTAATATTTTCAAATGAAACTATTCATCGCACTTGATAGAAATAAACAATATGTAACAAAACTATTTCGAAATTTCCACGTGAAGATGATAGTAGTATCGAATTTCAAAAACCGGAAAAACATAAAATCTAAAATAACTATCCGTAATAAAATAATTAACATCTATAACATCCTTACGGTCATCTTCACTTTTAACTTATCATTGTTATTCGGTTAAATAACTTTTATATAAATTATCTTCTTTTCTTTCATTTCTTTTCTTTTCTTTCTATAAAACTTAAATATGTACGTACTTACATAAATACATGTATACGAATAATTATATTATATGTATATAGGATATCCTATGCAACTGAAACAAGCTATGTACGTTTTTAAAATGATTAAAAGCATAAAGAATTCTCGAATAATCTCCTAATTATCCTAAAATACCTAATATTTAGTTTAGACTAAAGTTTTCTATAATTAACGTTACCTTTTTATTTTCTTTCGTATTTGAAGGAAAAGTCCTTCTTTTAGAAAATAAACTTCCCAGCATCGAGTAAATAACGACCTTCTTAGCATTAAATAGCATGAAATTTACCAAAAGTAAGAGTATCTGTAGAGTTCCAGACGCATTATTTAAAACACGCGTTTCGAGCAATCGACCGATTATGAGAGAATACTTGTATCGCCATCTAGCGACGTGTATATAGTTTTCATAGCAGTGGAATTGATTACCACGACTACGGAAATAACGGAAGAAGTTTGATTGAAAATAAAATTAATCGTGTAAAGTTAATATTAACGTGTTCTACTTCATACACATTTACGAACGTATCAACGAACGTGAGTACTAAGAATAATATTAATTTCAAACATAAACACCAACTACGATCAACGATGTATACTCGATCATACATAAATGCGTAATTTCTTTGTTTTGCATCAACATTTTTTTTTAAAAAGAATTATCGTGTAAAATGCTTTATGATATCCGGATATTATTGACAAGTAGATGCAAAAAGTTAACCTATAAATATTAAGTAACGATGATTTTTACTTTTCAATATATGTAAAAGTATAAAATATACGAAACGTATGAATTATATTTTATAATAAAATTTTTCCAATTCTCAATTTTCTTTTATCTAATCTGTTAAATAAAATACATAAATCATGCACTGGAGCTGTATCTTTATTTTGTAAATGTTCCGTAATAAAACTAACTTACCTATTGCTCGTGAAACACCTAATACTCCGTTAACTCTCATCATTCCCATGATTTGCATCACTATTCCTCCTGCTTTCTGTACTCTTTGAACTTCATCCTAATAAGAGAAATTAATATCGTTTGCACATTTGTTACAAATTTTTTTAAAACACATTATATTTATCAGATGTCGATTGTTTTTAAACAAAGAAAGTAAATTCTAGCTTAAAATTTACTGTCGCAAAGATCGTTTAATTAAAAAATAAATATTAATATTTTTATCGTTAAAATTATAGATTAAATAACATTAAAAATGACAGCAGTAGGAACACAAATAGATAGTGACAAAAGATTAATACAATTTGAAACTTATGAAGACTATTTGGATTCCCTAGTAACATTTGTTGACCTTGGATATTTGGGAAATCTCAATGTCGCGCGTAGATTAGCTGAACTTGGTTATCGTTGTACGAGCGAAACACTCGACGAAGAAACATTTTATCGTCGTTTGGAAGCTGTGAAAAATTTACTTTTTCCAATTTATAGACCGTACGAGTTAACATCGGAACAAGTGACACCAAGGGATAATATAATGCAAGAATTAGCACTCAGAGAACGTCTGAATAGATTAAAAATCATATCCACTATCATATTCGTTAGAAATTTAACAAAACTTCAGTTTGAAATTTCTGGTTACATTGATTTTAGCGAAAGGCTCGAAAAAGAAAATTGGCTTCCATATTTCCAAGGAAGAAAAAAAATATGGCCTTGTGCATCTGACCTTGCATATTATTATTGGAGAACAGGGAAAACATGTATAAACACAACATCAAATTTTCAACCTGTTATAGACCCAATACTAGGGCTTCGATTTAAGCACTGTCATGATAGGCATTTCATTAATGTAGATCCTGGAGTACCCTCTCCAGGCATATATACAACACGACTGAGAATACATAGTCAAGAATATGAACACATAATATTATACGATCATGTTCTGCGAACAAGATGTTAAACATAATGAAAACATATATACTTACTTCACGATGAAGCCGATGAGGATTTACTAACTGAACGACATTGTCACGTTTTATCAGCATAGCTGTTGAATCTCCTACCCAGGCAACATATAATCTTTTATTTAATATTAAAGTGCAAACTGCAGTAGTTCCACCACATAGTCTCTGAAATGATAAAAGTAATAAAAATGATATATTGCCTGTATATTTGATATATTATTCTACAAAAATATTTCTTTCTTACTTGTGTCTGTGATTTCTCTATAAACCGTCTGTCAGTAGTAAGAAAAGCATCGCGTAAGGCACGCTCTGGATCTGTAGGATAATATATGCTTTCTGCTAAATATTGATGCAGATGAGAAGCACAATACACAGCTGCATCTTGTCCCGCATGTCCATCAAATACTGCATAGTAATTTGCTATAGAGTCATCCTAAAATTTGGAATATGCTTTTCCAATAAAAGACTTACTACGTGTATATATTTGCTAAGAAAAATTTAATCTTTGTATTTACCTCAATACCAAATATACTGTGTAAGTCATGTAAAACCACGTAGCGGTCTTCCATTTTTCTTCTACAATTTCTGCTTCCACCTGCTACTATCTGTGGCAGTGGTGTACAAGGAGGTGGTGGCAATAATGCTAATCTACTATTGTCCAGGTAGCGAGTACATATTTCATTAACTTCACTGGTAATGGCTTGCATTAATTTTAACGAAGTATATGCTGCAAGATAAAAAAGAATTATCACAGACTATTTTTATTATAAAAAACAACAATATTTTAAAGTTTTTCTAAAGAGACATACTTTTTTCTTGAGATTTAAATCCACAATCCTCTGGTTGCTTGTTGCATATGGATTTGACTTTTTGTATTACTTGATGAACCAAGTGTGCTTGTAAACTTGCTGGACATTGTCTAGAATGTTACAAAATTCTCTATTTATACATATAATTAATTTTTAAGTATCTGTAACAAGATCAATTGTTTCATGCTTTGGAAAATAATTATCTATTTAAAGAACAAATTACGCAATACAAGTACAAATCTGAACATAGAAAGCATAAAAATAATTGAAGCAGTACTTGGCAAACTGACAGCAATAGATATGCGAAACTTTCGATTAACAAAATTCAAAAGTCTATCTTCTATAGTGAAAATACGCTACAATGATAACCATGGGTTTTTCATTCCGAAATTCTTTAAATCGTAAGAATAAAAAATATTTATAATTTGTTTTAAAAGTAATGTTAAACGAATGTACAAACGATATATGTATCCGCAACGTATTATTTGTTCTATTAATTTTTTATATTTTTATAGTGACTTTAATCGTAGATTTAATCGCAAAAGCTTTCAATGTGATTGAATGCCATATAGGCACATTAGTAATATGCTTAAAGTATCGTGTGCCTACAATTTTCATTTAGAAACAACTTTTATCATACTGGAGGTTATATGTAATATATATATGTATGTAGAATTTCTGCTATAGTCTTACAGCGTTTTTGATTTAATAAACAAAAGTTTACATTTTATTTACATCATACGATGTATTTTATGTTTTTGCGTTGTTGAAAATTGTTTTATGGCTTTCAAGTATTAAAGATAGTTGTAGATAATCTTAATAATTTTACAATCTCATTTTAAATCTGTCCTTCTCTGACAGTCCTTCTCTGTACATTTCTGCGACCATCTCATACTCGAAATGAAATGGGACATAAAAAACATTAAATTTTTTAAATATACAGGGTGTCCTAGGTTCTGACGGCCAGATGCTATCGGTATATTCTACGGATCTAAATAGGGAAAAAATGTTATATAAACATAGATCGCTTAAAGCTTTACTAAAGAGTCATGAGAAAGATATGAATTTACCGAGATGAAACAAATTAGGAATGACATTCGCAGAGTAATAAATTCTATTTTCGGCTGTTATCAATCTTGTATCGTCAGAACGATGAACATTTTGCGATGGAGAATTAATTACTTTTGCATAAACAAAGTGAACATAAATATTACTGATGTATTCCTGCGTTATACCGTAGTAACCTTGCTATTGTCCCCTTCGTATTTCATATTTTCGTCGTAACCTATTAATAAAGCTTTAAACGACTTCTATGTTTATATAACATTTTTTTCTTATTTAGACACATAGACATACCGACAACGTTCGTCCATTAAAATCTGGGACACCTATTGGGATATTTATTCTTGCTTTTATAATTACTAATACTATTCTCGTTATTATCATCGCATGTAAACAAATAATTATTACTGAAATATCATTTTGAGAAGTCGTAGATGAAGCTTGTAAGTTTCTAAAACGACATACAGTTTCATACTTTATCTAGTAAATATACGTATGTAGTAGCAAACATCAAATGCATCGTACGCATCGTTTTCATCGTACGTTTCATCCAATCTGAAGATAGTCATAATTCGTTCAGCGAAAAAGATTAATTTATTCCTTTCTGAATAGTTACTGAGGATCAAACAATTTATTAATTTATAAAAAGAACGATAGAATAGATAGAGTTTGAAAAAATGATTATACGCATTTCCGATAACCGCCATATCATGCGGCGTATCATTTAGATATGAGAAATCTATGGAGAGGAGAAGTAGCTCTCGAGCAGCATTTACCTCAAGAACAAGGAGTTTACGCTTTAGATGAACATTTCGTGAAGATCAAAGAGACCGGTGAAAACGAGGAGATAGCTGTTTCAAATCTATTAAAATCGGAATCTTTCGAACTAGTTCGTAGCGATACGTTCGAAGACGAGGGCTCGCCGCAGCCTGTGAGAAAGCATCCCGAACCACCAGCAAACGCATCGTCTCCGGAACATTACCGACAGGGGAGAGAAATGGTATCGATCGTTGGCGCTTATCAACATGAAAGCAATGAAAACCTCGACGAGTATTTCAAAGCTGTGGGTATGTTAAAAGCGACTAAAACTGAATGTCGCCTAGCTTACGATGGAAGCAAAAACAAATACGATGTATAAAATTCTGTTTCTTTCCGCGTAATATTTATTCCATCCATTATTAGCTTGTTCTTGAATCGATCGATTTGTTATATGTATTCTCGTAATATACTAATTTACCAATGCGCTATCAATTAAAAGTATAGATTGAAATTTTGATTAGTATGTGGACATATATACACGTGCTTGTACACAAACACTCATTACACGATATATTATATACCTATATATTTTTACAATTATTAATTATTATAATTTACAATTACTTTATAATTATTTACTTTACCTTTAATGCATGTTATGTTATACGTTTTTTCCTACCTATTGGATATTTCATTTATCAAATAAAGGATTAAAACGTTCAAAAATCTTAGTGGATTATTTATTGAAAACCTACTGTATCGAGCTGTATCGAACTTCATAATAGAAACTACATATTAGATTAGTGAAAAGACGAAATCGTGTACATTGATTAGTGTTATTATCGAACATAATAATATATACGTATAGTATCGAAATTAAGTTATTTTTAATTGTATGCACCTATAGGTGTACCATATATTCCACGGAAAATGATGTGCATGTCCAGTCCGCGACTAGAAATATCGAACAACTGCGATAAATGGACTATTCGTACCATTACCATGATTCGTACGGCAGAAGTGACCTTTACTCTTGGCGAAGAGTATGAAGAACATATGCCGGCAGGAGTTATACTGAAAGTACAACCACTCCTTTCGTAATATTTTTTTGAAATACCGTGCTCGCCCTAATTTAATATTTTTAGTTTCAAGTTTGAAACTTACTTTGAATTACATAAAAAAAAAATTAGCCATTACATATCTTTCTTCGATATATAATTAAATGAATAGAACAAATTATTTCAGAGAGGACTTCGTATCCTTAACTTCGAATAACATAAATAGTACTACCGATTTTCAAAGAATTAAATTATGATTTGTTTTATATACAGGGCGTCCCCAAAATTGTGACACAATAGGCCGGATGGAGATTCTACGTGGAAAAATAAGTCGAAAAGAAAAAATAAAGCTTTTTCACTTAAGGCTTCGTTTTCGAAAAAGAATGAATTAAAAAATCCGTCAGGTCCGTCTAAGTACCTATTAACTGCAAATTTCGAGGTATAAAACTTCTATTTTTGATCGTATTTCGGTTAGAATCCCCGCGCATTAACGACAATTTATCACTTACAATTTATCGCTTACGAAAAGGACGTTTATTTATATGTATTTTATATGAACGTGACTGCAGGATCACTTTATTTTTTGCCCTTGCTCGCATCAATCAAAAGTTCAATTTCTCCTTTCTCTAGTAACACCATATAGGGTGTTTAACGAAATGGCGAGCACGATTTTTCAAATACTTCCGATAATGTAACAGACAATATTTCAAACAAAAATTGCTCTGTTTTGAATCAGTTTCAAGTCAATAAAAGATAAGAGTCACTTTAACTTTTTAACACATATTTGCACATTGGACTTCCTATCTGTCGTACGTGTTTTTCTACTTATAATAAGTGCTCAAATTATTGCATGCCACTTGCCGCGACACAAAGACCCGTTCCTTTCAACAAATTTTGATGCGCAGAAGCAAATAGACTTCGTGGATTATTTTATCGCAAAGTTCTTCTGCAGAGTTTACTGGTTTGTCGTAAACAACGGACAATGTAAATATCCCCATAAAAAGAATCTAATGGAGATAAATGTGGTGAAAGAGCCGACCAGTAATTTTTACTATTGCAATTTGTTGACAGCACAAACGTTATCTTAAGCATGTGATCTAACGCCCTATTAAATTTCACACGTTAACAATAATGCTCTTATGAATCAATGAAATGAAGATTTCTGAACTCATGGTCATCAGAAAGTTGTAGTATTTCGATCGATGAACTAAAAAGGTCAGTGTGATCTTGATTTCTTATAGAAAGAAGCATTTTTTGGCAATTTTAAGTATTGAAATTTGTGACCGATTCAAAACACATCAACCTTTGTTTGAAATATTTCTTTGTTACATTATCGTTACATATGAGGAATGCCCGGGAAAAATCGTGCACCCCATTTCGTTGAACACCCTGTATAAATACTAAAGCGACAGTTTTGTCGTTAGTGCGATGCATTTAAACGTGGACAGTGTCGCGATTTGCTTTCTGTTATCTCTTATTTCCGTAATTGGAAGATATGTTTACGAGAAACAAAAGTTTCATAGCTCAAAATTTGCAATTAATACACGGGTAACTTATAGATTTTCAAACTCTTTTTTTTTTTCGAAAACGAAGCCTTAAATAAAAAAAAGTGTAATTCTTTTTTCCGACTTATTTTTGCATGTCGGTTGCAACCTTGTATCACGATTTTTGGCAATATCCTATGTAAAAAGAAAGAGGGGGGGTGGACTTTTTCATTTTTCACCGTTCGTATTTCTGTCTGTTTTTATTTAGAATATAACTACAATGGAAGGAGATAATTTAGTGACAGTTTCAGTCGGTCCAGATAACAACAAAGTAGTGCGGAAGTACGAAATTACAAAGGATGGTGTAGTGTTGGTACGTTCCATTTGCATGTCCGTTCACATATACACAAGCTTTTATCGATCCTACAATAGTATTCAAAACATTAATTTAAATATTTATTTATCCGTATTTATATTATACATATTGCAAGAAATATGATGTGTATACCTCATCTGATATCAATTACTATGTGAGGAAGATCTCATCGATATATAGATGTATATATACATACATATTTCAGTGGCAGCAGAGCATAGCAGTATAAGTTTGTTTATTGAAATTTTTAATGGCCAATTGACTATTTATTTTTTATATCGACTATCGAGATTTTTATATTTATATCAGTTATTCAGTTACTGTTTGTCACGTTCTTGCCTTGTAATTATATAAAACATAATTAAATAAAAGAAATGATAGTCTTGAAAGGTATTGATATGAAAGTAGATATTAATATCGTATTTTCTATTTTCAGATAATGACACATGAAAAGAGTGGCCAAATAGGAAAGCGCTATTTTAAGCGCCTTTCGTAAAGCTTAGTTACTGTTTGAACTATAAAATATTTGTATACTTGGATTCCATATAAATTACATTAGCTATTAACAATTAAGTTTTCAATCGCTTTATGCGCTTTATACGCATATTGCACCTAACAGTAACTTGTTGATAACACAATCTGAAAGCAAGCACACTTCAGATGGTAAAAAACCTATCATACAAAAACGGAAGCCGCACGGAAAATGCGTGCAGTTACGAGAAAGCAAAATTCGCCGGATCAATCGTAAATGTTCCGTCATTTCAGCATGCGCCCTGCCTACCTTTATTGCGTGTCACGTGCTACACAATATATACAAACACGGATAAATAATAATTAATCTTATAATAAATAATTAAAATCTGACGCGTAAAGGAATTTTATTTGTTGCATATGTATTTAAAGGATTAAACATATTATACGAATGACATGAAAATGTGACGCGTAATTTCTTTTATATAAATCTTTTCTTATAAAAACCTTTTATTTAATATACTATATGCGTTTCATGTAATATTAGTAACTTAGAAATGTATTTTTCCGCTAAATGCTTTGTATAATTTCGATGTATCTATATTTTCAAATTTGTTTCAAAGTTTAGTAATATACATAATTATGATAGTCGTGCCTCATTACGATGCTAATGAAGTCTCAAAAAATTCTTTATAACACCCATAATATGTCCATACAAGTTTTCTATGGTAATTAGTTTAAATAGTTATGCGAGTAATTACACAAAGTGTCCCAGCCATTACGACGCAATCGAAAATGTAGCTTAAAAAAATAAATCGAAAATATTCGTATGGCGTTTCATTTTCGTCTTTCGGAAAGATAGAGTTTGAACACGCGTGTACTTAATATATTTTCAAATTCGATTTTTTCGAAAATGAATCTTCAAACGAAAAAATTTGATTTGACATTTGCGACTTATTTTTTCAGGAATGTGGAATCAGCCCCCTTCCCGGGGCTGATACGACGGATGATACTGGGACACCGTGTATGTCGTTTATGTTTACATTCGATGCCGGCCACCATAGGAGCTATCAACGAATAAACACGTCTTTTGTCCGCCCACGCACTGCCATGCTGCAATATTATTCATTTAAAAAGTACATTCACTTACGTCTGGTTGAGGTACTGTAGAGTCACGTTGATGATTTCACCGACGATCTCAGCCTCGGTGACGTTATATGAACTTACTGAGACAGGCAGCTGATCGTATGGATTCATTCTGGCGACAAATTCGGAGAAAAAACGGCTATACGCTCCGAGATAATCACCGTCAGGACAATCTTCCGCCATTCTTTTTTCTCTTGATCAGAAATCCAAGTTACCGGTGCACACTTCTGTTAGAGCACAAAAACCACAATACGTTGACTGCGTTTACTGAAATGTGAACGCGATACCTCAATAACTATCTCTTAGTGACTAAAGTCGAATTAACCCACATGAAAATATAAGAATGGAAGGGAGAGAAATAGAAAGAAAGCAAAAGTGTGTGCGTATATTTGAACGTTTTTGTCGTTTTACTAAACGAAGCGTTCCTCTGTTCTGAACCTATTCGTTGATAGGCGATATTTGTATTTAGGTTACGTCACTCATTCAATATCGCGTACGCACATAACACTACGGGCCCGATCGAACGACGCGTTTCTCTATTGTGTTCCTTAGAGAAGTGGGGAGAATTTGCCGCGACGTTTAAACACTATCTCTCCCGCTTCTTTCAGTTTAGCGTTGCTTTTTGCCTTTCCTTTTGCCACTGGCCACTTGCGGATTGACTCTCGTAACGGAAGAAGAAGACGGAATTCCCCGAGTCACCTACTGCGCATGCCCGTCACGGGCCTCTGCATTTGCTGTTTCGCCGGCGTATGCTACTACAATACTTCTTTATTATGTTTAACTATTATCTTTCTTCCGACTTATACGTACTATTGTGTACGTACATTTCCTATTCTGATATATTTTTCAACTTTTTTTGTATATTTTTATTGTAATTTATATGAAAAGCGTTAAAGCCTGTATATGAAATTTACATGAGAAACATTAAAGTAATCGCTATTTTATTATTTATATACATATCGTGTATAGTAATAATGTACTCAAAATTTATATTACAAATAGAATTTTACTTTAATGTCTTTTCTTAGTTTAGCAAATTTTTTCGTAATATTTGAAATTCTGTTTTGTCAAAAATTTATAATGGTAGAATTAATAAATAATAATTTTTTCAAGTATACTTTCATATACTATTGTACAGTATTGTACAGTACAATACAATAAAATAAAATAAATCTTTCATTACAAAAATATTAAAAATATATGAATCTATTCGAAAATCAATTTTCAATTAAATAGTAAAAAAGAAGCTTATCATAATAAATTTAATCTAAATTATTTTTATTAAAACTAAGTATTTAGTTATGTATTAGTAAATGAATACTGTTTTTGTCTTAAAATATTATTGCTAGGAATTTGATTAAGAACATGATAGTTAATATATAGTTAGTTAATATATAGGTAGTTATATAAACTATCAAGAATTTGATAGTTAATATAAACAAATCGATAATTCAAGTATATCTTGTATTTATTTGCTTATTTACTTTGTCCCTTGATTGTAACCTTTTGGGACCTTGAACTTAGAGATAAATAATGAGTTCGATTAACAAAAACATTAACGCGTAAAATTTGAATTCCGTGATCAGATTTCATTAATGCCAATAACGCGTGTGCTATTAGCGAAAGGTGCTTTCTAAACGCACGCGAACATGATTATCAATAAACTACAGATAAGTGCTATTGTTATCGAATTATTGTGGTAGCATGTCAGTCCTTTCCTCTTTGATATTTTTTACTATTTACTACACTAACAAGGATATTTAGATGATCTGCTTTACGTAACTCATTCTACATAAATGATGAATTTTTCCATATAATAAAACCCACGTCCAAAATTTAATTTCTGAATTTTTATTTTGAAGTATCACGTACTACTTAAAAATATCTATGATATTAAATACATTAAATTATTCTTACATTATGGTACAAAACTTTTTTTCTTCTTTCTCGTATTGATTTTCTTTTAATTTGTCACTTAAAATTCGTAAATATGATTTACTACTTTCTTTTTCTAGCCAGCTAGGTAATGGAGCATTCCAATTTTCTGGAGGTTTATCTCTCTTTTGCCAAATATCATTCTTATAATGACCTTCTAATCTCTCTAGTCTGCGCTTCCTTTCACTGTTTATTAATTGCTTCTGTAAATAATACAATATTTCTTAAAACATTATATAACTCATTATAAGTAACATTTTATAAAACAATTTTTAATTATTTAATTCTTAACGTACGCATGCTTCTTTATCTTTATATTCAGACCATAGATTGCAATTCTTATAATCAATTTGCCACTGTTTACAGTCTAGAGTTTCTCCAAATATAAAATATTGATGAAACCGTGCTTTTATGCTTGTGCAATCCCTATATTCCTCTTTATACATTTCACATGGTTTGATCTAAAATATTAAATTATTAGTTATAAAGGAAGGAATGATATATTAATATTTTCTTATATCTCTAATGTTTAAATACAATTGACTAATTTCTTAACATAGCTATAATGTAAAAGGATATTATAAAACTATACAGAATCTATAATTATACCAGCCATTCATATGCAATTTCTTCTTCAGGTGTAGTATTTTTCATTGTACTGTTAGGTTCTGGCATCTTTCTCTTGTCTTTGTAATCAGGCACTAACTATTTTCTTCTCTAATAGAACAAATAACTGTAACAGTTTATATTTACAGAATGAATTTTACACAATTACTAATCATTGATATTCTCTTTGCATATATAAAGTTGATTTTAGTAGATATCTTATTTATATAATGATAAAATACAATACATATTAATGTCTCCAAAATTAGTGTGTAATATTGCACAACGTCGATGATATAATTAATGATATTTCTATAATATAACGAATAAAATAATTATAAAATTAGAAATACTACTGTAATTCATGTTTAAAATAATTTCTAATTTTCCATTATATTTTAGGTTATATTTCAATGTTATTGACAGAAAATAAGTTTGCTATGTGAATTTCCTTTAAAATAAGAATACAAATAAGCTTATACATATATAGCAAACAGTAGTAAGTTTCATTTCTATCTTTTCCTTAATTAATAAAATCTCATTTTAACAATCCTATTGTTCACGTAAAATTGAAATCTTATTAAAAAAAGTAGAGAATTATCCATGGACATTGAATATATAGAGACCGAGAATAACCTTCGTGTGTTGGCACAGGGTTTGAATCTACTCCTGGGAAGTGGGAAAAACAGTCATGTTGTACTTGGAACCGCATTGATCATTGGTCACTGATTCAATGATGTATGTTAGAAGGAGAAAATAAACTAGTCAATCAGTTACATTGGCTTCCTCTTACTCAATGGAAATAAGATTGCCCTTACGCAATCACAACCAATCATCAATGCGGCTCCAAATACCACTTTCCCTGTTCCCCAGAAACGACTTCACCCGCACAATTATTGCTCGGTCCCTATATTCTTATGTCCATGGAATTAACATATAGGGACATTCTAGAATATTATTCTACACATTTGAAGTTACAATATTTATCTGTTATATTAATTTTTATATATTTTCCAACATCAGTATAATCTTATTAAATATGTGTTTGTAACAAAAATGTGTTTATATTTTAATAATAGTATAGAATAGAGAATGTGTTATAGTTGCATTTATTCGTCTATTTGTGTCAGTGATGCTCATGTTAACTAAACCTGCTAGAATATGCTTTAACCTCTAACGATCTTTCTATACTACCGCCATTCGAAAATTTATTACAAAATTTTATATATTTACATATATATGTATATTTAACATGTAAATTGATGGTCTCAATTTTTTCAAAATATAAAAATTGTAGCTTATCGATGAGTATCACTGCTTTCCGCCATATTTCTCGTCCCTACCCCTACTTATTCTCGCTGACCTATCGTCTTGTTATGATTGTAATATTTGTGATTCTCGTTCGTTCAAATTGAAAGTGTTTGATATCTTGCTGTGGAAATTTGTAATTGCTGTCAGTTCCCTAACCTCTTTATCGACGAATGTCCTAGTGCTTTATATCGTGTTAGTTGAAAGTGACATATAATCGCGTAACATGATGTCGCGGTCTGTACGTGCAGAGACTCGTAGTCGTGCCAAGGATGATATTAAGCGTGTAATGCAAGTCGTTGACAAAGTTCGCCATTGGTAAATCTCTTAACATATTATAGATGCACGAGGAAATGTTGAAAAGTTTTACAAAAGAAAGTAAAAGAAAGAATGTAGTAAAACTATATGGATATCAAAAATGGATAAAAATTTTTCTTCTTTGCAAGGTTTAATAGAGATTTTGCATTACACATGTCAGCTGTAAACAGACTTTTGTAGTTCTGAAATGTTTTATGCGTGTTGATTGAGTAATAGTGTTGTATGTCTGCTTTTTTAATAACAGTAAAGAAGGTAGCTTCTCTGTCTGTTACTTTAATATTGATCCAAGAAATCATCAGTGCTTTTCATGCCGACACTTTTATAGGGAAAAGAAATGGGTTACAATAGGAGAAACTACTATGAAGATTTATAAGTGGGTACCTATATCAACACTTGATCAGGTAAACAGAAGTTATGAAGCATGTATAAAAGTAAGAAATAAAAATCAATATTCTTTTGCGTAGAAGAAGAAGACAAAGACAGTTGCAGACAAGGAAAATGGTTTGCCAAGAAAAAGTGGATTAGATTCGTCGAACTCTAATTTTGGTCTTACAGAGGATTCAAATACATGTAAGTTAAATTTCAATGCTTTATGACATATCTGTTATTTTTTGAATGTTAAAATTTACAAAAGTTTTACAATATATTAGGTTTTTCAACAGTTAGTGATTCCCAAGGATTAACTGATTTTTCTGCGCATCTGGGATTTTCTGAAGATTCTAATTCGCAAAATAGTGAACCAACATCTAAAAGGTTAAAGACTGATTAAAGTTCATCCTGTGACTGTTGTTTGGGATATTAAATATTTAGGAAATAATTTTTATCTTATACGAATTTGCACACTATAAAGTTATCTTAAATCATAATTGTAAATTAACAAACTAAATGAAGTTTCATCTTTTATTTTATTCTATATTTAGCAAAAATTTTTATGCATCAAAGAAGAGGATAATCATATCGATCAATTTAAGTTAAATGTAATGAGTTTATTTTTTTATACATGAATTTGTTATAAAATAACACGGCTTAATTTAGAAGCTAATGTTAATGATGTTTTATTCGAGCATGTGCATTAAATGTTCACCTCCTTTTAAGATCTGTTTTGAAGGAAATTTAAAAGTGTAGTATAAAATTATTTTTCAAAACGGATTGTACATTTTAGACAATATTCATATTATCACAGTATTATTTAATTAATGAGATACATATAAGATTTTCCTTTATTTCAATGTAACATTTCAAATAACTGATTGCCAAACATTGATACGTTATAATCTTGGAAATGTAAAATAGATAATGATATATTTGTTTTTGCTGTAAAATAATATCTCCAAAATACAAATGTATAATGTTACAATTATCTTCAAGATATTTATGTGTCTAAGTATAATCATATATTCAATAATTGCTCGATAATTGAGTATCATTGTACATATTTCAAGTATCATTTCTTTGCAGTTTTATATTCTAGAATTTACATTCCTTGAGGTTATGTTATAGCACCATGAAATGTACAAAATACGCTTTGACACTTACAAATAAAATAATACAATCGTGAATGTTTGAATTTATATTTACATAAGTTTTCAGGAAAGCATAAAAATACTTTGATAAAATTATTACTTAATCATTTTCATTTGTTCAAATACAAATGTTTAAAAACCTGTATGCATTAAAAAGAATTAAATCAAAAACATCCTACTATATAGCTAATTATTATAATTTTTTTATAACTAATTCTGTACATGGATTCTTATCTGTAATTTTAATAATATCTGTATATTATGGATTATGTACAGAAAGATATTTGGTTATTATACTAAATTTTTGCTTTTAATGTGTACAAATCTCAAAATCTTTACAGTAATTTAAATTATAAGTTGAGTATACTTTCAATTAATGTTCTCTGTTATAATAAATATAATCAACATTTTATTATGTAAGATATAAATTGTTTATAAATTGTTCTATTCAGATGTTTTAAGATTTTAAATATGTGATATATTTAAACATATTATAATAATTTATATAATATTTTAATAAAAAAGGAATGGTATCTGTGTGATTATTTTTTATCTCAAATGTAAAATTGAATAAGTAAAGCAATAAAAACGACCATTGAAAAATTGTATCAAATGTAAATGATTAAGGAAACTGTAAGTCCTATATAACACTTTTATTTACCAAGATAAAATTTTTCCATCATGTTGAATAAAACAACCTGTATGTTCTTCATTTAATAAATTTAATATATTCAAGATATTAGTAACACTAGTATCAACATCCATGGGTGCATTGGTTCCTCCCATATCTGTACGCACCCAGCCAGGATGTATACAAGTAACAAGGATTCCATCCTTTTTTAAATCAATGCTCATTGACTTTGTAGCTGCGTTGAGAGCTGCCTAAAAATAAGATAAATATTATAAACTGTATCTATTACATAGGATAGGTAAATTCTTTATTGCACTATTCAGTCTAATACAAAATTAGTGCTTACAATAAAATACTGAGATAATATGAAATAATTTTGTTGCAATATGTAACTGTACGAAGCTATGAAGTAGGAACAAATAAGAGAATAGAGGGTCGCTAATGTAAACAGTATATATAAAAAACATGATTTTCTCAAAGAAATCTATTGCAATACTTTTATACATAAATAAATAATATTCAAATTTAATGTTTTGTTAAGTTATGAATTATCTATTGATTGATTCAAGCAAAGAAAATATTACCTTGCTACATCTATAAGGGTAATATCCACCTTCATTATTGTCAGCAATACTTCCAAGAATTGAAGACATGTTAATAACCGCAGCTCTGTTAACATTCATTTTTGATTTGTCTGCAAAGTTATTGGATGCTATTTTCAATAATGGTAAAATCGCCTAGAAATATATTATTAGAACAGAAATGTATGTAATAAATAGAAATGTATTATTTTTACAATTCATTCATTAACATTATTCATAGAAATTAAAACAGCATGAATTCAATATATATATATATATATATATATTGTATGTTCTTAAAATTATATTGTACATACAAAAAAAAGGACAAAATATTTTTAATAATCCCAACTAAATGCAATACTTTTTAAAAAAATATGTATTAAAAAATTTTCAACTAACCTTTGTTAACAAAATTGGTGCTACAGTATTTACAAAAAATGTTTCTGTAAGCTGTTCCTCTTTTACAAGGCCAAGCCTTGTAAATTTTGAACTGATTCCGGCATTATTAAATAGAACATTTAATCCTGCATTGCCTACCTTTTCGGCCACGACTTTTATTATTTTATCGTAATCTTTTGTATTGGCTAAATCTTTAAACAAAAAGAAGAAAATAGAAATGTACGTTAAAAACTACAAAATTTAATCTGAGGCATCCCATACATATATGAAATCTAATGATTTCATAAATTACTTTGTACTATGTACATACATGTATATCTCTTTTACTACAACGCGTTTGTAGTGAATATTTCATTTTTATACTATAGTAACTACTCTTTGGCTCTGGTCAATAGATTTGTATATATTTTCCAGACTACAGCTGCGTACATTCTCTACTTTCGTACTATTTGTGTTAACTATTTATATTTAGCTTAAAATTATTTAATTGCTGGTTTACAGATTTCTTCAATCTAATTTATATACGGCAAATGTAATAGATATTGGTAAGTCACATAATCTCTTTACATCATTTTTTTTTTATTAATTTCTTATATTCATGAAATTTCGTCGCATTCATGAAATCGTTAACTTGAAAATTTGTAACGTAAAGTACTATTACACTAACATCAATATTTCTTATCATTAAGATATCATCTTACGAAATCATATTTTGATTACAAAATATAAATATAATTTTATAAAATGGTATATAAAATGGCACATTATTTCATAAAAAATTTCATATTGTTTCGTTATTTAAAATATCTGTACTTCCTCGTTTATAATTTGTTTCGTTAATTAAAATGGTATGGTCTTTCTAATTTTTTTTAAATTTTTATGAATTAATTTTATGCACTTTTAGTTTTTGTGTAAAAAAAGGCAGTAAACCTCCCTACCGACTTTGTAATGTAAAATTTTATTTCCTCTCTTTCCATATCTAAGAAATGAGATCATTCGTAAAAATTATTTCGAAATCGATATTTCTTTTTTATACATGTAGATAATTTTTTTATTATATGAATCCAACAAATATTTCGTATTCTGGCTGTCAAGGCGAAAAAAATTTTATATATAACTCTTATTATCAGATATCATAAGTACGTATCGACCAGTACTACTTTAATGAAATTCCACCGTTTTCAACGACAGGAAATAGAAGCAACTATATCCTTGTTCTGTAAACATTGTTTATGCATATTCATTTTTTGAATTCTCAGTGTGAATTATTTCTCATTTTAAACATTGTAACATGAAATCTCGTAACTCGAAGAAAAAGAAATCATGGTGTCTTAGTTGTCACAAGAAACCGCAAACCATGGACTCTGATTTAAGTGATCAAGAAACTGAATACTATATAAAAGTGAAAGAGCTGGTCATAGATCAAAATAACTTCAAGGGTAAGTTGAAAACTCTTTTCATGGTTTGTTATCGAGATTTTTTAACAATTGCAATATTCTACGCAAAATATATTAATAATTAAAAATATTTGCACGCTTGAAAAATATATATAAAGTTATTTGATTATAAGCACATATTTTTCTTTTTAATATTTTACGATAATATTAAAAATGTTTTTCCCCTAAAGTCAAAATTAGTTGTAGCTCTTTTTAAGTAAAGACAATGTAAACTAGAGAGGGAAAAAGTCCGATTAATCTGTAACATACATATGTGTATTTATACATGTACATCCTATTATATAATGAATGTTATCTTTTTACATAGGTATATGAAACAGTTTCAATAAATTCGAAATTTCACAATTGGATCTGTTGAAAAATCTAAGTTAGATTGCTCATGTGAGCCTACCGATAACATTCACACATATCTTCATAACAAAACCGATAACGCTAAATATATTTTATTTTAATTTGTAGCTTCTTTGGAAAAAAATAAATTACACGGTAATATTTTTTATTATTTTTTTATATTTTATTCTGTTGATTATTATATCCAATATTTTATTTACATTTAAACGAAATTTTTTGTATCAATCCTAGCTTAGAAAGTAGCTTATTGTTTCCGAAATATGAATTAATTAATCTTATGTCCCTGGTGGATTAGATTGATAAAAATGAGGAGTTCTTCAGTATTTCACTTTCTAAAATATTATTTATATTTTAATATATAGTCAGTCTTATATTTTAGAAATGAAACGTCATTATACGAAATATGTGTGCTATGTTACCAAATTACTGATTGCACTTGACCGAATAATCTTTTCGTTCATATTATCAAATTACCAATTAGATATAACAATTGGAGGGGGAAACGATAAAGTATAAATCTGTTTTATATAATATAATATAAAATGTTTTATATAATATGTCTGTTTTATATAAAAATAAATCTATTTTTGTATAATATACTTAAAATATTGTGTTAAAATTAATAATATCAAACAAACGCTTTTACCTTTTAACATCTAAAGTTTAGAAATACATTTTCTATATGATAAAAATTGGACATGGAACTTGTAATTGAATAAATATCGATAGAAATTGTAAATGGAAATATTAGCATTAAAATTTAGATTAAGATTGGCAAAATTTAACGGTTAAATTTTATTATCTTTATATATTTTCTATATATTATCTTTATATTATCTTTAATTATTATACTAATAATATTATATTATCTTTAAATATTATATTTATTTAAACCTAAGCTAAGTCCGTGGTTGCAGTTACTGATTAATATAAATTTCATTTTTAAAAGCAAAAAAGTAAATACACATATACATGTATGCGTGTATGTAAGACAATTAATGTTTAACTTTAGTTTATTGAACTGAATCGTTCTTTTGTTAAATATCGAAAAATTTCATAAAACATTTGATTTATTTTAAATTTTTTTATAAATTATCATTAATCATTAGTAGATAACACATTAGATTATGCTTTGTGATAAACAGTAACGAGGAAAATTTGTTTGAAATTACAAAATGCTACGGTATGATTACATATTATGATATTGTATGTTACATACCTATTTCAATAATATGAACGTTCTCCGATTTCTCAGCCAATAGAGTCAATTCCTGAAAGACAATATAACTTGGGAATGTACTTAAAACGAAATAATTACATAATAGAAATGTTCTCGAATATCGCTAAATAATCGCTATTTATTCAAGAATGATCTTTAATCCTAATAATTAAAGTAACTTAATGCAATTCTACTTATTCGAGCGATCATGTCATGTTATTATTATCTTTGATGTAGGAAGAATTTCTCGTATAAAGGATTTATAAAAGTATTTTGTGTCGTAAGATACTAAAATCTTATGCATTTATAAATATTTTTACGTGCGTTGATGATTATTTGGATCTTCTAAAATTTAGATCAAAATTTTTTTCCAAAAGACCGGGTTCTAAGGTTCGTTTCATAACGAAATTTACAGTGACTTGCATGAAACAGTTCCTTGCGCAATTGACCAACGCGCATTGTGTGAATCACTATAAATCAGACTTAAAAACTCATGTGCTTGGAGCAACTATATAACAGATGGCGGTAAACGAACCAAGTAGGCGTCAGTTCGCTCTTGTCTTTTAGACGTAAGAAATCTTTTGATCAAGCGCAATATACGAGAGCTAAAGTTCTTTAAACAGGAGAACCATTACTTATTACATTCCTTTATAACGTGAATTTTAAGTCTGTAAAGTGTAACGATGGCACCAATTGGTAAGTCGAATTTATAGCTTGAATCCGATTATTGCATAATATCTTTTCTCATTCACTTTATGACCAATCTTACCCTTGCTTTATTCACGTTTCGGCAAGTTGCAAAGATATTCTCTGGTGGTTGCAACGTTTTTACCAGGTGTTTCACTAAACCTAGGCCAAGCCCACGGTTGCAGCCTGTGATTAAGATAGACTTCATTCTATGTCGCGATTTTATTCCGAGATATTTTTCTATATCGTAATAATTTTCTAACGCGGTGTACGCTGTGCTCCGTAAAAGAGTGTATTATCGTATATCGTGAAACACGAGTGTCATCAGGGTGACGTCACGTGGCCGTGATCGGCTGGCAATAATCATGGCGACGTTAACGCTGCTCGCTAGGCTTGTCACATTCCGCTCCGCTCACGCTAAATTGCTCGAGTTCTCATGGCCTAGATGTAATACTTTCCCTTATGGAAGAACTGCGATGGCTTGCATGTGCTGTGAGTCTTAGGTTTCTATGATTTGTAATTGCAAATATGCCTTAATTTTGTTGATAACATGTAAAATCTATATATTCATATACCATTGATCTATTATACCGGCTAGGTTAAAAATAATCGAATTAATTAACACGATTCAATGATTTGTTTCTCAACTCCATTAATTTACATGTAATTTAAGCGGTAGTTTTATATTACTAGATACTGTCTTATTAAAATGTAGTTTTAACTTATTGTTAATAATAACAGAAATATCGTATAACCTCATACTCATGATCATTCAGCTTTTACATAGCTAGAACATTTTAACATGAAAAATTAATGAAATATTTCAAAATATACATTCTACAATGATCAATGTTGAAAATTCAATGAGCACAGTTAATTTTATAGAGAATTTTATTTATTATGTTTGCAGCCGATCAAAAGTTCATGTACGATCTGCTTGTTATTGGTGGTGGATCAGGAGGTTTGGCAGCTGCCAAAGAAGCAGTGAATCTAGGTGCAAAAGTTGCAGTCCTTGATTTTGTCACGCCATCTCCAAGAGGTACTACTTGGGGTTTGGGTGGTACTTGTGTAAATGTTGGTTGTATACCGAAAAAGTTGATGCATCAAGCTGCTTTGTTAGGAGAAGCGATACATGTATGTTTCATTAGTAGATTAATTATGTTTTATTATTCAAGAGAACTTTGAACATTAAAATTTCATATTTCTAGGAATCAGCAGCTTATGGTTGGCAAATACCAGATCCAAAAACTATTAAGATTGATTGGCAAGCATTAACAACAGCAGTACAAAATCATATAAAATCTGTAAACTGGGTCACACGAGTAGAGCTTAGAACAAAGTTAATACCATTCTATTTTTACTTTTCAAGCATAAAATTTGTATTTATTAATTTACTTGGCTCTTTTATTATTACAGAAAAGTCGAATATTTCAATGCACTTGGTTATTTTAAAGACCAACATACAGTATGCGGGAAAATGAAAAATGGAGAAGAAAAATTGTTTACAGCAAAGAATATTTTGATTGCTGTAGGTGGTAGGCCAAGATATCCTGATATTCCTGGTGCTTTAGAATATGGTATAAGCAGCGATGATATCTTTAGTTTAGGGGAAGCTCCAGGGAAAACTCTTGTTGTTGGTGCTGGATGTATCCTTCTTTTTTTATAAAACATTTATGACGATGCTTCAAATTTTTTTCGTATCTTTGTCAGTGAGATTTAAAATAATGTTATATAATGCTTCATTTTCCTTAATGGATGAATAGATATTGGTTTGGAGTGCGCTGGATTCTTGAATAGTATGGGTTACGATGCAACTGTAATGGTACGTTCAATTGTTTTACGTGGATTTGATCAGCAAATGGCAAATACTGTTGCTGAGGAAATGGAGAAACGTGGTGTACACTTTATTTATGAAGCTAAACCATCAAAAATTGAAAAGCAAAGCGATGGTCGGCTTCTTGTACATTGGGTAGATAAAGTATGTTCTATTTTGTTAATTAAAAAGAAAATATATATATAATTAATGTTCAAGTTATATTTATATAGCGATAAATTTTCTTTGTTTTAGGATAGACAAACACATCAAGATATTTTCGATACTGTTCTCTTCGCTATAGGTCGCAAACCACTTACAGAAGAATTAAAACCAGAAAACATTGGTCTTAAACTTGTACCCGAAACTGCAAAAATAGACGCAATAGATGAACAAACGAATATTCCAAATGTATATGCTGTTGGTGATGTGCTTCATGTGAGTGTTATTTTTATTTTTCACTTTCGAAAAAAATTTCCTTTTCCAACTTATTAAGATTTATTGTTATCGATGTAAAAAAAAGTAATGTTAAAAGGTGAAGATAGGTAAATATTTACAGTTTTCATTGCGTATTACAGAAAAAGCCAGAATTAACCCCTGTTGCTATACATGCGGGTCGATTATTAGCGAGAAGGTTATTCGGAAACTCAACGGAACGAATGGATTACGTGAATGTTGCAACAACAATATTCAGTCCTTTAGAATATGGTTGTGTTGGTCTTAGCGAAGAAGCAGCGATTGCTATTCATGGAGAAGACAAAATAGAAATTTATCATGCATATTACAAACCAACGGAATTCTTTATACCACAAAAAGATGTTTCTAATTGCTACTTAAAAGTAGTTGCATTTAGAAATGGCGATCAGAGAGTGCTTGGTATGCATTTCATTGGTCCTAATGCCGGTGAAGTGATTCAAGGTTTTGCTGCTGCTATAAAGTATGTATTTATTTAGTTTTTTACTATACTAACAATGTTATTTTATTATTATCTTTTATTTCATTATTTTCTTATTTTTCTAGGTGTAATTTAACATTTTCAAAACTAAAAGATACCGTTGGAATTCATCCAACAGTGGCAGAAGAATTTACACGTATATCTGTAACTAAACGTTCTGGGCTTGATCCTAAGCCACAAAGTTGTTGCAGTTAAACATATATGATATTAAACTTGTTACATTGCTAATATTTGTGAATATTTCGAAGTATGATCGACGTTAAACGTTTTTCATGCTTAATAATAACATTGGCTTCAGAATTAATTTTCTGAGCGGAATTCCTTTAAACTGGAAATATTTTTTACTGAGTGCAAGTAGGAGAGCATTCTTATTGTATTTTCGACATGAAATTATAGAGCACCGTCCCGTATGGAAAACTTGTTGATTCCTTTCGAGCATTAGAAATGAATGCAAATATAGTTTATATTATTATATTTATAGTGATTTTTATAAATATAGTTTTTTCAAATATCAGTATATTATTCTGTATACATTCGAAGGAAAGTAAATAAATATGAAAAAATATATATGTCAATAATTTATTCAATAACATACGAAAATATAAAATTTTACATAATAAATCATTCATAAGAAAATCAAAATTTTGAAGTTAATAGTAGGTAACGATTTTTAATTTTAATAAACGTGTTATATTAAATCTACAAAAAAAAAAAATAATGCAACGATTAATAATTACGTGATATATTAAATTGTATTTAAAAATCATCGAGTTATTGCTAATTATAAAATATTATTAGAGTCTTCAACATGTAGTTTGATAAATATCGACATCAGAAGTAAAAGAATTTTAAATCATTCTTTTCTCGCTGCATTCACTTTTAAATCTTATTAGCATGGACAGTTAAATTATTTCTACTGCTACGGAAGATAAAAAAAGATGACTAAAAGGAGAGAAAGAAGTGCGTCTGATGATGATAAAATTTTATGCAAGATTGACTTGAATGTTATTCCGAGGTCATCGACACATGTAAAAAGATTGACAATTTTAGTAAGTTTTATTTTTTTTTATTTTGTAGCACTGATTCTTCATTGTGGGATTTTCGATTAAAAGCAGTGATAATCTCAGGATATGGACTATGAAACGGCTTAAAATTAAGTCTTGAATATCCGCTCCATGTGTTCAAAGTCCTTCCAATTTCAGATGTAATCATTTCTTCTCCCACCTTTGGTGTCCAGTTAGTTATACTATTCGTGATACACGTATTAATAGATACATGTAATGAACGTAATATATGAAGATGGAAGATAAGCTGTTGTACTTCATTATTAGATTTTTTTAGGTACATACAAGTATGTGATGTTTCTCGTTTTCCAACCTTTCGATCCTATTACGAAACGCTTGTTACGTTGTAGATTTTTCCTTTTTCCTTAAAATATCAGGAACACCACATCGTGGAGATGCCATTAACTATAAAAGTTTCCTCTAAATGAAAACTTACAAAAGTAACACTTTACATTCGTTAGAAAAATATTTTAAATAATATAGGAAGTAAAAAGAATTTAAATTAAAACACCAAAAACAATTGAGTTTTATAATTATTTTTCACATATAAAATTAATTGTTTGATAGTAGCAGGTTTAACACTTATATTGTCAGCTCTCGCAACTAACTCAAAACGTGGTGTATATGGGAAAAATGTCAAAGCTATTTTGATGAATACATAAGTAAGTAAGTGGATAATTAAGCGCGTCTCGAATTCTCGAGTTCATGAGTCTGAACGTAAATAAACGCAGTTGATATATCGGCTGGCTGGCACTAAAAGAGTTAATACATGTGTACATAAATAAGTAAATAAAAACGATATGTATTAAATTATTCGTTAAACTCGCCTATAACTAAGAAACCACGGATACTGTTTAGATAAAACTAATTACAATTAATTCTTTAAGTTCTAAACTTTCACTCGAGCCCAGATATATTTTTCCACGCTCTACAAGAATATCGAGGAATAAATACATATATTCTAGTTCTATTATAAAAAAAGCTGATAACCTCAAAATCTTGCAAAAAAAAACTTGATCTTGAGAAGTTCTCTCGTACAAGAATAAATAAAACAGATATTCAGGTGATCCCATTCAGCTGAATAAGTGTAGTATTAAATACGATAGTCAAGAGACAAAAAAATGCACCTTAAGTGTCGTGTTATCCAATTGCCCAGTAACTGGGATATTGCCAAATTCTTGTAAAGTTTTTACTGCGTTTGTTATGGCATTTTTCTCATATAACGCATCCGAGTCAGCTGTACCACTTTCCAAGTACCCATACTCCTTCATAAAATTTATCTAGAAAATTATTCACAAAGTTTCGTGAATAAATCGCGATATTTTGATATTTTGTAGTTAATCAGAGTGGTATTTTTATTTTTGTCGAGTGAACATAAAACGTTATAATATTTATATATACATATATGAACTCGGTTGAACTCATTCGCCAAAATCTTTATTTGTATGTTCTATCGGATTTTCTGTTTTCTACTTAGCACTATAACATTGTACGCCAATATAAAAAGAGAGAATAATAATAATTCAGAGAATATAACAAAAGGTTATAAGCATCTGTGTTATCTACATCAGAATATTTTGAGATACAAAAACTTATTTTTATAGAAATCTAATTCGTTTGATTTGTAATAAGATATCTAATAGGAAATTTTCTTCATAAAATTAAATTTCTTTTCACCTACCGCAGACAAAGATGGCGAAATAGTATTAATATTCGAATAAACAGGTGCTGAATCATATTTTCCCACGACAAGAAAGACAGAGAAGATAATGTAAGATAACTCCATGAATGCACTGCCTTCACAGAACTTAATAATTATAATTTATATTTAATTTATTTCGTTGAACAATGATCAAACACCAAAGAAATATAAATATTTGTTTAGAACTTTATTAAAATGATTCCCAATGTTTGCATACGTTAGAAGCTTCTTCAACTAATCAGGAACTGAAACGGTTTAATGACTTCTTGACATAGCAGTAACTTCAGCGAGATTGATAACGAAGCCGATGTCACTTGACCTTTCTCTGTAACCAATATGAAAATTCATAAAAAGACAGCATAAACTCTGTTAGCTATCCAATAGATAACCATATGTAACATTTTCTTATTTATCACGTGAAAATAATAATAATAATTAAGCAGCGAAGATCGAGGCTTTTATAGAAAATTCAAAATGTATAGAGCGTATAAAACTGTATAGAACGTATAGGAGGTGTCCCACCTAACTTGGGTATCTTAAATATCTCACTTATTTTTTATGATAGGAAAAGATGTCAGAGGAAAACAATATTTGGTTCAAAGGGGCAAAATGATAGGAAAAAAATGATAACGATAGGAAAAAAATTTCTCAATGCTTTTCTTTTTCAAGGTCCCAAGGTTATCGAAGGTTTTTTAAAATATGTATAATTACAAGTAAAATATATATAACAGAAAACTGTTGCTAGAGTTGTTTATACTAAAGGCAGACAGTTCAATAGCACAAATGAATTGAAAGAATGCATTTTACTATAATGAGAAAAAGTAAACCGAAAGAAATTTTAAGACCTTTTATTAAATCAATGCCAAAGCGAATCATTTCAATTATAGTAAATTCTGGCGGCTGTACAAAATATCATTTCCATGATTTTAAATAGTGCGCTATTAACACGATATTTCTGTTTTTACAGATAAAACAAACCAACATCTTCATATCTACGTGACAAAAATTTATGTAGAAAACGTATGTACGTATTAAAAATTAAATATTCATAATTTATAGCATAAAAATTAAGAAATTTTCAAGGTGTGCTATTCTTTTGTCGCGGTGGTCTCTATAATATTCGCAATATGCTTATACGTGTAAAAAACTGTTAGGTGAATCATTTGCTAATTTCAGGTCGTAAATTGAAAACTTCTAAGACGCGAATCAATTAAAATGGCAGCGAATGTTTCGATACCATCGTGCTCCAAGGAATCAACGGATTCTAAAGGTGGAAGAGAGACCAACATAAGGGCACCTTGCGAAAAGGAAGAAACTGATTTTAATCTTTGTCCTTTTGTAAGCAATGGATTTACATAGTTATATCTAAATTTCTTTTAAAAAGATCGAGAAACTGAAATCTTTTAAAAAACTGTTTAATATTATAATACATATTGCAACTAACCTAAAAACAACCCTTAATGATACGTATATAATATATATATTGTATATGTAAAGATATATGTACCGTTAAAAATGGAATTTATCTATATATAACCTTTTTAAATACAGGAATTATTATGGTCTTTTGGGACAAATTCAGATACACCTATAATAAATTTAACCACAAAAAATCGTACGATCATCGCTTATGCTTGTTCGCATGTTATAATAATCTACAACTATAAGACGAAATACGCGATAAGTCTTCAAGGTCATGTATGTATTGATCTTTTGCCTATTATATTTGCATTTTCATACATGACTTATTCGTGCGTTAACTTTGTAGAAGAATACGGTGAAAACTTTATCGACATCGAAAGATGGAAAATGGTTGTTGTCCGCAGATTTTGAAAAAGATTGTGTAACTGTCGTTTGGGACACCGAAACTGGGTAATGAAATTTGGAAATGCGATGAAAAAAATTGGCCCAATTTTTTTCTTTTCTTTTGCTGCTAATTACGAACTAATGGAGAGGAAACTAGGGCGGGAGGAGGAGGGCACGTTTCACAACGAGCGAAAAACGTATCTTTTCGCGTCTTTGTTTTTTGCTTGCGCGTCGACTATTACGGCGCATTGTGCAACAGCTAGAATTAAGTTATGAGTAAGAACCAGAAAAGGTGAGGGAGCGAAATTCAAACAGGTTCTCTTATCGGGAAGATAAATGACGTTACAGGAGGTATCAGATACAGGGTGTTCCATAATAAGTGGACAATCCAGTTTAAGAGGCGGATCTAGCACAAAAAAAAAAAAAACAATGAAAAAGATTCCTATCAATGTATGTCCTATTTGATCTTATTTAAAAAATATAGCAAATTTTACGTTCCATTGTTTCTGATCATATCTGATTACCCTCATACGAGATGTTCAAAACGACTTTTGGATTTTTGTTTACGAGGATACTTGAAATCCATCGTACGAAGAAAGAGAATTGAAGTAAAAAAAAAGATATGGACTCTTTTTTATTGCTTTTAGGTGCTTAAATAATTGGCCGCTTATTACGAAACATCATGTACATTGTAAATAAAATACACAAATCAAACGTCGAATATGACATCAAATACTTGAAAAAATGTAACATATTTGTAGTTGCTATTGCTATTGTTATTGCAGTGTACCAATTTCGACTTTATTTAATCCACATGGTGATAAAGGAATGACCGCTGCTAAAATTAGCCCAAACGCTAAGTATATAGTAACTGTTGGGAACGAATTTCACCAAAAAGTTCAGTTTTGGCTATGGACGTATGGGAAAGATCAACCTGATGGTTAATCATTAGTATTATTTACCAGTCTTATTTAACTTTTACATAAAGAATATCATGTTATACGTTATAATAACTTTAATATTATCGGCAAAATTTTTGTTATTCATTTCCGTTTAAAAATTCGTTAGTTTGCCGTTTAAAATAGAACGCGTATTAATAGCTCTAATGGAAATTCTCAAAAGCAAATTATTTTCAGCTTTTACGGAGTTAACTGAACTTTTTTCAAATAGAATAAAGGAAATAGCTTTCAACGAAGACTGTTCCGAGGAGTTTGGTTTAACTGCCGATTACTGCGTTGCGTTCCTTAAATGGGTCAGTATAATGTACAGCGTGTATAAAAAATAAGTGACCGGATCACAAAAGCGTGATTCTACATCTCTAGATCGGTGAAGATTTATCGAAAAAGGTTGCAGAATTGACCTTGAAATTCAGGGTTAAACTTTCTTTCCGCTTGCATCGTATTTTACTCACGTCACGAGGGCCAGCTCTGCAAAACGAACCGTGGGCCGGAACTCGACTGTTCTCGTGAAAAACGATGTCAAAGTTGGCTCTGCCATTGCATCATTTGCGATATTTTTCCATTTCGCGGTCAGATAGAAAGCAAACAACGAGATATTAACGAGGGAACAGGAAATTATTCCTTAGATCGCGAGGTAGTCCATCCTAAATAGAACGAAGCACCATGAAATCAAAACGTATTTACAAATATCTAACATCTACAACGTTACGTTAAATTACAATTTCTTTATTATATATGTACATATGTTAGCTTTTGCGCGTACGCGCATGTTTTACAAGTTCCGTAAGAATTTCGACGAATTGACCTTCGCGATTCGATACAATTCAACAGCGAAATATATAATACATCCAGTTATAGATAATGATCATTTTTACGAATTAGGAGCAAGATGAATTGAAATATTACATACCAAAAATTTTGGGTAACGTACGACGATACGGGATCTTGAATTGCTCTTGTTACATTCCTAAAACACAACGGGTATTAACAGCAACGACAAACGGTATCGTTTTTACATCTTCTTTGTACTTGTTATTCCATTTTGTTTATACTCTCGCAAAGTTATTACACATACTTATATATAATCTACCTATATGTGAAGATTGCAACTTGCAATTTGATCTTTGTTATAAAGATTGATATTCGATATTTGTGTGTAGGATACGTTCTGGTTTGGGGCGCTTTTGTTGAAAGACAGAAAAATAAGAGTAAGAATCAGAGTGCAGCCAACAACAAGGAAAAGAGACACATCAAGTCTGTGCAGTTAGAGAAGAACAGTATTATGGTGATATTATATCACAATGGGTACTTGATATTTTCCAATATTAGAAGTGTACAAAATATACATTATACAATATACTATCTCCGGTTAAAGATTTATTCGATTTGTCATTGTTAATTCGAAAAAACACTGACAATTGATATCGTAAACATCCTATATATGTTATATTACTTACTTTAAGTTACGACTAGTAATCGAGTTATTATAAGCGTAATTTTCCAGTTGTAAATAAGGTTTTCTTATTTTTCTAAATACAGTATTATCAAAATTTGTATTACATGTACAATTTTAGAAGGATAGTAACAGGAACTTCAGAAGGGCGCATCAGCTTTTACGATCTTGATTTAAAAATACTCTACTGGTGCCAACATAAACTTCTGGATTCTATTCGATCGATAAGTTTTGATCTTTCGTCCACATTATTAGCTCCTGTGTCTGCAGTCGGTGAATTTAAACGTGAGTTCGATATTTATTGCTATTACGGAATATCTTCTATTTCCAAAATTCCGAAATAGTATAAATCCGAAGGATATGAATTTGAAGTTGAAATTATTCAATTTTTAATCATACTATATCCTGCTTCGGTCATTACGGCATAATTACATCACCACTTTTAATAACAACGACTTGCAATTAGTCATTCGATTAGGTAGGCAGGGGGTTTCCCTCGAACGTAAACTATTTGAAAATCATCTGTTTAGTCATCTATCGATTACCAATATCGGTGATTACGTTCAAATGCAATCAACTCGATTGCGATCATCTTCTCACTCGAAGAATTTAATAACGTAAATAATATAAAAAAATAGAAGCAAAAAATGATTAGACTTTATCTTGCAGTTGAATCTGACGAAGAAGAAGATTTCGAGAACGAAGAAGAAATGGAAGAATACTCGGAAATTAAATTAGAAGATAATATTGACGAGAGAAAAGTGAAATATATAGAAAAAATAGAATCGATGAAGTATCGTGATCAAGTTCCATCGACGATGTCCGTATATTTGGAAGAAACACTGAAGAATTACAATAAAAATCAGCAAGCATTTACAAAATTACCTCACGCGCCTACCGATGTTATCGTCGAAGGTGCTCCTTTTTATATTGAAAATTTCATTATCGGTAAGTGCTATTACATTTTTGTACACTTGCTCTTTGAAAGAGCATATACAGCATAGATTTGTTCACGGCATTAAATAATCTGGCAAGGTTTTCAGAAAATTGATATTAAATGGAATTCATATCCAAAAGTTTTGTAATATTTTTCGTAAAGGTTGTTTGAGTGGGATAGTTGCGTTGATAGAAATTCCTACGTTAAAGTGTCGATTTATCTTTCAAGATCAGAACTTTGCGATAACCAGTTTAGATGCGCACCCTCGAAGGTATTTACACTAATGGAGTTTAATTAAGTTCTAGTTAGATGTGTCTTTTACGGCGTAGCATATATAGTTTAATCTTCATAAAATTATACTTATTCGTAACACCGTCCTTTCATTCGTTAGCAATTTTATAGTCACCGGTAATCTACAAGGTTTCATCTCTTTATACGATTATGAGAAACATAAGCGTATCGTACGCAGGAAGACCCCACCTCTTCCAGACTTTAGTATACTATTGGATAAGCAAGCAAAGAAAGGAGCTATAACCTATGTCACATGCCCACAGAGCCACGAGAAACTAATCGCTGTTACAGCATTGAAATATTCACCAATAGGTGAATCTTTTGTCAACTATGATCTTTCGTGATATTTTCAAATTACAGACCGGACGATTTTCAACGTAAAACGTTTCAATGATTTTGAAGGTAATTTACTGGCATGTGGCCTTGAGAATGGAGCCCTTTGGATGTTGCATCCTCTCACTTTAGAACCTCTTGATAAAAATCCTTACAAGCATTCCACGGAATCGATACTTAAATTGGCTTTCACAGAGTGCGAAGAATACATGGCTTATGCGGTAAATAAGCAGTATCATCGAACCGTAAACTAATATCGCATCTATTGTTAAACAATTTAATCGAAAATGAAATTTTCTTTATGATCATTATGACATAAGGCAAAAAGCAGCCTTTTACCTTCTTTTAGGATAACACACTAGTGGTAGCGGTATTTAAAAGAATAGGTGATTCGCCAAGCGGTTCCCGCTTATGGGATTTTATTGGAAAGTATCATTCTCATACCGCAAAAATAAGAGATATACTTTTCGGGCCAGCTACTATCGAAAGCGTTGTATATCGTTTCTTTTCGCTAGGAGAAGATCGGAACCTAATTGAGTACGATCTTAAAAATAGGTAAATCAGATATTTCAAATAACAGAGAAAAATACATATAACGTACAATTAAACTCTAGAAATTCTCCGCATTTTACAGTGGGCCATATCCTTTCCCTGGTTTGCAGATAATGAACACTTACCAAATTGAATGTGAAGCTATTCCTCTTTGTCTCGCCTGGTACCCTAAGCTGGGCGTTGAAGGATTTCTGATGTACTCTAATTCCGAAGTAATAATCTGGTTATCTTTTAACTGATTCTACAATTCGGAACATTAAATTAAAACTGAGATAAGATTTTTTATTCGGTTTCATATCGAATCTATCTGTACATCTATATATTCATATATATATATATGTATGTATGTATACATAGTATATACACCTCGTAATTGATATTACGTTACGATCGAGAAAGGGACAATTCTATGATATAATATAAGTAGAGATATTATATTATCGAAAACAAAGTTTCGAGATAATACGATAAAATTTTATCATATACTTTCAACTTATTTCATCGTACTACGAAATCGCTCTTTTGTTGGTTGTATCGCCAATTTCCAAAATACACAAGATCCTTTGTATACATACACAAGTATGTTACTACATATGTAATTAAGTTAGACAAGAAGATGATGTATTTCATACAGTATTTACATGTAACATTATCTATAACATTTATTATCTAGTACAAATACAGATTGCTAAACGATATAACGAAAACAATTCGAGGAACATTTTTGGGACCGCTTTGTGATACCCCGGTTAAGCATTTCAAAGTAACGTAGAATCGTATAAATTTTGATTCTTTGTGTTCATAGGAAATTATTATTTTATACTTAATTAAAAGGATCGTTGTGCAGGTAATATCTGGCAAAGAATATAAAGCTGGTAAATACATGGTATTTGCAACTAATAAGGAAATAGGTCTTCAAATGCTTCCTTTCGATGGGAATCCTTACAAGATTTTAGGAATGATAGGGCACCCACGCAAGGTAAGAAGCGTCTTGTACAATGTACACGATTGTTTTACTACGTTACACCGTAATACGAAAAAAATCTATTGATCCTGGATATGAATCCGAATATCAGTAATTAGAGGGACATTATTAATTTATAATAAAAGCTAATTTTTTATTGATTTTGATACATCACTATATATAAAGAGTGTCTCGTACTGTGTGGGATCAACATTAGGAACATATTCAGCGCCTTAGAACTACAAGATAAATTCATATATAAATAATATTTTCCATTTGATTTTGTACACGAGATAGGGTGAGTTTTCTGCTCTCTTTTGATACCTCACATTCACGGATGATGCGTAAAACGTGAAACAATTCCTTAAACGACCACATATTACAAGACGTTCTGTATATATTTGAGGTATTTTGATCTATTTCAAAGTCTCGTTTTAATAGGTCAGTAATATTTGTCTTAGCAATGATGGGAACATTTTATTCACTTTTGGTTATAATGATCCGTGCACACTGATGTGGAAAGTAAAATGCAGGTACCTCTTAGCAATACTTAGAAATCGAATAATTCCACTTTGTATGGTAATTGAAAGAAGATCCTCGATTTATCGTTTAAAAAGCAAATATATAATTCCCGAAGCTTTCGTTGTAAAAATATTTCGTATGTTTTTCTTTTCCTTTAACACAGTTGCTTTTAATTGATATTTTTACTGCTTCTACCGTTTAATATCGCTACTTACTACTTTCACTACTATACAATATAGTTTTTACAATACTATATCATATATCTTTCTTATAATCAGGTCTGTCGATGTACTAGCGCATTTAGGAGGTAAAGGGCTTGCACCGTATTATTGTCTGATAGAGGGTGGTGAAAAAGGTTGGCTTATCAATGAAATGAAACACCTGTTTTATTATGCCCAAATCTTACATCAAGGCGAGAATGTAATAACTCCCAGATTAATATCCGACAAAGTGAGCACTAAAGAAGTACCGAATCTCATGCGCGTCGTTGGATATTATCCCAGCAACGAGGAAGTAATGATTTTGCTTTTTATTTATTTAATTATTTAATTGAATAGATGGAAAATTCATTTCTCGTTCTAGTTATTCTTTTTTCGAAGCTCTGTACGAGCGAGACAAAAAATATTTTTGCTATCCTTCTTTTTAGCATTTGTTTATTGATATTTCGAGATTACGTAAAAAATTCACTGAAAAAAAACTAAATATTTAAAAAGTTTAAAGTTATAAAATACAATAGCCGTAATTGTTATTAATTAAAACTTCTTCATCTTGCGAACTTCTCAATTTTGCTGCAGATGCACTAGTGAAACTGGTATCTTCTTGATTAAATTGATTACCCGAAAATCTTCTCTTATTCGCTCTGCATGCTCGTTTAGAGCAGAATTTTGAATGTTTCCTATCCATTTTACTTTAAAATCTCGATATATAAAACAATTTTTACTTTAAATATTTATAAATCGTTGTCAGAGTTAGCACGTACACGTTGCTTGAAGGCTGGCAAAAAACTAACTTGGAATAAGTACTAAGACGAAAAAATTCCGACAAAATACATTTTTTTGGCCTTGAATTAAAAATACCTTAAAAAAGGTATAAAATACAGTAATGATTTGATGAGGGTTTTCATACGTAGGTACTCGGGCAGCGTCTACCGTTTATTGCACATTGGTCCTGGTCGGTCCGGAGCAGATGCTGCGTTACAAAAATGGCTATAACTCATAAAATAATTGAAATTTTGAAAAATCCTTTTAAGGGCATATTCTTGAATGTCTAAACCTTGGAAATATGAAGAAAAAAATGTTCGATTTTTTCAAATTTCTAGACCAGAATACCCCCTTAATGTAAAGTCATTTTACATTTTAGATAGAAATCCTTATGAGTGAAATCTCGTACAGAGATTACGCGGAGACCGGTCATTTGGTCGAAGAAATTAAATTCGAAGATTTTGTCAAATTTTATATAAATCATCGGCCAGCTTTCGGAATTTCTCTGCATCAAATACAAGAAGCTTTCCAAGTCTTTGCAAATTCAGATCAAATCCCCGATTCGCAAGCGGAGAATCCAGCATTAACTCGAGAACAGTTTATGAGAATATTGCTTGGCGAAGGTCCCTCTGAGTTTTCTATACAAAATGGCATACCTTTTGGTTAGTTGATATATTTTTTTTTGGAAAACGTCCAACATGTTATTCATGCTTGTGCTTCAAATGTTAATTTTAACTTCAACTTTAAGCAGGTTTCTTTTTCTAGGAGAACCGTTAAAAATTCAAGAGGCATTTGCATACATGAGGTTTCTTGTTGGTTTTAACGAGAATTTGGATGAAATATATAATGAACGAAACGAAAAAAAATCCGCATCCATTGATTTTACGTTCTTACCAGAGGTATATTTAACAATTAAAATAAGTTTGATTTTTTCTTATATTAAGAGTTAAAAAATAGATGGATACTTATTTAAATTTGCAAAACTAAAGCGCTTCATTCTTTTTCAATAATAACAAAAATACGTGTTACATATATCCCAATACATAGAGCTATTTGTGATGAAAGAAATTAATCGCATGATACTTTATATTGGTCGTTATTCGCGTATTACTATTTTGTATCTCTTGTATCATAGAGACATTCAGAAAAATTTATTATATTTTTATTATTGTATTTATATTATGATAGTATCTCTTTATATAAAAAATTACCTTCACACTTCATTTTCTTATTAAGAAAAATCGATAAATACACAAAGCCAATGGACCTTACACGTCTGTTTAAGTATTTATATACATATTTTTTAAGAAGGAAAATTTATTAAGTTGAGGATAGCGTAAAAAAGTATCGAACTATGATACGTGAATTATGAATTTAATACCTTTTCAACCGTAAAGTGAAGCGCCGTAATAAGCGCTGTAAAGCGATAATTGGATAACCGATAAAAGACTAAAAGACTTCGATACTTAAGTTTGTTTAAAATTGTTTTTTTACAATAATTCTTAAGTTTTTTAAAATAAGTATCCTCGTTAAAAACATACACAAGCAAATACGAAACAAGTATAATTATCAATTTGCTATACTATTCTTTACAATAAAAGCTGGTATAACCATGGAAATGTTGAAACGTTGAATGGTATTAACGATGAGAAACAGGAAAATAATCATTTAGGCTCGCCGAAAGTAATGTATTATTATTTATAATACAGAGAATATCTTACAAAGATTTCATCGCGGACATCATGGGTATTGAATTGCCGGAGGAAACGAGGGCTGACGATGATTAATTAATCTGTGTGCCATTATTTGCATTGCTGGCACATTAACGTCGATTATTATTACCATACTAATATTATTACCATTACAATGTATTGCGACTTCCTATTAAACATGTACGAACATTAACGTATATTATGTCAATTCGTTTCTTTCTTAAAGCGTTAAAAAGGAAATCAAAATCGTTTTACCGATTAACAGACTCAGTCACGAATTTTGTTCAATAATGAAATTGGTCAGAGAGTACAAAGGAGACAAGGATCAGTTCAATCAGTAAACAGGTATCTTCCTTTTCCATCAACTCTGACCGATGATCTTTTATTTTCTTTTTTTTTTTTTTTCTTACTCTGGTAGATTAAATTACGGCTGATTTCGTGTACAAAATAAAATAATTTTAATATAATTAATAATAAATACGAGCTCAATAGTCAAATACCATTTCAAAATTAATAATTCTCGACAAACGGAACATTTTTTCGATCAGAAATATATAGTCGATACGCCAATTCTTCGCTCGTATTTCATCGCTCACTTACATTTCACCGGATTTTGATGAACCAAGACACATTACACGATGAATGATAATGATTGAGAGAAATTTCAAGCGTTCTACTAACTAATTTGAATAAAGTACCTACAGTTGTACAATCATCCGGAAAATGTTTGTCGGCAGAAGAGCTATTATGAAAAACAAGTAAGAACTAGACTAGAAAACGATAAAAGATCCGCTCGTTAACTCGTTCATTATTCTAAAACATGAAGCGTGACGAAACGACAGAAATCTTATCATGGAAGCTTTACTTTCCACGATATACTATTAAAAATGGAGGAAAGATGAGCGAGGGAAAGTAACAGAAGTCTCAACGCGTATAATTGTAAAAATTTGAAAAATTCAAGCGATTAAAAAAAAAAATAGAGGGAAGAAGAACAAAGAAAGGAAAAAGGAACAAAATGGTAGCGGTCCGAGCGAGAACAGTATTTTGAGCCGATTGTCGAAATAGAATGGTGTTTATCGAAAATATTCGATAGTTTTAACGGGGGCACAGACACCGCCAGCAGTGCCGACAATCAGCCGCGATTATCGCAATTTTGAATCGATGAAAACACAGCCCTCTCCTCTCACACTAGGCTTCGAGAATTTTTCTATGATGTAGCCTAGAATTTCGTTCTAGAACGCTATTACTTGCCTATTCGGCTACACTAAATTTATACATTGCGCACTTTTTGTCATTTAAAAGAAGTACAAACAAATGTACACAAAAAACCTTACTTCCTTGTTATAAACTCTAAGACGTATTTACAATTATATACAAACATTTTTTGTTCTTTTTTTTTTCTTTTCATTATCGTATCGGCTTAAGAAAAATATCAACGTGGAACAGTGTATGGATTCGTTTGCTTACCAAGAAGAAAGAAAGAAAACGTTGGGAATAGTAGTGGACATTCAATTCTCTCTCTCTCTCTCTCACACACACACTCTTTCTTTACCGCCCTACCCTCCCTCTCCCTCTCTTTCTTCTATCATTGTGTGCAAATTCGTGTTATATTCGCGAATAATAATTCAAGACTGTTCCGATACATCCTGTTTACATGATTATTATGTGAGATTTTTAAAAACTATCTTCGACTTCGAAATAAGATAATTCCTATAACCATTTGTTCACATAAAAAGACGTTTAATACAGATCTAGTATTTTTAGAATGTATCATATGTTTTTAAAAATTTATAATGTATTAAGGTTCCATAGAATTCGTCAAACTGATAAATAAGAGACGATAAAGCAAGCGTTTTACATTTCAAACGATATTCGAAGCACCTCGAACGTATTCTCGTTAAATTACTTAAAAACTTTTAAAAAACAGAAAAGGAGATAGACACGTAGGTATAGACGGATAGATATCTAGATAGATAGATAGATAGATAGATAGATAGATAGACGGATAGATAGATAAAGGGAGGAAGAGCGAGGGAAAAGAAAACGAAAGAGAGGAGGAGGAGGGGGGGAGAGAGAGAGAGCGAGAGAGAGAGAGAGAGAGAGAGAGACACAGAAACTCAAACACCCATTATCAAATATGCCTAGATAGAAATTTCCACACGCATTCAAGATATCATCCGCTGCTATCAGTCGAAGTAGTCCTCGCTGTTTTGCACAATACCGTGCTTTTTTCGACAGTCTGGACAATACCACTTGCCTTTCGGCGGCACCATAATGCCAACACACTCGAAGTGAAACCATTCGATGCGACAATCCTCGGCATCGCAAGCTATCATTTCTGACACTTCATCGTATGGGCACTGACAATAGCAATATAAATTAACTGGTCGTTCCGGGGCTGGGGGATTACTCTCCGACAGATGCATCTGCATCTGTTGGCTGGCTTCTACCTCGGTATCGCTGGAATCACTGCTACTATCCGCAGGTTCCTCCGATTCGGTCGCAGAAGCTGTAGCGATTCCTAGACTCTCCGATTGTCTCTCGATCGGTCTATACGCCATATTCTTACCGCCAATTGACAATCTTGGTGGCAATGGCTTTACGTTTGACACTGTAGTGAAAGAAGGCGTCGTCTCTACCTTCCTCCACTTCACCGTCGGCTGTTTCTCTACCTCGTCATCACTGGAATCACCATAAAATCGTTTTGGTACTCGTTTTCGTTTCGATGACCGTTTGTTCTCTGCCTCGGAACCACTGCCACCGATACTTTGACCTGTTATAACCATCGCTTGGGATTCGACACTCGCGTTCATCGAGTGCACATCGTTCGTAGACACGTTCGACATCAACGACATGTTCGATTGCATCAACACTGGCGACGAGGCCGAATAACCCGGGTTCTTTTGGTAAAACGCTTTAGGAATGTTTAGTTTAATGGACTCGACGGTTGGCGTCACGTTACGCTGTTTCGTCTTCTCTCCTTTCTTTCGTTTCTTCGTTTTCACTTTCTTCTTCTGCGATTGCTGCTGTTGCAGCGGTTGATCTTCCTCCGTGGTGGGAGGAATATCTGGAGAAGGGACCGTTGTGTCCCTATCTGTTAATCCGTTATTCAATGGCATCGCTGACTCCGTGGATGCAGGGGCAACCGCGGCTAGAAGCATCAATTGATTTCGTTTCTCCGCCAGTAATTTGTTTGCAAGCTGTTGAGGATGCTCATCGTAAAAGTCTTCGTCTGTTTCTGTTTCCTCGGTTTCTAGATCCGACTCTCTCAGTAACAACTGTGGTGGGCAAACTGGTTCTACCGGAACCGATGCAGATCCATTCTTCGTTTCCACAGAAATCTCTTTGTTCTCCAATTCGGTATATCCGGTCTCCGGCTCCTGTGTACTTTCTTTCTCTTTCTTTCGTTCCTTCCGATTAGATTGTTTCTTTGGAGAACCTTCCGAAGTGGAGCTATCCGAATCCGAACTACTACTAGAACTAGAAGAACTACCGGATGACGAACTGCTACAGCTACAATTTGTCCCACAAGAACAAGTGCTTGAATCACTGTCGCTAGACGAATCACTCGATGATGTACTTCCACCACTCTGCTTCTTTTTCTTCGGACTTTTCGCTTTTTTCTTATTCGGGTCATCCTCGTTGCTGTTTTGAACTTCGTTACCCTCCACGGAACTCTTCTCCACCTTGTTTAAGTAATCTTGGTCCCCGCTTGTGTTTATCTCCTCTTTTTCGTTCACCTTGGACGTTGCATCTTTATCCTTTTCTTTGTCTGACCACACAACGCAATAATCATGATCAGCCAATACTATACTTCTTAAGAATGCTACGTCGGTTTCTGGCTCTGGTTCTTTGATCGCAAAATTATTAGCCGTCTCTTTCATTTCTAAACTAGCTGTATAGCTCTTAAAATTATCCCAGATACCATCCATGATTTGCGCTCCTTGTTCTTTCTCTTCCTCGTTCTGTTCAACCTCTACTATGCTGTCTGCAACAGCCTCGGAGGAAGTGAAGTTTGCTTGATTCGCGGAAGATGGTGCATTTTCTTCGTTTGATTTTACTTTTTCGGTGTTCTCCGGTTCCTTGATCTCTGGTTTCTCCTCCTCAGAATCCGTATCACTTTCCGAAGACAAATTCAAAGGTGGCAAGTCGTAGACGTCAACGACCTTTTTCACAGGTTCTTTAATATCTTTCACCAACTCGGTTGCAGACACGTTACCATCGCTTATGCCTACTTTTTCTTTCTCTGATTTTTCCTCGTTGATCAATGGTTGTTGACTCACCGTGTCCATCAAATTTGTGCTAACTGGTGGTGGTTCTTTATGGGCGTTTTCATGCTTGTCTAACAGTTTTCGAGAAATGAAACGCTCGGAGCACTCGCTACAAGCATACGGATGATCTCCGGAATGTAACCTTTTATGTACTTTTAAAGCGACGGCTCGTGAAAAACTAGAACCACATTCTTCGCAAACGAAAGCCGTGGGTGGTATACAAAAGTGATAAATATGCGGCCACTTTTTCTGTAAACACTTTTTACACAGTACGCTTTCCGTTCCATGCTTCCAAAATAGATGTTTGGTAATGTCTGGTTTGTTTCTGTATGCAATACCACATCTATAACATAAATGATGAAGCTTATGTTTCCAAACGTGATTCGAAAGACGCTGTTGATTTCCGGTAGATTCCAAACAAACGTCGCACGCATGATGCCTTTTGCGTAAATGTACCATTAATCTAAATGCAGATGGAAGATTTGCCATGGGGCACAGACAACATCTGTATCTGACGTTAATATTTGGAGAGTAAGTTCCAGGACATAAGTGACAAAGAAGTTCGCTATAACTATAAAAAGTGGATTTACACATTATACAGATCAAGATTGTCTTTTGATGCATCTTTCGGTTATGCAGATAAAGTTCCTTGTGTATGGCAGAATGAAATCTACAATGAAAGCATTCGTACGTTCTCACGTTTGGAATATTGTATGTACCATTTGTGCTACTGTAAGAATCTAAATTAAAGAAGTAAGAATCTAATTCATCGAGAGACTTTTTCACTCTAGTAATAAATTGTTCTGCTTGAATAATTATGGCAGGATGTTGAGGTTGAAATTTATGTTCCGCAAGCATGTGCAGTCCTAGTTGTTTACCATTCACTGCTATATGACGTGCATGATTACAGTAAACGCAGAAAGGACTTGCTGCTTCTATACAACGTTTCAATAAATCTTCTATCTCTATACTGTCTAAAATACCATCAACGTTAAGATCGATGCAAGGAACATCTTCTCCAGCCAATATTATTCCATCGCTTGGCTGCATTTGAGACTGTGCTATATTCTCGATTAGACTTTGACTATCGTCTTTCGTTTCTTCGTCCCATTTTTCATTTGTATCTATATTATTTGTTGGTTTTTCATCAATAATTTCAGTCTCATTTTCATTGTTTTTGATACTCATGTCCATTTCAATTTTAATTCCCGTTACTGCTTTATGTTCGCTAGTTTCTTCAATATTCTCTGTCTCTTCGGGGATGCTATCTACTACAGCTAATTTCGAACTATCGGAATCGCTGTCTTCGTCATTAACTTGATAACTAACGCTGTTGTCTTTGTCCTCTTCAAACATGTTGCATTCTTTCTCCTCTGTCAGTGAACTTTCTGCATTGTTGTTTTCTTCTTCTTTCTTAACAATATTATTTTCTATATTTTCGCTATTGGTCGCAACAGAAAACTGAGAATTTCTATTGGTACATATCTTTATAACTAAACTTCTATCAGAAGCTTCATTGGTATTGAACGATATCGAAGATTGAGATTCATTAGGTACATCAAAATTTTCTTTGTTATCATTGTCATAAGCTTTTTCTTTGGGCTGAAGGTCGGATACATGTGATTCGTGTTGCGGACTAAATAATGATCGACTAACTGGACTATGTACAGAACTTTCAGACATTTGAGACTGAGAGTCTGTTTCGAATACAATTTCTTCTGTTTTCTTTTTGGCTACATTTTCTTCTGTTTCTTGATTTACAGAATTAACATCCTCTATCTTAATATTAGTTTCTTCGGTCGAATTTACAGTTTTCGTATCGAGTTTAGTAGAATTCGTTTCTGATTTATCAGATGTATTCAACATATCGACATCTACATTTTCTTTCTTAATTTTGTCATCAATATCTTCTACGTTATTTGTACATCGTGATACCTCCATAATAGTTTCCGTTACACTATCATATGGCATATTATGGCTGGGTGAATCGGTTGAATTTAATTCCAAATTATTTGGACAAACCTCTTTTTCATTTGTTTCTTTCTTTTCTTCACAGGAATCTTCGATACACTTTGAAACTTCCATTATTGTCTCTGAAACAGTATCTTTAACCACATTGTGCATTACTACATTCTGACAATTTTCATCTCTGCTTAATGTTTCATCAAATTCTTGGCTTTCGTTTGACTGAGATACAGCAACTTTATTATTGATCTTTTTTGCGTGAATATTTACTTTTTGTTGATTGGATGTACCGCCTTCCATATGTTTAGACCTATTATTTTTCATCGATTTCCTTGGAACAGTCTTATTTTCACTATTTACATCTTTATCAAGTATATTAGCTGACATTATTCCTGTTTGCGTAGTAGGTGGTAAAGCAGAATTTACTTCTTTACTGGTTTCAATGGCTAAACTGCATGTACTTGCGTGCGAACCTGTTTGTCTACATAATGTGCATATGGAAGCAGTAACATCTTGCTTAGACGTTGGTGAACAGAAATGATTATAAAAATTATCCGTTTCTGAAAAAACTTTCTCACATGTACAACAAACTAGATAACACGATCCTTTGAAAGCACCATAAAAATCTTCAACAGATGTAAACGTCATTTCTGGAACACTATGTTTCTTTGTCAAATGATGCGACAACCTTTCAGCTTGACCAAACATTCCAAGACAAAATAAACATATATGACGTTTATGTATATCCCTCATATGTAAAAATAAGTTCCAATTTTCAAAATACGTGCCACATGCTGCACAAAGATAAACTTTTCTTGTAATTTTAAAATTAGGAGAATGTGGCACTGTAGATGATTCTGATGTGCTGGGCATTGGTGTCATTGTGGAATTGCAAGTACATGAAATTTGTTTCAATGTAGAGCACAAACTTGATGACGATTGACACTTTGAACACTTATTCTTTGACGAAGGCTGAAGACCCAAATATTGTGCATATTCTGTTATTTTGCCCCGTTTAATTTCTGCCCTTTTTTCCTTGCTACTTTTGGATGCATTAGAATGTGGCGATTGTTGTTCCTGTGTTATATTTTTCAATGTATTCGTTTGTGTTTCTTGAGCTTGTGCCAAAATACGTTTCTTGAAACCTTTAAACACAATTTTCGGTCCTGTACTGTTATTTTTGCTTGGAGAATCTTTGGTTGCAATAGAATTATATTGCAATAATTGTTTTTCTTCTTCTATCACATCAGTGTATATACTGTCAATCGATGACTTTAGCGAATTTCCAATAGAAGTATCTTTAAGTTGTTGTTTTCCCAAAATGCTCCACATATCCATAACTTTACTTTCACCATCTTCATCTTCCATAATAGCACTGCTTAGCTACAGTGATATTACCTACAACATATAAAATATGTTTTAATATAAAAATATTCTAATAGGAAAGAAATATTTGTTTTGTACATTTGTTGTGAAATGATTATTTCATAAAATATTATAGTCTATTATATAGGAGAATATGGTGTGTATGTGTCATAAATATTATTCAAACAATTATAACATTAACGAATCATTATATTAAATGTTTAAATCATATATGTTAATTAAACAAAAATTAAGAGCACCAAAATTATATATCATTCCTACTCTAATCAATGTTATAATTGATATATTTACAAAGCCACCTGTTACATTTAACTTATTAAAAGATCTTTCTTTACTATTTTATGGATATAATTATAACAACAAGAATAGTTATATAACCAAATATTTAAAATCATATTTTTATGCAGAATTTAATCTGTTACATAGCAATCTAAGGAAACAAAAACATTTTAATTAGCTTTGAAAGACGATCCATAAATCAAGTGAAAAACATTGAACATCATGTTGATAATAAATCACAGAAAATTAAACTTTAGGTTTAAAGTACACTGAGTAAAGTAACAAGCAATTAATTATAATACCTCTGACAAGGGTATTACAAAACTGAGTACATGGTATGACATGCAAGAAGCCTTTCGTAGTGAACATCATTCCACAATGATTCAGTCCCAAAGTCCCCACAAAAACAGTTTACTACAATGAAATTAATGTTAAAATGTGGCGAATGAAAGAATACACGAAATCAGGATGCCGTGATAACAAGATTCAGCAAAAAAGTATTGCTGGTAAACTTTTGTTGCACACAAAAATGATCCCAGTGCTATGAGAGATGCGTACCTTCCGGTAAATTTCGGCTTGAACGAATCGCTTCGAATTACGAAAGTGTGTATACGGTTTGTAAAATCTGAACGATAGAATCAGACGCTCTTGAAGTGATACGAAATGGAGCACCTTAAGTGGATCGTCGCGATCCGCGCCGAAAAGGTTAGTAAAATGGCGTCATATCAATGAGCACAGCTCCGTCCGTGCTTCCAACACGTCCCCAGTGATGCCACCTTTTGTCATGTTCCACTGTAGTTTGTGATAGAAGAGGTTAGGCCAAAACCATTGAGAGAAAGATAGTCTGCAGTAATTCGGTTGTGGAATAATCAGTATAAGAGTTCGAATCTTTCTTGAAGAATGTAATCCGACTTGAGCGCGAGTGCGTTGTTGCTTGGCCCACGGCTGTTGTGCAAAAACTCGAAACACGAAACGACGGCATCTCTCGTTGACGTATTCATATACGCCCAACGTAGTGCCTCTAATACCCCCACCTCTCGCTCTTAACCTGTGCCAGCTACCTGAACCATTCAATTTCGTTTAAAACACTCTATTTATCTTCTTAAAAACTAAAGTTCAAATGTTTCTAATATTTCAATCTTCTTTACCAAATATCTTCGTTAAAGCTAGTTTAATATGAACTTCTTGTCAGCATTTTTATTAATGATTTTCTTTAAAAAATTTTGTGTGTGTGTGTGCGCGCGCGCGCGCGTGTGTGTTTGTGTGTGTGTGTTTGTATGCTATATATGAATACACATATCTATATACATATATATATACAGTGTATCTTGTATAATATATACTTGTGTCAACACATTTTATATAGAACTTATTGGTAAAATTTATATCTAAGATTTCATGAAAAACTGTCACATTTTTTTAATTAAGTCAGTAGTATGTAAGTATATATAAGTATGTTAAATGTAAGTCACACAACAAAAATTTATTGATATGTTCATACAATATGATTAAGAATTTAATGAATCTTTTAAATAAAATATAAAACATAATAAATTTATAAATGGTATTTTATATTTTATAATTATGTTCCTTTCCTACGTTAACTAAAAAATATTTTAAATGTTTTTACAATTTATCGTATAAATTTTCATACAAATTTTTATTCAGTAGATTTAATTGTATTTTGACATATTTTTTATACATTAAAAGCAATGATATTAGGTTAATATTATGATAATATTATTTTATAATCTCTTATATTATGTGAAAATAAGCATACATGCGTTCGTTTCTAATTAATACAATTAAAAATATATTATAATTATACATGTTATAATTATCTAATATGTTATCTGATCTTATATGTTATATTATTTGAAAATAAAAGGTTTAATATCGACATACATATATCATATATCATTATTAGTAAAATTTATTTAAGAAAATATTATTTCAAATACATCTTATTTAAAATGAACATTATTGTAACCTATGAATATTATTAACTTTATTTTAATACTTTACGAAACATGATATTAAAAAGTTGTTAATTGTATATAAAGAAAGTATATACATAAATATTGTACAAAATTCCTAATTGAATAGAATAAATTTTATTCTTTTATTGTTACTTTCGAGTAATTTATCAATATATTGTTGAATATCTACGACCTTTTCTAATATTAGCAATTGAGGCATCTATACCTATAAATCGAATGACATGTAAGTAAAACAACATTTCGAGTTTCGAGATTCGAGTTTATTATTTTCTTTTGGTAAATATAAAAGTGCAAAAATAACCGGATTCCAAATCATTATAATTATTGTGAACGCATCAAAAGGTTTAACCAAATTTCAATTGGTTTATGAACGCGAACAAGTTAAGTATGTGCATTAGGTAGAATGTGTGAATGCGCCGATGCATAATACACCATCTCATTTATTCAGTATTTCATATATATCATTTGTTGATGCTATCACTTTTTGTGTATTTTTATGTGCTGTCGATTTTCGACGAAACGTAGCGCATATCCTACACTATCAAGATTAAAAAGATTGACGGAAAAACGGAACTAGTACCAACGCACCTCGTTCACGGACGGTCGGACGTTGTCATTTGAAAACGGAAGCCATCTTGTGGCCGAGCCTCTCATATCATACAGGGAATAATAGTTCAGCGACTATTTGTTCCGTAAAATTGTTCCGTATATTTTTCATTACGTCCAGACTATGCATGAATTATTGTATCACATGTTTACATAGCCATGGCTGCGACGAGAAAGTTGCAAGGTGAGAAGAAAATGTTTCCAGCATGTTTACATTCAGAAATTTTGTTATGGGTCTGTACTACTACAACTTTGATTCCACTCTTGCCTCGCGCTCTGCAATTCTCTGCCACATTAAACGTTTGTATTTTGCGATCAGTAGTAGCCTATTTTTAACTCGCGTTATCTACTCTTGCAAGCAGCCTTCTGTGTCTGACAGTTGGTACAGGTTGTCAGGGTATGATGAACTGGTGTGTTCTGCTTGAACTTTTCATATGTTTCTTTAATGCAAGTTATTTTTTCTTGCATGTACTGTATTTATGACAGTCTCATACTGCTTCTTTATGTCAGAATAACCTTTAAAATAGTTCTATATATTATTTCCACAACAGATACATATAATGATACAAAATATAACATATGTAATGCTTTTGTCGATATAAGCTTTTCAATATATATATTGCCTGATAAACTATACTTTCAATTCATAACTTATTTTGAATTCTTTTACCAATAATTTAGGAGAATTGTTTGCCAGAAATAAATTATTTTTGTTATTTTGGGTCATGTTTTATCATACTTATTAATGTTATAACTTGATTGGTCGTAGTCAAATATATCATTTAGATTTTATATACGTATGTAACAAATTATCAAAGTAGTTATTACATGATGCATTTTATTACATGTAACACACTAATAACAATTACTAATTTGTTTGGGATTTAATAATAATTATGCTACTTTATATGTAAACAGATTTGTATGCAATAATAAATGAATTTCAAAAATTTAATCTATGTTTCTGTATCTTAAATAAATGATATATGTAATGTGTGACATATATTTATTTATTATCTTAACTAAAATATATTTTTTAAATTCTAGGTGAAATAGATCGGTGCCTTAAAAAAGTAACGGAGGGTGTAGAGACATTTGAAGATATTTGGCAAAAGGTTCATAATGCTACAAACAGCAATCAGAAGGAGAAATATGAAGCAGATCTCAAGAAAGAAATCAAAAAACTTCAAAGGTTACGTGATCAGATTAAAACCTGGCTTGCATCAGGTGAAATTAAGGATAAAAGTACGCTTCTTGAATATAGAAAGTTAATTGAAACTGTAAGTATATTTTGATATAGAATTGAAACCGCAAGAATTGTTACATGTTAATTTTTAAATGTAATACATTTTCATTAGCAAATGGAAAGGTTTAAAGTTGTGGAGAGAGAGACGAAAACAAAAGCTTATTCAAAAGAAGGATTAGGAGCTGCTCAAAAACTTGATCCAGCTCAAAAAGAACGAGAGGAAGTTAGCAATTGGCTTGCAAATTCAATAGACGCTTTAAATCTTCAGGTATGAAATATGATGATGTTTAAACAGACTGGAAAATATTTTGTTAAAACTAAAACGCGTTGATGATTTCAATGCAGCTGGATACATTTGAATCCGAGATAGAATCATTACTCGCAGGAAAGAAAAAAAGATTAGATAAAGATAAGCAGGATAGGATGGATGAATTAAAAGCAAAACTTGATAAACATCGTTACCATATCCGTAAATTGGAAACATTGTTACGCATGTTGGACAATATGTCTGTTGAAGTTAACACTGTAAGTTTATTAATACAAAGATATAGTTATTTGACCGTATTAATACCTTGAAAGCTTATAATTATTTAATCTTTTAATTGGTTTCACAGATTAAGAGGATAAAAGATGATGTAGAGTATTATATCGAATCCTCGCAGGAACCTGATTTTGAGGAAAATGAATATATCTATGATGATATTATTGGTCTCGATGAAGTTGAACTGTCTGGAGTTGGTATTCCCTCATCAGCAACTACAGATAGTAATAACAGCAACGAAACTGGAGGTACACCAACCTCAACTAACTCTGGTACTTCACCCATACCATCACCTCCATTGAGTTCTACCATGCATAACCATTCAAGTGATAGTTCTACGGATAATGACAAAAAAACGAAGGTATGTAATCTTATGTAAGATCACGATGACAACACCGATGTTTCATTACCTGTATACGAGTATCGATAACTATGATATAGCGAATGAATTTTTATTGTATACTTTAATTTCAGCCTGTGAAACCAACAGCTGTCAGGCCATTATTAAATTCACAGGCGAGCATTCCAACCACGGGAAGCACTGCCACCATAAAATCGAATTTATTATCAAGCAGCACTCCAAGCAAGACCATTCCCATGACACCTAGCCATAGCTCGCCTAGTTCTACAAGTAATCACATTGCTACAACTAATGCTGGCAATTTTGCTACAGTAGCTGCATCACATACTAATTCACAAGCCATCCATTCTACCTCTAGTAAAACATCTTGTAAGTATATTGTAAAAATGATTGACTATCGTAAGGACGATTAACGATAATATTATGACTTGCTTTTAAAATTTTCAGCTCATAGCAGTGAAAATGGTTTATTGTCATCATCGTCTGCGTCTAGTGTTACCTCGAATGTGCCACAAACAACCTCGCAGCAGCACAGTAATCCAGTGCCCATACAGACGACACACGTGTTGCATAATCAACAAAATCAGAATCACAGCAGCGAAACTGAAATGACAACGCCGATCCCACCATCTTCTTCGCCACAGTCGTCAGTCAGCAGTAGATCTTCACCTTTGCCCGCAAATTCCTGCTCGCCAGCGCCATCCACTGCCAATGGTCTCATCCCTAAGCTTCCTGATGGCATGTCCTCTTTGAAATCTATAGCCCAACAAGTAATTGTCCGAGCAGGTTTGGACATACCGCCGTCCGAGTCGAACAGAAACATCTTTGACACTGCTAAGGCGAACAATAATAACAGCAAAGTCACCATGGAAGCACACATTCCTCCTCTTCTTAGCGTTGCGCCTCTCGGGCCAGTACCTCTTCAGAAAGAACACCAGTTGCAGTTCCAGTTGATGGAGGCCGCCCACTACCATATGCCTGATCCATCCGATTCTGAACGTTTACGATCATATTTACCAAGAAATTCGTGTGTTACACCTTCTTATTATCAACAGGTACCATTATACTATATATCGTATAATTATATAAATTCAGCTGAGTTTTACGTGCAAGTGTTTGGGATTTGGTACCGTTCACTTCTTTCCTCATGCGACATTATACGATACAATTTGTAGATATGATACTTTTGGTCAATAACGAAATGTAATATCGATTGTTTGAGAGAAAATTGACCTGCTAATGCGTTTTTCAGTGCTATTGCATACCACTTAGTAGAGAGATGACAAGTTCATGCCAGTTCAACTGTGGCTATTCTGATTTTAATATTATTTATTTTTTTAAGATATATAGTAAATTAATTTTTAATTTCTTTCTACTTTTGTTCATATGTACTTTATTGTATGTTAGAGTCAACTTCCCCATTCGGATACTGTGGAGTTCTTCCAACGTCTTTCAACGGAAACGTTGTTCTTCATATTTTACTACATGGAAGGTTCTAAAGGCCAGTACCTGGCTGCAAAAGCTCTAAAGAAACAAAGTTGGAGGTTTCATACAAAGTATATGATGTGGTTTCAGAGGCATGAAGAACCCAAAGTGATCAACGAGGAATATGAACAGGTTAATAACATAAAATATTAACTCGTGATAATTAAAAATCGATGATAAGATTTTTATATGATGATGATAAGATAAGATTTGAATATACGTGCAGACTGGTACTATGCAAAATATAATTGTTTCAGGGAACTTACATTTATTTCGATTATGAAAAATGGGGACAAAGAAAAAAGGAAGGTTTTACATTTGAGTACAAGTACTTAGAGGACAGAGATCTGAATTAACAGTCCTGTTGCTTGTGGAATCTCCGAATACACTATTTCTGTACCGGTATCATCAAAAATCGAAAAAACAGATTTTATTTTTTGCAATTCTATATTTTCACAAAATATAATTTTATTTATTGGTAAAGAGTATCTCAGAAAAAAGTAAACGAAACAAAAACAAAAGAAAAGCTCGTGCATAACAGGCAATGAAGATACTTCATTATATTTTGACATTGTGATATTCCTTTTTGAAAAACAGAAAAGCAAAATATGAATCACGCAATTGAAAGAAACAAAAGCGCAACTAACAAAACAAAGGAGTAAGTTAATCGGGGACAATGTAACTATAAGATATAATGAATGAAAAGCACCAGAAACACACTTTTAATATTTTAGTGTGTGGTGTGTGATACAAGAGGAAGAAGTTATACTCGCTGGCGACTGACTCGTAATACCAGTACAAACATGCGTGCGGCCCATCTGCCGTTTAGCGGTAAGGTGGAGGGCGCTCATGCTATGGTATGTCTTAATGTTAGATTATAAGTAGCCTTTTTGTATAAAGTATATTGAGATATAAAACCCTTAAAGTGAATTACTGTACAGAATGTGTAGAAATAGTGAATAATAATATTATGGAATATATTTTATTTCTCATTTAAATGAAACTTAAGTTGTTTCAATTTTTGGCATCTGACACATCTCTGACACCTTGCATTCAGAACATTCCATCCATTAGATTTCTGCCCTCGACCAGGTTACTTACAGATATATTCTAACAATTTAAATACGAATCTTAAAACTCGTCGTCGAAGTCAAAATGGTTTTATTATGTATTTAAAGTAGCTTAATTTACTAGTTATTTCTCTAATGCACACCCTGTCAATTCAGGAGATTTTGATTTTATTAGTATTCTAGCAACTTTTACGTATTACATACTGTGTTTATCAAATGACGATTCGTGATAATTATTGTGCATATGTATTTATAAATTAATAAAATAGGGGGAGAGAGAGAGAGAGAAAGAGAGAGAGAGAGAGAGAGAATAAGAGCGAATGAGAAATAAAGCCATACTGTACGAATTTATTTATTATAAATTGTCGATACTGGTTACGGTGAAGCATCTTTGATAAAAAGTAAAAGAAAAAGATTCTCACTAATTTGACACACATGTACATATATGTATATTTCCTTGTACCTTTAATCTTTAACGTTTAATTGTTAAATGATGCAAGACAGTATCGGCATTTGAAATAAATAATTTCAGACAAAGACAAAGCTTTTGCTTCAATCTTTGAAGCAATTGCCTGCATACGTGTTATTCATCATTACAAAAGCCTTCGACAACGAGATTAGACATATTACATTCGTTAGTAATAAAAAACAAAAGTTGAGATTTCTCACCTGATCTAGCTTTAGGATGATGATTAAACTTATTGAACAAAGGATAGATATATTCTAAGCAGATACTCTTGTTATGAATGGAAATTGTGACGACCACTATATTTGCATGATAGTATCTGCCTATGGTGTTCTATTTGTTTTTTTTTTTTTTTAACTTACATTAAAGGCACTATTCGATAAAATCGTATCGAATAATCGTATTTCTTGAGAAACCAATGTGTTGTAGTAAATGTTGATTTATAAGTTGTAATGTGTTTTAGGTTTATTCCTAACATGTTTTGCAAACATTCTGCAACATAGTTATACATCATCCAATTTCAATGACCCTTTGATGGTGTTCAATATTTTAACATATATCGAAGGTGTCATGCTTGTTAACGGTACATTAACGGAAGTTAGGTCTATAAGAATTGCAGTTTATATTACAGCATTTTAATTAGCATACTTTACAGTGAAAACTAAGTAGATACAAGTTACAACATCAAGCATTTTTCACTTTCTGCAGCATTATATTATTCTTCGGTGCACCTTTGATGAAAATCGTTTTGCAGTTTCCAATGTGTAGAAACAGATAAAATGCAAAAGATAAAGAATAAGGATTTGTTGCTACTTTATACAGTTAAATGATACTGTAGCTTTTAAATGTTGCATTATTATTGTAAAGGTAAAGTGGAGCGTTATTGTTCCTGGATATTTTGTACGATGAAAACATGTACAATGTTAATTTATGATTTTTTATAGAGATTCGAGAGAAAAATCTAACAAATTTTATAATTGAGTGCAGTGTATAATATTTTTGCATTTGTTATGAGACTTTTATTATTTTTTCAATATATCAAATACTTTTAATCTTTGTCTTGCATTTTTTGAGAAATAGAATTCCATTTTAATTTAGACAAAAATGTACAAGTAGAAAATTGAATTGGATGTACATCTTGGTGATTGTTCCGTAGTATCCTTTCATTAATATCAGCAAATAATACAGCAAATTTTAAATTATTGTGATTTTGAATAATGTAATTTACACTGTTCTTATCCAGATAAAGATGTTTGCTCAATGCAAAAAAATTATTACGATAGAACAATAGTTTCTTAAATATTAAAAATTTTCCCTTATTTTACAATCTCCGAATAGTAGTTTACAACTGCTTGGTCAGATTTATTAGCTTCATGGTAATAAATTTACACAGCGGTAATCATCAAAGGAATCCATTTTCGCCGTTTTAATGCAGATAAATACTTGAATGTCGCAAAAGGGAGTAAATGTGGTTTTGTAAATTAACAGTTATTTAAGGATCTTAATACAAACTATGAGTTTGAAATAGAGATACATGAAATACATAAGAGGGAAATGGTGGTATGATTTATAAAAACAAACAAATAACAATGCCAATAAAAACAAATACTATCTTGCATTTCTATTATTTATTAAGGAAAAGTAAATGTACTTGATAAGGCAGTTAGACCGTTTAACCCTTTTTGCCCCTTCCTTTATTTTTGCCTTTTATCCTTTTTCTGACTCCCATAGATTGTTCTGTATCATCATCCTCATTGTCATCTTGACGCTTCTTCCGTTTACCTAATTTTTTACTGTCCTCGATATCTTTCATTTCCTAAAATATGATAGTGTTTGTAATTATTACTATCATTATCGTTGTTGTTACTATTAATATTGTTGCAATAATCAAATAGTAAATAACTGATTATACCATTTTTACAATACGTTGTGCTTCAGCTACTCTTTCTTGGAGCACCATTACTTCTTCTTCTTCAGTCGGATATAATGGTAATTGTTTTGATATCAATTGCTCTATTCTTTGATACAATTCTACGTCATACTGTGTTACAAACGTAATGGAACGACCAGAACGACCAGCACGTGCAGTACGTCCAACTCTATGTATATAATCTTTACTATGTGTAGGTATATCGAAATTTATTACAATATCTACATGAGGAATATCGAGACCCCTATAAAAAGAAACATATATCACGAAAAAAATTAAATAAGCTGAATATCATATACTTACCTGCTAGCAACATCTGTGGAAATAAGTATAGATCGATTTTTCGCCTTGAATTTAGTAAGTGCAGCTATTCTCTTATTTTGTGACATTTGTCCATGCAAAGGAACAGCAGTAAAGCCCAAATTTCGTAAAAGAAGAGCAGTTCTAACTGTATTGTTGCAAGTCGCACAAAATATCATAAAACTGTTACCTGCTAATTCATTTAAGATATGTACGAGATATACATCCTGCAACATGAAATTTTATTGTAAAAAGGAAATTTCTACAAAAATGAAAAAATTATTTTTCCTTGTACCTTGAATTTAACTGGGATAAAAACATAATATTGTTGTAATTTTTCAACAGTTTGGTACTTTGTTGAAACTTCCACTTTAACAGGGTTTCGCAAAGATGCTCTCTGTAATTTCTGAACCTTTTTAGTCATTGTTGCAGAAAACAACAATGTTCTTCTTTCTCGAGGAATTACCCTTAAAATTTTATCTACTTCAACTTCAAAATCCATATTCAAAATTCGATCTGCCTCATCCATAACCTTTTAAAAGATTGGAACAATAGGTACATCAATTTTTTATCACGTGTATATAATAAAACTATTACTGTTACTTACCAAGAATTTTAAAGAACGTAGATTAAAACCTTTTGTGTTTTCCAAGTGGTCAACTAATCTACCTGGAGTGGCAATTAAAATATGTGGCTTTTTTGCCAATAACAATGCCTGAGACATCATGTCCATTCCACCTACTATTACTGCACATTTTACTCCAATACTTGACCCTAGAATAAAATAACATTATATATAATAATCATGAGTACATTATTCTAAATTACTACAAAATGAAATATTTGCATTACCTAGAGCTTCAAATTGTTCTGATATTTGGAAGGCCAGTTCTCTGGTAGGTGTTAAAATTAAAGCAAAATATCTTTGTGGATTTTCTAACAGTGCCTGTAATATAGGAATAGCAAAGGCTGCAGTTTTACCAGAACCAGTTTCTGCTAATCCTATTACATCTTTACCTAATAAATTTTAAATTCAATTTGACAAAAAGTACTTCAATTTAATTCTAGTTCTTTTATTTTTCATATATTTCTATGAAATATATCGTCTATTTCTCTTTTCATTTTACCTTCAAGGGTTAATGGAATAGCTTCACATTGAATTTTAGTAGGTGATTTCCATTTTAAATCTTCACATGTTTTACACAATGTGTCTACGATCCCCTAGAAATATTAACAATTAACATAATATTAATGAAATATTAACATAATATTTGTATTTTATTTATATTCTTTCTAAAAGAATAAAGTATTTAAGATATATGTTAATGAATACTAAATACTGAATAATTATTAACCATGTATTTCAGATACCGCAAGAATATAATAATATGAAATGACGATAAAGATAAATTTTATATATATTTTAAAATATATTTATTTTAAGTAAATATAGGGTGCAAATCAAGTATATTTCAAATATAATATTAATTTTTAAATGTTATATTCTTATAATTACGAATATATTTTTGTATTATTACGTTAAATAATTTATTCAATTGTTACATTAAGTTTAATGTATATGTGATTATAAAAGGACATATGGAGTACTTTTTTTGTTTTGATTAGGTTAGATGTGTGTTACAGACATTTTTAAACTTACCAAATCTTTCCATGTCAGTTCCTTTACGTTTTCTTGATCCTGTTGTTTTGTTGGATTACTTTCTTCCATTTTGTAATCATTAATATACTATATCAATAGTAATAACAATAAATTTTTAATTTTACACACACATTGCAACTTGTTCCTCACAAGTTTGAAAACATTTACGCTAGAAATCAGGAAAGAAGAAATGAGAGTGCTCACACCCGTAGTTCTAGTTGTTTCATATTACAGGTGCTGCACCATGCGGCCAAGTGCTGAGTTTAATTGACATTAAGATATACAAGAACCTATAAAATTAGGGATCTACCCTGTTTGGTTCCACACTAGCATAGACAAGAACGTATTGAGTAACAGGAATTGAAATATATTTACTAATAGTAGTATGAATAATTAAATAATATATCATAACGACATTTTTATTAATACGTACCATATTTTATGTAATAATAGCAATCTTACACGTGTAACACATAAAAGCTTTTCATTAAGAACCATTGTAGGTTTTCATATAAATAGGAATTCCAGAACCTTCATATCTCCAATTATATAGTTTAAATGTGATTTACAATTAGATAGGACAGTAGGGTGGTTTTAAATGAAATTAAATTTTTGGATAGGTAGGGTATTTTTTAAATTATTATGCAGTAATAGTTAATGCATACGTAATAATGTAATAGTAATAACGCGGAATAGATGATTTTTTGTTTGTCTTTGACTCTCAGTTATTCTACATTGTCAGGACAATAAATGTTGTAAAATATTGTTGCAAATTCAAAATAGTATCTTATATAACGTTATACGATTAATTTGAGATTTAATTGAAATTTTGTTTTCAGGGAGGGTCTCCATGTGCAGGCAACCTCCACGTGGTGAGACCCGGGCTATCATTTTTATTTGACATATAATTACTAATTGTATTATATTATATGATATTATTATGAATTATATAGCAAGTAATATGAGCTAATTGACTACTATTGCGATTATGTTTTTATAGGTCCTATCAATTCCTTCAATGATTCTAGGAACATCCAAAGGAGAGCTTTCCGTTAAAGTTGAGGATTCGCGCCCGAAAAGACATCAAGAAAGAAGGACGCAAGTTTCAAAAATCAAAAAGGAGGGCGAAGAGCAGTTGGGATTTTCTTTGTTTTTTGTTAATAAATTATTATATTCTGATATTTTGTACTACTTTTAATACTATTTTATATTATCGTTGTCGTCGTGCAGAAATATAGTAAACAATTAATTTCTCTTTCTTACAATTAATTTCATTATTGCACGATTTTGTCATTATTATATTTGTCTATCTCGGATAGAAAAGTAGATATGAGCTTTCCTGTAAGATTGTACAATTAAATAGGTTCTTCTTGTAGCGTGGAAATCAATAGCTTCTTGTCTATGCTAGTGTGCAGCCAAACAGGACAGATCCCTCATTTCTTGTATAAGCTAATATCAATTAAATTCAGCAATTGGCCGCATGGTGCAGCACTAGTCCGGGAATAACCAGGTCTATAAGCGTGAGTACTCTCATTTCCTCTCTGTAATTAGTATACCTAGAACCTGCTACCATTTATGCTTACTGGTTAAATATTTTAATGTAGAGTATTTAAGTATTTTATTTCTGTAATGGTTCTATATAGATAGTATATAGAAAAGCGAAAGAGATAGGGGGAAATGAAATGTGAGAAGAAAGAAAAAGGAAGGAACATGCATGATTGGTTCGAAGTCTAGTAACCTATTGCGTATCCGCCTTGATACGCAAAACATATTATTGTGAATCGGTGATATTATCTTTTAACGACAATTTTAAATATTGTGGAATTTCAATATTTTAACTTATATGTGAATTTATGCAAATTTACGTTTAATACCATATATTATATTTTATGCCTTTTGCTGCGTAAATGTGTTTATATTGTATTACCGGGGTGAATAAGGAGATTACCAGTGTTTATCGTTGGTAATTCGCTTTCTTTTGACTGAATTTCTCCCATAAGCATCGGTGATCACCATATTTTTCTATGGTTACGTAATATAGAGTGCACAAAACGAAGTTAAAGATACGATCACAAGTGGCGCTGTTGCATTGAATGTTCTACAATGGTGGCTGTGGTCTACCGTTTATTTCGTAATAAGTTTGTTTAAAAGAGGTTTTCGAAAATTCTGTCTGTATTCATTGATGCACCGATTCTTCTGTATGAACGTGAACCGGCGGTAGTGATGTCCACGTACACATTCTCACAGAAGATACTTACACCCATACCTCCGGAGAAAGGTAGTTTTCCACTCGATCATGAGGGTGTCTGCAAGAAGCTTATGATCAAATATATGCGTTGTTTGATCGACAATAAGAACGAAAACACAATGTGTCGAAATGTTATAAAGGATTACCTTGGTTGTCGGATGGATAATGAGCTTATGGCGCGAGAAGATTGGTCTAATCTCGGTCTTTCTGATGAGGTCAAGGAGACATAACAGCAGCGATTTATTACTAATCGATTGTCGCGACGTTGTAGATCACCGTTCTTATCACTTAACTGGTATTTATGAACTTTTTCGCTGGTCATTCTTGTTTCACTTTAGAAGATACTCCCACGAATTTTAAGAATATATTTACAAATTTTTAGCAACATATAACTTACGTATGTACATCACAAATTATAAATAATATATATATATATAAGTATTTATGCATTTGTTGAAATGATTTATGAACGACGATAACTCGACATTATCAATAGAGAATTTTGTCTGATATGCAGCCAAATTAAAGTGATTGCAGTGCAGTGAAGAGACTTGGAAGCAAATTATTAAATATTCAAGATAAACTGTTAGAAATAATAATACACTTAATATAGAGAGTAATACATTTAAGAGGAAGAGAAATTATTGTCGATCTCATACAATATTGATCTCTTTTAATTAGAGTTTTCAGTTAATCAATGTAATTTAGACATTTTGCATCAGAAGGCCTAATATATAGGGATATATCTTTCAATATTGTTGTAATTTCACATCGTCTGTTGATATAACCGATAGAACAGAACTAAATAACACATTAGACAAAGAAGCAAACGTAAATTTGTGAAAATGTCAAGCACCTCTAGAAAAAAGATACTAATTGGTTGTACTGGTAGCGTTGCAACAATTAAATTGCCACAATTAGTAGAGAAGTTATGGCAGAATAATTTGGATGTAAGGGTAGTAGTCACTGAAAAGGCTAAACATTTCTTGAAAGAAGCAGAACTGCCTCCAGGAATTCAAGTATTATCTGACACTGTAGAATGGGCAGCTTGGCAAGATAGAGGCGATCCTGTATTACATATTGATCTAGTAAAGTGGGCTGATTTATTTTTAATCGCTCCACTAGATGCCAATACTCTTGGTAAAATAGCCAGTGGCATATGCGATAATATCTTAACTTGTGTCGCACGTGCCTGGGATCCACTGAAGCCTTTGATTTTTTGTCCTGCCATGAATACAAAAATGTGGGAACATCCTGTTACTGCACCACAGGTATGTAGTATGATATTTAAATATATAATATTCTTTATATATATTATACATAAATATCTCTTTTTAATCATATTTATGGTTTAAGTTAACTGGATTTAAGATCAGGCAATTCTTTATCGTAGAATTAATCTTCAAAGTAGTGGTTATAGGAAAAATTTCGTAGTGTTTTAATTAAATTAGACAAGATAAGCGACGAAAATCTGTTTTGGTGGAATTACTTGAATTTAATTTGTTGTCTTTATGGTTTACTAACATAGAATAGCAAAAATTTGAAAAAAAAGAATCTGGGAAACTTGGAAAGTTTGTTAGAAAAGAAACACTTTAATAGAATTTATTAAACATAAATCTACGGTATTGTGTGATTAAACTTGATTATTCTTATCTTTTCTTAGATAGCTCTGTTAAAGTCTTGGGGATATAAGGAGGTTACATGCATTTCTAAAACTCTTATGTGTGGCGATGTAGGAATAGGTGGAATGGCAGAAGTAGACAGTATCGTTCAAACTACATTGAGGTTGCTTAATCCTTGGGACCCATATTCGCCGCCGGATTTGCGCCTTTAGCATCAGGAAGTTACGGTGAAACATTCAACGAAGCTTTATCGTCATACGTATAATATGTGAAAAATTTTGCAAAGAAAAGATATTTAAAAGCGAAAGAATAACGCGTACTATGGTGAAATTTAAATAATTTATGCTCATAGTGAAATTCGAGTTCAGTCGCAAGTATTGACTTGTAAGATTACGCTTTCCCGAGGACACTATGTCGCGATATTTTGCTGCTCAAACGAAACGTCTAAAACAATTGCTTTAAGAAGAGTAAATAAGGTCCGTTAATAGAGTCCGTTTGTTCACTCGCCAAAGTAAAATGTAAAAAATTGTAAAAAAGTTCTGTTAACATATCGTTCAACACAGTAAATAAATATGTACATGTTTTTGCTAAATATATGAGTTAAATGAGATAACATGATTTAAGGTTTCCTTGATCTTTCTTTCTTTTTAAAAACAACTTCTCGCTTCGTATATTTTTTAATTTACAATTAAGCTGTTCATGCAGTGAAAAGAGTCTTTTGGAAAGATAAAAAATTCACAAATTGGGATAAGTCATCGTTTATTATTAAAATTTTCGTTAAAATTATTTAAAAATTACTTTATTAAAATTATTTTATATATACTCGGTATAAGGAAAACGGTGTGCGTGTGTGCGTGCGCGCGCGCGCGCGCGCGTTTGTGTATTTGTTTGTTTGAGTGTTAAAATTTGGGGCGCATATGCATATACGCACAAATATTTATACACGACTTCACATAAATATCACAGTTTACAAATATTTATTAAAATACGCTATAAAAAATATCCCAAGGAAGAAGGTGGATCGTGACGATGCGTTGCTCGAGGCCATGATTTTTGATTTTCTTGGATAACTTTCCACATCGTTCGTTTCCAATTCCGGAGGGCAGTCCATCCAAAACGGGGCTGATAATTTTTGCTTTTCGTGTGCAACCTTCATTCTTTGATCGTCGAATTCCCAAAAGCCTTTCCCCTTGAAAAAGTATGTTTTGCCTAAAAGATACACACGTTTTATCATTTTTATCATATAGCGATTACATATATTTGATATTGTTATTATCACAATCGATTGCAGGAATACAGACCATCTCTCCATTGGAAAACAGCGTCGATGTCGGTTCCAACACCAGCGAACATGCTTATATTTCTTGGATAGTCGAGTTCTATGTGGTTTACCGATTCATCAAACCTGTACGAATATCACAATCGTTAAATTTAATTTTCATAATCATTAAATTAAATCCGATTTATATCATTTATTTCCGTTTAATATAATTTTCGCCCGTTTCAAAGTTACGTGTTGATGTTATATATGTTCTAATTTCATTTTAACTTTGATATCAACCGCAGATAAAACATTTTTGTTCGATACCTCCAATACTCGGATCCACTAAAGAAGTAAGTTCTTCCATTGTGTCCCCAAATCATCGCACCGTCGATTTTTTCCAATGATTCTGGCAATCCCAGTTTAGTTAATGGTTTTGGATAACCCGGTTCGAGATTGTTGGCGTTGAAAACATAGTACCTTTTGCCAATAAAGAATACGATTTTCTTGTCTGGCCTCTCGTACACTGCATCCACGTGATCGATGCTCTCAGGTAGGTTAAACAAACGTGTGATTTCCGCTGGATATCCCTCGTATAATCCTTGGTCACCGATTCTCCATAAATACTACGAAAGACAAACGTTACAATATTATCAGTATTACATTTCTTTATTTCTATTCGATCGTTGTATATCTCTTTTATTCTATATCGTCGAGAAATCTTTCAATAAAACATTTATCGATACATCAAACGTGCAAAAATGAAATTTCCATACGTTCATCGGGGATGTTGAAAATTTGCAATTTCGTTCGACAACTTACTCGTCCTTTGAAAACAAAAATTTCCCTGCGAATAATGCTGATGGCATCGTAGCTGGTATCACATTTATCCGGTTTATCGTTTTTGGGTGTAGGCGTTGTCCATCGGTGCCTTGGCCTTTGCGTGTACGGTGTCCTGACGGTAGTGGTAGTGGTAGTAGTAGTGGTAGTGGTAGTGCTAGTGCTAGTGGTAGTAGTGGTAGTAGTGGTACTAGTGGAGGTGGTGTGATGTTTGTGAGGTTTGTGAGGCCTCTGAGGTCTGTCCTCCGGCCTCTCTGGTCTCTCTGTTCTGTAATCCGGCTTTTGAGGGTAGCGATCAGGGCGGCGAGGCCTGTCGTCGTTTGGATAGTGATTTGGCCTGGTTGGTCGTGTTCTCCATGGTCTGTACGTCGTCCCAACGCTTGTCGTAGTTGTCCGGGCCGTTGTAGGTCGTTCCGGAGGTGGCGGACCACCTGGTATCTTGGCCCAGAGCTTCTCTTCGGGTGCACCTGTAACACGATCACGAGGTACTCGTTAAACAACTATCACGCAGATAATAAATCGATCGTTGGCTCGAACTATTTTAACATCTATTAAAACCGGAAATAAAGTATAGTTTAAAAAATCCAGGACTTGTAATATTTCTTTTTTCGCTTCTTCGATCGATAAAATAAGACAAAAGTAAAAATCGATAATTGCGTGTATTCAGTAGCAAAATATTCGATAAGTAGCTGTAGGTACAATTTAATTGATATACACCAATAATTCGAATCGTTTCGCACGGATCGATAAAACTGGAATGAAAGGTACGATAAGCCACAAGTCGTTATCTTCTTAGAAACATATGCAGAGACGTAAAGATGTACTATCCCGTGAAGATGGTTCAGTCCTGAATTCATTTTCAATACGAAAGAAGAAGAGAAAAGCGTATTTTATGTTTCAAAATTGAATCAATTCAACGCATCTTTCACGGCAATACTTTTTAATGCCGAAACAAACATCTATTTCCGTATCTTGATATCAAACACAACGTCGGCTTTCCAGGATCTACGTTCGACAACCAGACGTAAAATCGCATTACATTATCTGCACAGAACTATTTTTAATTATAATTCGGAATAAGAAAACAAAGGCGAACCTCAAGCTATTTGTATGTTCCAATCGTGTACAAGATGTAATTTCATTTTTTCGTTGTTTCAAACACATGTAACAATCGTTATTAATTTGTTATTTCTATGTTAAATGATAAATGACGTGGTGGAACTTTTAAAGTGAAAGTTATTCGCAGAACACGCCTTTCGGTGATCAAAGTTTTTAGATATTCCGCGAGTTGTGTCACTGCAGATGTTCCAAGCTGTAACTACAAAACTTTCCATTTAAACCAAAAGTATATCGTGCACGTACTTTTATGGGGATATTACTGTTTACCAAATTACCATATACCAGGTATGTAAATATGAAACCGGAATTCTTGTATAGAAAATACACGTTTATTGTATGAAAATGATTAAAAATATTTTATTCGAAGTATTGCCCATCGCTAGCTATACATTTTTCCCGCCTGTCTGGCAATTGGTGGATGCCACGCCAAAGAAACTGTCGCTCTTTCGAGACAAACCAGTCGTCGAGCCATTTTCGTACATTTTCGTAAGAAGCGAAGTGCCAGTCAGAAAGTGCGTGTCCCATCGATGCAAATAAATAGTAATCGGACGGAGCCAAGTCTGGTGAGTAAGCCGCGTGCGAAAGTATTTCCCAACTGAACGCTTCGATCGTTTCCTTGACCGGTTTTGCTGTATGCGATGGTGCGTTATCACGAAGCAAAATTACTTTGTGTTGCCTTTTTTGATATTCTGGTCGTTTTTCACGCAAAGCTCGATTCAAATCGATCGTTCGTTGTCGGTAGAGCTCAGTATTAACGGTTTCGCCAGGTTTTAACAGCTCGGTGGTCTTTTTCGGTGGTCTTCCACGTTCTTCGTTCCTCGCGTCAAAATTGCCACTTCTGAATTTGTTAAACCACTCGAAGCACCGTGATTTACCAAGAGCATGCTCACCGTAAACTTCGACAAGCATTCGATGCGATTCTGCGGCAGTTTTCTTCGAATGGTAACAGAAAATCAATGCTGTCCGCAAATCGTAGTTTCCAGGCACAAAATTTGACACGTTCAACGCTATTACAAACTATGCTGTTGTATGAAACTTGTATCGTTCTCAGTCGAAAATGTTTGTGAGATGTCAACAAAGACTTTTGGCATCGATGACGCAGTTTAGTGGTAACTACATTATCAGCTAGGACCATCTATAGGCAAATTCCGGTTTTATACTTACAGACCTGATAAAATTGAAAAATATCCTATTTAGAATACGATTAATTAGAGTGAATTAACTTGAGAAATGTCTTTGACTTAAGGTTGAAGACGACAACAGTCTCTGAGAATTTCCACGAGATGCTACTTCGTCAATGTTGTTATCAAAAACATTGTAACTGGGATTTTGAAAGTATCGTCACTGTAATCAGATCGATAGTTAAAGAGATGTTGTTGGACGGGTAAGTTTTTTCATTTTCATTCATTCTCTGTATGTTTATTCGTTTCTCTAATCTCTCTCTACCTCTCTCTCTCTCTCTCTCTTTCTATCTTCACCACAGCAGCCGCGTGCAGATTCCGTTCGCTAATTGGTAGCTCCCTCACGAATATTAATTATCATTCGATTCTGGGACACACGCCGTTCTTGAATAATGCAATAATGCAGATAGTACGGGGTTGCGCATGATATATACATACTTTGCATACTGCGATGTATTATGCATAACGTTTATTGCCATTGACTTCTCGTTCGTATACCTGACTCGAGCTATTTATAATGGAGTTTTCAAGAAACCTCGCTGGTTTGACTATTAATTTTCGTTTGCTTTGCTTTCGTTCCACTGTTCATTTTGCCGAGGTTGACCGATAGAAAAACGAGTGGACGAATTGGTAATAGAAAGATATATTGAAATAAACAAAGGTGAATAAATAAATAATAAGTATATTATCGAGATATGTATAATTTTGTGTGCTAGACTAGATTGGCCGCGTAGTAGTGACACACGTATGTGAATATGAGCGTGTGGAAGTATGCGTGTGAGCGGCGTCTCGAAAAACAGACGAACGCAACTGTTTCGTTGTGATATGGAAAGAGAGTGCCGAGACGCGTGCAAATGTATATCGACGAAGATCCTGGAAATCCTTTATTAAATAAATCTAAAACTATTTTAATATGAATCCTAAGTGTAACCTTGGTGTTTCTTTACTTTTATTTCGCCAATTAAGATCCACAATTCTCAACGTATATAATGTATGCTGATCTAGATCCTCACTCTTATAGCGTTACAATACGATAGTAGAAGCGATAGGGAGCGCATTCGTATGTTAGGTTGTCCGGAAAGTGTCTTGCTTTAGAGACACGTCTTTTACGACGATGCATCTTTGTACGAACATGAAACCTAATCTGTCGAACGTTGTGATCTTCATTTTGATAGAACAAAATGGATCGTACGTAATTCGATAAAATAATACAAAACGAAAAATGTGCATCCATTATATCCTTATAAAACGAAAGAAACTTTTTGGACGACCTAATATTTCTAGGAAAGGACATTACCAAAAAGTTCACCTTGCAACTCTAACTAAAGGCTACAAAAAGCAGCAATAGAAATCTACTTATAACTCTTTTGCTTCTAGACCTTGTAATCCAAAACAAAATTTACATTCAAGGGCACGATAATATGCACCTCTCCTTATTTCCAATTCTTTTCTTTCACTAAATTCTGTTCTCTTCGTAACAGCTGTCTCCAGGTCACGGGTATACAAGAGAAAAGCTGTAGAGTTTTTCCTTTTCCTCGAAGTAATTACTTCGACAAATTTCATGCCAGCTTTAACAATCGTGTCAAATTATAATGTATATGGGTATTCTTTTTCTCTCTTTTCGTCGAATATCTATCCAATTTTTGCTCCTTGGATCGCAGGAAAGAAGAGAAAATTACGATCACGAAAGAGCATTCCTTTCTGTAAGGAATAATCCGAAAGGCACAATGACGATTGATTTTCACACGAATAGCAGAGATTTATGTTTATGACAAAAACAACTTCAAATTCGTCCATCTTATTGTTAAATAAATGGTACATTTATACTGTACGTGTGAGAGTGTATGTGAGCTTTGAAGGACGTCCAGGTGTTAGTTGAGACAAAAGCGATTAAAAGCGATTAGAAGTTATTAGAAGGAATCGGAAGAAAACAACCAAGCGTAGGTTAAAGAGTTCTTTAGAGAGTAACGTATGATACATTTAGAATCGAATAATTTGTAAATAAATTTTAAACTATTTGTTTTTCCAAATACTCTCTATACCTTGACGCTTATTTTATTCGGAGCGTTAAAGAGGATTTTACGAAATAACGCTATGAGTTAGGATGCTACTAACTTCTTGCTTTTTGCTTTCCAGTCCACCGAATTACGTCGCTAATTCAAGAACCAGTAACAAAGTGATTCGCAATTAAGCGACACGCTTCTTCGTGCTAATGAGTTTTCATCGTTTCTGCTACATCGGCAGATCGGAGGCTAAAAGCTGGCGTAAAAGCTTCGTTTTTCCTATCTCTGTGACGGAGAATATGCACGTACATAAGCAATTCTATCAGGACCTAGTGCGCGATTTCGTATGGAGAAAATCGTATTTAAAGATCATACTTTAACCGAGTTTTCCTGCAGTTTATAAACGCCAGCTCTATGTTATTACGTTGTTTAATGCGAATAGTTTGTACGTCGGTATTCTCCAGTACGTGTAACGGCAAAATTTGACGAAAAAAAAAGGGAAATCACGTGGAAAAAGAAGAAGCACGAAACGATAAAAGAAATATCGGCATTGCAGTGTTAGACTCGAACGAAACTCTCGATTATATAGAGCACGGTGGTGTGTTCGGAGAAGTAAAGTTTCAACAGGAAAAAATAGGAAAGAAAGGAGAAGGTCGGATCGTTCGGGAAAGGAAGAGTTACCGGAAAATCGGAGTAATTAAGACAAGAAGCAAATTGTTCTGAGAGGAACGTTTATGAAACATCGCGTTACGATGCAACGAAAAGAGAGATACTCTCCTCCTCGTGAAAGAAACAGAGAGGAGAAATCTCGAGATTTGCATTATTTTTCCTACGTTTTTTCTTTTAACTTTATCTCTTTCTCGAAACAAGCATCGATGCACGCTAGATTCGAATACCAAAAGCCTATTCGTTGATTTTCTTTACTTCTTGGGTATCTGACATAGGTACCTGATATAGCAAGTTACTTTTACGTATCGGCAACGTGTTTGATTTACATGCTTCGTTTATACGAACGATCATAAAACGACCACACGAATAAAATCATAATTACAGTTTACGACGACAATCACGACAAGAGTTTAAAGTTCTAACGCGTATGAAACTCGTAATTTCTCGTAGTAATTACGTTGGAAGATTTTAGATGAAATATTTACAGAGTATCTTACGTGCTTCCATTTTACATACAAGCCGCGATTATTCACCTAATCGCGCTAATCTGTACCGGTGGTTAAGGTTGCGCGGTTGTACTCTGCACGGAATTCGAACAAAGACAAAAACGCTAATGTCCTGCAGTTCGTTTCCATTTAAGTTGGGATTTTTGGATGTTCTCGTGACACATAGCCCGGTCGATAAATAGCCGGAGCTGTGAAAAGCCGGCGTATCGCGATGTGTTTTTATCGTGAACGAAAGTTTGTCGAGCGATTTTTATATCTGCACTGTGCGTTGCGCCGTATACGTATGCAGCCGATAACCTATACTACAAATGAACATTGCAAATACACACGTAGTTTGCTTTTTCAAGTAGTACCACATTCGTTTCACAGCGACCATCGGTTTATTCGTAGGTAAATATTCCCGAAACCACAATAGCACGAGCACCTATTCGCTGTTCTTCTTTTACGAGGATAGCCGATACCGTGAACGAAGGCGATGATCGTGTTGGCACATAGGAGTATCGCAAAAGTATTCTATTTTCTGTTTTCGTAAAAATATCGTTACCTATGTTTCTATGTTTATGTTCGGATGAAATTCATCGATAAAACATCGTCGGTAACGGTAGGATTGCTAACTATTTATGATTCATACGGAGTTTAAAAACGAACGGAGTAAATCGAAACATTCGTCCTTTAACCCTTAGAGTGCTGTGGACGCGTATATGCGTCTGGCGAAAGCTATCGGTGTGGACTAAGGACACGTATACAGGGTGGTTGGTAACTGGTGGTACGAGCGGAAAGGGGTCGAAAAAGAAGTGGAAAATATAGAATAAAAATTTAAAAATTTAAAAAATTAAAAAAATAACGTCAATCCAGACAACGATCTACGGTGAGATGCGTTATAACGAGACGCGATAAAGTGCACGCGTACCGAGCGAAAATTCAAAGTCGATTTTCTCGAGAACAAAGCCTCGAACGAAAAATTTGTATTCTATATTTTCGACTTCTTTTTTCGCGTAGAATCACCCCCTTTCAGCTTGTACCACCAGTTACCAACCACCCTGTATAATTTGTATACGAATCAAGTTACGTTATAATAGTTACATTGCTAAACGATACGACCTAAACGATCTACTTGATTCGTGGATTAAGGAGCTCTTATCCTGCGCAAGAACAGGCTCGTACGACAAAGACGTTTTCTTCGTTAGAATATTCTTTCCTGCAGACTGCAACGAACATACATCATCGCGGCTAAAAAAAGAGAGCAAAGACTCAGCGTTAGAAGAATGTAGAAAAGCGAAAATGAACGTGGGAAATGACGAAGAGGAAACAAGGTGACGTGAAACGACGAGAGAGACTAAAAGGATACGGTGGAGATGGAAAGTAGGAACAATATACAGGAAAAATTAACGACTGCGTGATCCAAAGTTAGAAAAGAGGAAGCAGAAGAGAAAAGCGAAAAAGAGCAGAGGGGATAGAGGAAAGAGATGGCGGATTGGAGGACGCGGAGAAAAAAAAAATCACGGTGATGAATAAAATCGGGGGAGTCGGTATAAAGGAATAAAAGAAGAAATTGGCCGGTATAAGAGGTAGAAATGGAGAAATGCGTTTAAAGAGGAAAGAGAAAGAAAGAGAAGGAAAGAAAGAGAGTGGAATAGCGGGAACGAGGGAGGACAAAAACAGAAGCGGAAGGGGCAAGTGGAATGCATTTGCGATCCGGGTCTGGGAGGCTGGAAACCTTTCTCATACGCTAAATCACCCGAATCTACGGCCTGTATCCCGCTAGAAGCAAAGGGAAAGGGAAAGGGGACGGCCGTTCTTTATATTTTATTCACGTTTCATTTCACCCTGTTGTTACCAACCGCGGGGACATCTTTCTACGCTCTACCGTCGCGATTATTTCGCGAAATTGTTTTCTCGATTTATCCTGAATTTCGTCGGTCGACCATGTATATTTCAAACTTCAATTATGCCCTTTCGCGAGCACTTTCCTACTTTCAGTCTGTACCTTCGGATTTTCATACGACCGCGCGTTACTAGGTTTTGCACGCTTCTCTGGAACGAATAAAAACCAACTTGCCGAAGGATCGGTAGACGAATATACGAGAGAACGATCTTGTTAACTCGTCGACAGTTATGCGCGGCTTTTCTACGTTTTTCCTCCGTGGAAATATCGCTGTGGACCGATATCCAAGGAACCAGCGTTGCTGCGTGATCGATGCCTGACCTAGCCAAAACTTAACGCGTTCCAGCTTCCGATAGGTCAAACGTATTACAAGAAACAGTTCTCCCTTTAGATATTTTACTCTTTAGATACTCGAGTTCCATCTCACGGCGTCAGACTTATGTTATCAGTGTTTAGAAATTGAATAGTTCGCGCGTTTAAAACGGAACTGCTATATCGCAATATATCTAAAAATACTAGACATATGCGGAGGATGGTTGGTTGAGTCGTTGTTTAAACGACCAGATTACTTGATTTTTAAACCGTCAAATATGTTTTAAATATAACTGAGTTATATTATAAATATAACTCAGAGTCAACCGTAGATTGCTCGATATTGGTCGTTAAAAGAATGTTCGATAAAAACGCTCGATACTAACTGAAGACTGCGTATTGATCGCTAATAAAATTGCTCAAGACTGAGACCGAAAAACTGGCCATCTTACGATCGCGCTCGTTTATTTATACTGGTTGAGGGAGTACCGGAAAGTTTAAATTCGACTTTGTTTGACGATTGCACGTAGCGGACACATTGTTTTGCCCGGAGTTTGTTTATTATTGCATTATGATATCCTAACGATGTCGATACTCCGAGGCAAAGGAACAACACGATTCGAATTGTCCTGTAGCTCATGTGCCGCTACACATATATCATATCGCAAGAACCAGACAGAAACGTAAGGTTACGCGAATGGTTTCCCCTTCATCCCGGGGTGTAAACGTAAAAGTACACAAATGAACCGCCAGATCGTTAATTATTTATCGTACGACGAGCGTGATTCGATTGTCTTCTTTATCGATTCTACCTAACCACGTAACCTTGTCCCTTCGTTTGCGATTCGAGTCGTTTGGAAAATTAGTAGGCGAAAGCGTAGAGTATTATAATCATTGTTATTATGGCAAGGAAATTATCGAATATGCAAACTCACTCACCGTACATTTGCTGAATACCGTGTCTGTCGTCTTCCGGCAACTCGTAATTAGAGCTCAATCCTTGGTACCAGGGATACATGAGCGCTCCAGAAACCGAGCTGTGTGCTAAGCCAAGAGAATGGCCAAATTCATGCGCGGCCACCGCGAAAAGGCTGGTTCCTGAAAGGCAAAAGAACCGTTTCAAACTTTGCCCTATTACTCGGTTATTCATTCTCCTATCTATACTTTCTTATTTCCGTTATTCGCGTCTTCTTCCAACTTTCTTTGGCGAAAAAAAGCAAGAGAAATCGTTATCGTTAAGAAACTAAGTAAAGAGGATCGGACGAAAGATACTTTTATTATACGAGGAACGAATCTCGCGAGAATGGCAGATCGTTTGGACGCTATTTCGAAAAGGTCTCTCTCGATATCCGTATATTTTTAGTTGTAAAATATATGATATCGGAAGAAGGGTTTTGTTTTCTCGATAGCAACCTTTATTTCCTGGATACTGTGAAATATTCTTTCAATAAACTCGTTTCGTGCTACCCACCGTTCTTTCTTTAATATCTCGAACGATATTTCAAACGAATATCGAATTTTCGATCGAAGCAAACACCAGCAACGTAGAAATTATTTTACGAATTTAGTTCATAAGAATTATTTTACGTTTCGCTTAAACGGCGAACCAGGTAAAAAACGCCCACGAAACAGATAAATAAAAACGGAGTAAACGGTAATCGACGTCTGACAATATCAGTCACTTTCGGTCGTTTATCAGAGGGATATCAAAATTTGTCGACGGTTTGACGGAAGCTCGAGTTTGGCGTTAACGTACCTTCCTTTTGACGGCTTTTTATCTTCGTTCCGTCTCGTTTCGCATTCGGAACGTTCGTTGTGAAATGTAGGTCGAAATCATAAAATTAAAGCTCGCAAGGTTGGCGATAAAAGAAGCGCGCGTTCAGTCACTACGAAAAGCGAATAAATGCGATCGTCTTCTTTCCGACGTATCACCGAGAAAATCTGCGTCAATTTCTCGTTTCTTCGTCCAGATATTCTACCCCGATAGACGAAGTAGCGTATCTTGGAAGAAAAGTGAATTAAAATCGCGTATAAAGAAGAAGAAAATAGATTAACTCGGAACGGTGTTCGTACAATTATACAGGGTGGTTGGTAACTGGTGGTACAAGCGGAAAGGGGGTGATTCTAGGCGAAAAAAGAAGTCGAAAATATAGAATACAAATTTTTCGTTCGAGGCTTTGTTTTCGAGAAAATCGACTTTGAATTTTCGCTCGGTACGCGTGCGGTACGTTACAACGGATCTCACTGTAGATCGTTGTCTCGATGGAAAAATTAAAAAAAAATGTTTATTCTACATTTTCGACTTCTTTTTTCGCGTAGAATCACTCCCTTTCCGCTTGTACCACCAGTTACCAACCACCCTGTATAATACGATAATTTTATATCAAGTAACTGTAACGTGTCTTCTAAGACTTGAGTGAAGTGTTGGTGTACGTAAAACCCAAAAATGACGCAAATGAAATACGTAGAACGTGGAAAAGGATGATGTATATGTGGCACGTAGCACGAAAAATATAAAAATATCGGAATATCGCATAAAGTTAGCGTATAGAATGTAAGAAACTGTGTCCATTAATATTTCATACGGATTGATATATCTGCGTGCAAGTATTGTGCTTTCGAACGAAATGTTAGCGAAATGTCGGGGCACTTTTCTAAAAGAACACAAAGCTACGAGCGGCATAAACTTGGCAAACTCGGCTCGTAAAAGCCTGAGGGAACTTACACCTGGTGTTACATCGTGTTGAGGTTTACCTCGAAATAGAATAAAGAAGAACGCGTGGATGAATGTATAATAGAAATATGTTTAAGTAAGTATAAGCACAGTGTATACTAGTCCAGATCCGCACGCTGGCAGCGTTGCTTTTCAACAGAGCTCCGAAGCCACGCACCTATGGCTTTTTATCTAATTACGAAAACTGGCCTGTCTATACCCCACTGCACCATCTGTGCGTGGCATGTTCTTAGAAAAGGCTACGAGTCTGAGAGGCTCTTCAAATCGATTTAGAGCTAAACAACACTCAATGGCTTCGAGGACTAAGAAAACTGAACACCGGAGAAGATGTAGAGTTAAGTATAGAGTTTAGAGATGTAAATGGGATTACCAAATGGAATTAGAATTTATCATATTTTTCCCTTCTATAATCCTTGTTTTCTTCGGATTGTAAAAATATACGACGTACGAAAAAAAAAAAAAAAAAAAAAGGAATAGACTCTGTAAATTACGAATATGACGCAGAGAAGGTCAAGAGAGAAGGCAAGTAGCGTAATCTTGACAAGTGCAATTTGCGTAGTGACTGCGAGCACATGGCAAAACGTCAATCAAAGGAAGGGCGTTGATGCAAAGGCCTAGCGTGGCATCCGTGGCGTGGCGCGATCTTCTCGGTGAAGTTTCCTCGTTACGAACTTTCAGCGCGTCGCGTCGCGTCGTCGTGATACATACTTCGAAATCTCGATGTTAACAGCAGCTAGCTGCAATATACCGGGAGTCAAGTGCTCTTAATCAAAAGCCTGCTCGAGGACGAGCATGAAAATAAGTGGAACGGATTACGGTCGTCCTCGAAGGGCTCTTCAGATTGCCGAGCCTCGATATTCCAGCCAGTTTTTTACAGAAATTACACCACTCTCGTCGTACCTTCGTGTACCTTCTCCATTTAGGTTGTTGCATACAAATTATTTGGATAGCGGATGCTTGCGCGATCAGAATAAATATAAATCTGCAAAAGTGTAACGATAACGCTATAGAAAATGCACGTATGATTAAAGAATTTTTACAAAGATATAACGCATTTTTCAAACAAAATTCTTACTCCGACCACTACGGTAATTTGCCGAAAGTAAACTGTAACAAGATGGATCGGAAATCGTAGTACAACCGAACACGAGGTGATTCTACGTGAAAAAATAATTTTTCTTACGACCTTTAGTTTCTGAGAAAATCGAGCTCAAACTTTCGGACGAATAAACGTTACATCAAATTTTGTTCTTATATCTTCGCGTAGTACCGCCCTCTGTCCGGTTGTGCTATGATTTTCGACTCACCCTGTATTTGCACGGTAACAACGTTTTTGGAATATCAACGTTAAATCCGGCAAAGAATTTATCGATAAATCGGTTGCTCGAAAAATCTCTCGTGCTACGTCAGAATTCCAGATGAATTCGTGTCGAGACTATTCTAGGAGGATGCTAATTTTCCGATGGATTTGCTGATCGTGATGTTCCGGTTTCTCGTCGTTTGCAAGCATCCTGTGGTTCCCGACGGTATGTGTCAGATATGACATTAGTTGTTCCTAACTGACACTAACATCACCGAATATTACCCATACAGAAGCTTCGTCTCGATAATAGGAGAATGGATTTCCCAAAGTTTACGATCCCGTAACATATTTTAAGACAGATTTTCATTCGTTCGATTCGTAACTCGATATATTTTCTACGCATAGTGTAATTGTTTGTAAGGAAAACTGCAGACAAATTCGAAACTACACGTTCTTCCGTAAAAATTTTCGTAAAAATAACAGACTGAAAGATAGCTGGTTTTACGAGCGAAGAAGGAGAAAAAGAAGAAGAGGAGGAGCAAGAAGAAGACGACTGTTCCTTTAAACCAGCAATTTAGTCAAAATCTTTACGCTACTTTTGGAAAATTACCGAAATTATCGGTATTAGTAGCAGCGCTATTAATAGGTGAACCCTGAACGATGTCGGCGAATCCAGGATAATTATGACCATGCTAATGGAAACTATGCAACGCCAGCAGCAGAGAATGAGAGCTAAGCTGGAGTTATTAACGAGGCCAATCGGAATTGCACCAACCATCTATCAAAATCGAACCGCGAGTAATAATTCGCGATACAGGCAACAGCCGTTGACCGATTCTCAATAACCATTTCGATTTTCTTCGTGCATTATCAGGTCAATTAACCGTCGTAACCTCACCGTGAATCGTAGAAAATCGCATCAAGTTGCATCTAGATTTCGAGCAAGCGTTCCCATATGGTGAATTGGGAATTTGGCTTTTTCCTTACAGTACTTACGTCCTAATTAATATAGGGAACCGTATGTACTCGTTACTTGACCATTTGCTTCGAAAGTAACACGACAGTTTCATCCTTGCAACTTTGTTTCGAGTAAACGAACCGAATAATCCATCCTTTTAACCAATTTACTTTTTCTCTTTTCCGAAGTTGTACCATAAAAATTCGTTTCATTTTCTTAGGTAAAGCGTAGTTAAATCGTAGTTTAAAGAAGAAGAGTTCGCGAACATAGCAGAAAGTAATTTCAAGTTTCTCGTCTGATATTCTGCTATTCAGTAGGAACGAAAATATCGAAATTGTAACGACGAAAGTTTCATTCTATTGCATAAAATAGAACGCGAAATACGTTAAGCGAATGATTAATTTCTTGGAAATTAATAGTTAGATAGTAATTGACTTATGTGTCAATTTAACGTCAGTCGTTTCAAGATCGATTTAGGCATTAGGTTAACGCTGAGTCTCAGATTTGCCTCCAAGTTTCGATTTTGCATGGAGTTTCGTGTTTGGGTTGTCTCGAAATTAGATCTTTAGCAGGGATCGAGCGTTGCATAGGTCAAGCCACCATAGAAGTTCTCTAAGCCAACATCAAAATTATCTCTCGTCTTAATTATCGATAAAAGTTTGATTAAATGGGAAAAAATCAGAATGCACGACACGCTGTTGGATCATTAGCGTTTCTCGTAGCTCGAACAAAAAGTAACAATATGTCAATATGGTGGAACAGAGGGAAGATTCTGGTGATCGTTTCCTTATTTCTTTTTCTCGTTCACGGGATGACCGAATTGGCGTATCTCCAGCAAATGGAAAAAGGCTCGATCGCTCTTGCGAAAATTTCTCGGTTCCGGAATCTTTTCTTTTCATCCGCAAATCCCTTTAAACTTCCTCTTACCGTGCTTCCTTCCATCGCCATTGCAAAATCCTGCTTTGCACAAAGTGGAACGCGTAGAAATTTTTATTTTGACATCCGAACGAGCTAGGCGTCGTTACTTCGAAATTTCATCGTTACCGTTGGTCCGCCGATTTCGCTCGATATTCCTAGTCGAAGCCGTTTGAGTTACGAATCCGTCATGGTGGCACATATAACGGTATCAGGTACGACGTATTTCTGCTTTCAATTAAAAGTTATCGAAACTTTCTGCCGTTTTTCTAGGAACGACGTAGCGTCGTATAAAACTTTTCGTTGAGAATACTTTTATATAAAAATCAAGGTTTCGGCGAATACGCCGCGATTATAATCGAACGATTCAGAGGGAATGTTCAGTTGGATAAATGTCTGGATAAAGTTGAACTCTACACAGGGAAATCCGTACGTTTCGAAATATCAAATGTTAGTATACATTAGTTAGTATACATAGGCATATCTAGGGAAAATGCTAGTTTTAAGGAAAGGACGGATTCCTGTTCTCTACCTTCGTCAACTGAGCTTCTGAGTTCTTACCTTCTTCGTTGCTGTTGTCGTCCTGCAACAACCATATTTCTTCCTCGTCAAAATGAACGTCTCCGCCGCGATCTCTACCAGGAAAGAACGCATGTGCCAGAATCTGGCCTCTCCCATCGAATGGATATCCATCGCCATGATGACCACTGAAGCAGAATACGTAGAAGAGTAAACCAATCGACGTTAAATCGAACCGAATTATTTTCTATTGCTACTTATTCGACTTCGGAGAATTCACAGGAAATTCCCGCTGTTACGCGCGTTCCGACGTTTCCGATGCGACCATTTCTATGCTATTTGCTGTTTGTTCGGACGTTACTACAGCTCTAAGTTCTCATGGTATCTCGGTCGTACGATGCGCAATCTCTCGCTTCGTTTTGCGGTTCGTTTAATTTGCCGTTTCCCTAGAGTGAGTCTAGAACAGGGACGAGACGTGGTGGCATACCCCGCGCCATAATTAAATTCCGTTCGCGAGTATTCGTCGATTATTCGGACAGCCGATACGCCACTGTTATCGTACCATTCGGATGGCTAATCGGCAAACCGAATCATTCGTCTTCTCTATTCTTCCCTTCTTCCTGGTTTCGTTCGATTTCTGCGCGACGTATAGTTTCCGCGTTTATCGCCGCGGTCTCGGAATAGCTGTCGAATAAATCGCTTTCGATCGTTAAGAGTATCGATACCTACGAATTAACACGGCGATCAGTACGAATATTATATCCTCTGAGATGCATTTAATCGATAGTTTGCGATCGTTTAATTCCAACGCTTGTTTCTGCTAACGGTATCGGGTCTCCGATATTGTATATGGTCGAGTCGAAACGTGTACCAGGAGAGTTAACCGGAACCTTTATAATCCTGAGAGAATTGGTAAGACAAGTCTGCTTGTTTCAGTTCGTGATCTTACGATGCGCGTTCGATATAACCGACAAAGTAACGTTTCGTAATTTGTTACTAGCCCTGAATTAAAGCTATTCAATACCGTATTAACACGTTGACTGCCACGCGTGTTTTCAAAGAAATCTCCGTCAGGCCACGCGTACAGCAGTACCAAGCGTTCTCTGCTAGGTGCTCCCATCGATATTTTAGTAACGCGAATCGCTCAGGCGGTGGTCTCAAGAACGATCTTTCGTTTCGTTTGTTCGCAACGTTAAAACCACTAGCTGTTGTCGAATATAACGAAGGAAAGCATGGTATAGATTATTCCGACCAAATGATTTCGTATGCCACCACAATTAGAAAAGGAATCAAATGGCACAGAAAACTTGGCATTCGATTCTTTCTGGCAATTTCCGTTGTAGACGCTTTGACGGTTTACGAAATTGCAACAAGAAAAAACATAAATATTAGAATATTTAGACAATTATTAGTTGGAAAATTATTAGGGTTGTCTGAAAATACAAAAAATCCTTGTCTTCGACGGAGTCAGCATAATATCGCCGTTCGGAAAAACGATTCCGGAAGAAGCATTAGACGCGCGTGCAAACTATGTTGAGCAAATAAAAGACGTCGAATGAACCGAACAAAGGCGTAAAAGAATTTGAAGAAAACAACAACTTATTGTCCAAATTGTCCCGACCAACCTCAGCTATGTATAGAATGCTTTAAAGTTTTACATTCTAAATAATTTTTTAATAAACCATTTTCGTATTTTTATTTTATAACGATACAACTGTTATTACAATTAATTATTAATTAACAATTTATTATTATGGAATATCTTTTCAAATATCTACGACGATCCTTCGCAAGTAGTCAAATAAGCGACGCCCGAATATGAGTTACGTGGTCTGACCAGAAACTTCGCTGACACCCGAATACGGGTTTCGTGGCAGTCAACGTGTTAATTACGTATTACTTACTATTAGTATATCAAACTCGAATTTAAGTTAAATTTATGCTTTTTAGACGAAACACGATTAAGGTCCCAATTTCGTTAAATTTTGATCAAGGGGACAGGAGAGGCAGACGCAATATTAGGAGAGAGAGAGAGAAAGAGGGAGAGAGACAGAGAGACAGAGAGAGAAATCGCAGGAAACTAACATGGCTGGTAGGGACGCGATCGATAATAATTATAATCGATTCGATTCAGTCCGTCGAAGACTTCCATGCGGTTTCATGCACGTCACAGATGTTACGCGCGAGATGTTGATCGCAAATTAGGTATACATTATGCAACAGTTCGTCGTTACTTACAAACTATAGGAAAACCAATAAATTAGATAAGTGAGTTCTATATAGATGACCTAACAGATACGCGGAACCGATATCGGTTCAACAGGCGCACCTTTATTTTTTTTATAAATGATGCTATTCACGATAAAAAAAAAAGGAGATTTTACGCTAAAACGTATCTAAACTGTGTTTGCATCGGAGAAAAGCGACGACGATTTACGCAATATGTGTACAACACGCGTAGGAAAATATATAAAAAATGTATCGCGAAATGCAGCTGGTGCGTCTTTTCTTTTGCGAAATTAACGTATTACATCCAAAACGAGTAAAGTCGTTCCTTAGCTACGAACGATCGACTAAGAAATTAAAAGTACGAAACGTTTTCAATACTATGCCGTAGGATTTCGTATCCTCCGGTTACTTTTGCTTTAACCATTTCGAAGCAGTGGTAGATAGCTCTTTGTTATTTTTACGCTCCGGTAATTTTTTGACACGAAAAAAGCAAAATTGTTGGAAAATTAAATTACGCTAAAACGATGTTCTTTAATCATTGAAATTGTGCTTTCACGGTTCAGATGTACGATTCCTCGATACGGCGCTCGATAGTTTCTAGGCGTGTTTAGGCGCATAATAGCATTCCAGAGTTAATGTAATAGAACTATAGTGGTTGAAAACTTTTGTTCGTTCGACCGCTAACGACCTAATATCGTACGATATCGTTTTGACGGCGCGATGATATAATCGCAGGATATAATCAAGTGGCGATGTACATTTTCGTTGAAAAGAGCGTAAAACACTTTCGACTTTTCGAAGAGTATACTTCGTTCAGCTTGTCGAATCGAAAGGTTTTTGCGCGATATACGTTTCTATCGAGATATTAATATAGTACCGTGGTATCCACGCGAATCCGCACGATAATTTTAAGCCGCGTCTATAAAGGCACAGCAGTAAACAAAGAGAAGGAAATAATACGAGCAAACAAAGAGAGAATCAATAGCTCGATTCTCGGACTTCCTTGTTATCGGGAAATTTATCGCAATGGCGTAACTGGGAACGGGGTATGATTAAACGGAAGAGGTTTATTTAAAATCTGCTGCTCGCGCGAATTGCTCGACGGCCATGAAAGCTACGTAACGCCGCGCGCAATGCACTCGTCAATATGTTTCGAGATAGAAAGAAGAAAAGACAAAACGAAATGGAAAAAAAGATGGAAAAACAACGATCGTGCCATGTTCGGTTTGAGCAAAGTTGAAATTCGTCTCATAATTAAAAAGCACTGTGCTATGGTAAAAGAAGGTAAACCCAGCCGTATGAGCAAAATTTCCATTTTCGTTCCTTTCCGATCTTTCGCTTACTCGTTTTTTAAAATGCCGTTTATTCGTACAAAAAAGCGTAAATTCTAATAAATTAAACAATCCACGTACGATGGAATACATAATAAATAAAATTGAAATATACAGGGTGGTTGGTAACTGGTGGTACGAGCGGAAAGGGGGCGAAAAAAGAAGTCGAAAATATAGAATAAAAATTTGTCCATCGAGACAACGATCTACAGTGAGATCCGTTATAACGAGACGCGATAAAGTGCACGCGTACCGAGCGAAAATTGAAAGTCGATTTTTTCGAAAACGAAGCCTCGAACGAAAAATTTTTACTCTATATTTTCGACTTCTTTTTTCGCGTAGAATCACCCCCTTTCAGCTTGTACCACCAGTTACCAACCACCCTGCATATACATAGGTATCAATTAGACTTTATCGTTAACTATCTTCGCTATTTGTCCACTCGCTTTTGTCTCCAACTGTGTATCCGTATATCTAAACAATCTAAGTTTCGCGATTTACCTTTTACTCTAATGTACCTGATCTCTAGATCGTCCGTTTTTTCCTTAGAAAAAATAAATACACGCGATACTTGCACAAGGTTCGCGACATTTTCACAAATGGAATTCCTTAAAGTTATTCGTCTTATATATTTTTCCTCTGATACTCTAAGATGTTCCAGACGAAGTAACGAAACTCTGAGCTTAAGAGGAATATGAAAAGTGTGACAGCTGTGGTAGCGATAGCTATCGCGATCCAGCTAATTTCAGATTCAGCTAATTTCAATAAAAGACGGCAACTCACCTATGAAAGTAAACCAGAATATCCGCCCTATCGCTGTTAACCTCCTGAAAAGTAAGCTTGGAGTTTCTCGCCCAGAGATCGAGGGCTCTGCTTAGCTCGAAACGAACGCCGCCCGTGTCGAGGCCACTCGGTTGCTCGGTTCTCAGGCTGTAACAAAAAGAAAGAAAGAAAGAAAGAAAGAAGGAAAGATTGTTAGGAATCCGCCGAAAATCGATCCCACCGGTGAGCGATGCTTTTGTCCTCTTTATCGGCTCTGCTCGAGAGCGGCTTCGATCTAATAACCACGCCAGCAAACCGGAGAAAACGTTTCGCGGCGAGAGACGCTGAAAGGGAGGCGATTCGATCGTTGCTCGAAAGACGAACGATTTTAGCAAATACGGTCCGTTATTTCTCGGTGAGAACGAAAGGAACGAGGAAAATATTGTTGCACACCAGAACGCGGAAATTCCGAGAAATCGTTCGAATTATGTTCCCGCGGAAAATTAGGGATGGAACGCGTCTTTCGGCCGAGATTCATGCAATTTATTCAACGGTGTAGGTTCAACGTAAAGAACAAAAGCGCCACGATCGATTCATCGAAAGTTGATTAAAGAATATTTTACTAGCAATGGCAAGGGCCATATATCTCGACGAATCATATCGCTATACGAAACTATAGACACGACCCCGAGAAATTGCAAATGGGAAATTTCATTTTTGTTATAATTTAAATATGGAATAAAAATGATCGAATGAGAAAGGATCATTTAGCTAATCGACAAACCGCAGCAAAGTTTCTCGTACCTTCGATTTTACAGAGAACAGCGATTTTACGTTTACTATGGCTATAAAAAGCCGACATTTGGTAAACAATCAGGCTTCAGTCTGAAATAAACTGCGGATGAACCTATAATCGAGCTTTATAGCCTGACAGGAAAGTTCCGTACTACAACGACCTATTTTCCATCAAACGATCGGAGGAATTTTAATCAAATTTTCATCGAGTATTCTATCGATAGTTGTAAAATCTTACGTTTCCTGCATTCACGACGAAAGGAACGTACTCGTTGTGATATTTACCTTAAAAGACTTTCGAAACGTATCTTGCGGAATGAAACCAACGAAATTTCTAGAAGCTGGCAATAAGATGCGACGCGCGTTTCAAAAATTTTCAACGCGCGAGTATCAACGAAGCACATAATTGGAAGAAACGTTTGAAACGCGTAAGGTTAAGGTCGAACGATTAATTATTACGATTATTTACTCGGATCCTTGAAACGGATATGGCCGTTTTAATCGAGCGAAACTGGATATCCCGTGATTCTGACGACATCGTTCGCGCAGCTTATAAAACCAAGCCCCTTTAAACTGCGACGCTTATTTCCACCGTGTTCGTAATTAACGTCATCCTGCTTTTAAATGGGGACATTTCAAAAGCACGCAAACAGGATATGCTCGAAGCCTATCAGGCTATCCCTTAAAAGGATTGCACCTCGCGTAGACCACTTGGGCCTTATCGATGCATCGATCTATTATATATTCCTGAGAAATGTCGCGTTTGCGCCGAACTCGTCGTTTCGATTTTTAAAGCCCGACTGGAAGAAACGTAGCTTTCCTTTCGATATTTCCTGTTGAGAATTGTGGATCTTTGAAGCCGAGATAATGTTATAGGAACACTAAATTTACACTGAGGATTCATATTAAAATAGTAATATATTTATTTCATGGACGATTCCTTATATATTCATCGATACAGACTTGCACGCGTCTCAGCACTTTCTTCCATACCCGACTCTTAACCGACTGACTAGTTTACCCTCATCTGTTTTCGAGACGCCGCGCATACACGTACCTCCGCACACTGATATTCACATACAAGTATCTTCTACGCATTTAACCCAGTCCAGCACAGAAAATTATACATATCTCAACATTTCCAAAGCATATGGCAGTGTATACGCATCGATCGATTCACCTGAGATTTCAAACAACCGTAGAACTGTAATTTTGGCTGGAGCACTTGATCGTGGTTGGAACGTGGTCAATAGGAATCGAATGTAAATACATGTAATTGCTAATAAGATTGCCAAAGTGTAACTACATTTATCGAACGATCGATCGCTCAAGATCCGGATCAGGATGCATTTTTCCCGCCATATTTTCCGTGGAGACTTTGAGAGGGAGAAATACGCGCGAGGTAGCCGTTAATTAAACCGTGTCGAGATCGTTCCATCGAAGCCTAATTAGAAGAAGAAATCAGTAGGAAGGTTGGAAGGAGCGGAAAGTAAGCTGCGAGACACGGTGCAACGCGGCTGGGTGGGGCAAGCGAAGTTCTATTCAGTCAACCGAAGCGAACTGGCTTTATTCGCTTTTCTTGCTAGAACACCTGTGCATCGCGGCCTGGCTGAATTTCGAAAGGTCGTTTCGCCCTTTCCGTGTACCAGAACGAGGCTGAAAGACTGAAAAGCTGACGCAAAGGGCCGCGGGCGATGCGGATACACAGTTGTGCAGCTCCGTGACTCGACCAAACGGCGCGACGTCGAGCGACGCATTGCGTCGTCTCTTGCCGTTGCTAAAACGCGATCAGAACGCTGCTTTCGGGGCTTTATTTTACCAGGAAATTGGTTGAAAGCGAGCAACGAGAATACGCTTGTTCGCAGGAAATGTCGTCAAGGTCTTCGACCGAACAACGAGACGCGAGTTTCAGGTTGGAACGAGCCTCTTGGTACGTACATATTTACACACGTTTGTGTACCACTTGTGACGAATTGCAAATTCATCTGACACTGCAGCGTCCGGATATCGAACTTTGCGTTATATCTATCCCCAAATTACTAGATCAAACGTTGAATTTTAAGTGAAATACGATTTACAGAAATATCGTTGCATCGGCGGTGTTGAAGTAGCAACGACCAATCGATGTGACTTTTAAACCGACCCTACAGGAAAAACGGTAAAATCCTGAACTTCAAGTGAGTTGTACGGAAAACTAAGAACAGATGTTCCACAGCTATTTAGTGGTAATCGCGGAACAGAGATCTTGCCGAGTCAAGCGTTTACTATACGTGTCGTTGATAGTTCAACACTAGAACTACCGATAGTTAACACGAAGCTATTTCTACCAAAACCAGTGAAAATGACTGATCTTTAACAACTACGTAATAATGGAATATTTTTATATTTATCGATTTATTACTTTCTTACAGAAGCAATTCCATGTTACGTAGTACATTTTTGCTATTATTAATCCATCCGGGACCAACATCCCTAAACGAGGCTTGACACGTTTATAAAATTGTAGAATTAGTCATTTCGACTGGTGTGGTATTTTTAGTGTTAGCATCTAGCGATCGAACCGGAATTTTCCCGATAACCGATATCGTCATATCGAATGATACGCGGTAAAACTTTGAAAAACGCGTGGCAAGTTGTAGAAAACGAGGAAACTGGTTAAATGGGGTTCGATAAACACATTGCAGGAACCTTTTACACTTTGACAAGTACCAGTAATTTTCACTGGTATTGGTATAATATAAGTAGCTTCGATACAAAATTATTTTCAGTTTAAATACATAAAAACAAAATAAAATTCATTGTATTATTCTTTTAGTTATCGTTGCGAAAGTCGTTACATCATTGCGGAAAAAAGATATAACACGAAGTAGGAATTTTATAATAAAATTGTAAAACTAGTCGATCTGTGGTAGTTCCAACGTTAACTAGTTGCCACATTTCAGAATCATCGATAATATCGTTTAAGAGCTTAAAAATACGAAGGATGTTTAGCTGTTGAAAGGGATGTCACGGTTTTGACGAAATTGTCAAATGAAAAAGACAGTTTAATCGACGAAGAAATTCCGTCTGATGGATGGATCAGAAACTTTTTTTATTATATAATTAAGTTGTACATTGTACGAACTTTGCTGTAGTCGTGCGTCCTTTATGGATATTGATTGTCACATTACGTCACGTCACCAAGGTGCACTGCAATTTTCGCGTTTACGCCGTTCGTATCCGTCACGTTACATCTTATCAACTCCTTTCAAACTTGCATTATGCCAGACCAGCGGTATTCTCCTTTGATCATGTTGATGTAGACACACGGTCTTTATATCTCTCACTGGTTTTCGTCTTTCATCTAGCATATTCAAAATTCTTGTTTCCGTTTTTCTGTTGTATTTGGAACTTTGATCGTACATCGCTCCCTTTTAGCAAGTTGAATGGCTGCTGAACGTACGATGTCTGTTTTGAATTCATAACTTTCGCGATATACTACGTACGTTAGAAATATACGACTGGCTTCGGATATTAACACTCCATGCACGAATAGCGAATCGCAGAAGAAATACTATACGTATTCCTTAAATTTTACAACAGTTTTCCTTTGTAAAATAATTGTCCGGTTCAAAATTAATTTACTAGCATTTTTAAAAACACACGTATATCGCGTGTTTGCGTTGGAAAAATTAATGATCCGGACACGGTTATTTTACGTGGCTAGAAAAATATCCAATTAGTACCTAAAATTGCAGAGCAAACGAATGGAATGAAAAGGTGATCAACGGGATAATCGAGACGTTCGATCGGACCGAGATGGAAAGAGGGAATAATTTTCGTCTGTGGAACATTTCTCGCGAGCTTTTGTTCCTTTTTATCTTCGACGTATCTTCACCGTGCGAAAAAGTGCGAGGAAAAAGAAAATGGGATCGTAAGAACAATGGGCTGGGGCATTTGCGACCATAATTTCTTCTTTTGACTCTCTGTGGCTTTGTATACGCGCGAAATATACCCAAGAGGTGGAAAAATCATTCGAGAAAACAAAAGAAACACCTGATTTTCGTCACTAGGTAAGTTGCTCGGATACGAGAACAATATTCGACGACGTGACAGATCAATTACCCTAATATCAACGCGTCACACGTTCATTAATGTCGTGGTTATTTGATGTGTAAACAGAGAAACTCGTGGATAAATTGTAAGGTAGAAAATATATTTAAATAGAAACGTAATTATAAGTAAGAATGCAATTTGAGCTGGTCCAGATCCGCACGTTAGCTGTGTTACTCAATAACTGAAAACCCCCAAGCCAACGTCGCCTGTCTACTGTTTACGGTCTGTCTTCGTCGCAGTCTTTTGTCTACACGCTGTCGATGGCTTCGGTGTTCGAGAAAACTAAAAAGACCAGATGTAGAGTTTTCCGAGAAGTGGCGACCACTTCAACAATTAACCAGGCTGTCGTTCATCAACACGACATTCTACGTAGTATTGAAAGCACCTTAGCTACATTTTGAAATAAAATTTATCGTACACGTATAATCATATATTTTCAAAGAAACGTTTTACTCATATCATATAGGAGGATACAAACTTAATTCTGCTACGATCCTCGTAGTTTTGCTAAGAAATTTTGTTAACGACGAGATATCATTTGTAGCGGTAGGTGAAAAGAACTAGCTGTGGCAAATGCCGATATCACGAGAGGAAGACTTCCTTTCTAAAATTTCCGGAACGATGTATGAACTCAACAATAACGAGTAAAATGAGAGGGTGAATTGAAATCGTGCCACGAAACAAAATGGCCGAACGTTCATGGGCTGGCACGAAGTAGAACGAAGGAAATAAAGTAGAGAATGAAACGATACATCACGCTGCGATATTAATTTTCTGCTCCCGTTTGCGCGAGTTCTGCCCCTTCCTCTTTTTCCTAGCTATTGCCGACTCTGCGCTTGATTATGCGGATTACATATCGCGCAGCAAATATAAAAAAAAAAAGAAGAAAGGAACGAAATAAGCCGAAGAATCAATGCGTATAAAACGGAATAAATAATCATGACACGTCAACGGTTCGATTTAAAATTGCTGTTTCGCAAAAGTTTGAATAGTCTGGCGTTAAAGTGTGGCGGCACTTGTGACATCAATCACATCTCAACCTATATCGGAGATAAGACATCGACCCCCGACCTTTGGACACTTTTCCACATCATAACCTACACCGAGCCCCCTCAACATCCTCAAACCAAAACGTATACAGGGTGGTTGGTAACTGGTAGTACAAGCGGAAAGGGGGTGATTCTAGGCGAAAAAAGAAGTCGAAAATATAGAATAAAAATTTTCCGTTCGAGGCTTTGTTTTCGAGAAAATCGACTTTGAATTTTAGCTCGGTACGCGTGCGGTACGTTATAACGGATCTCACTGTAGATCGTTGTCTCGATGGAAAAATTAAGAAAAAAGAATTTTTATTCTGTATTTTCGACTTCTTTTTTCGCGTAGAATCATCCCCTTTCCGCTTGTACCATCAGTTACCAACCACCCTGTATAAAATGGAAATAAGTGAATACGTTGAGCAGATTAGTATGTCCTAGAAAAAACAACATAGTACTTTAGGCGGAAAAATCGTAGCGATAAAATCGCGCATACTTCGTAGCAATCTCAGTCCGCTCAAGTCGAGTTTCTTTAAATCGAGCCAAACATGTCCCTCTTTACTTTGGATCATCGAAACTACCGTGCCCTACATTGGCAACAGGTCATCGAAAACTTACATTTTCTTCGAATGAGAAGAAACAATTGTAGTTTCATGAAACAACGTAAAAAATCGAAGCGTGGAGAACGTTAAAACGTTACATTAATTTGCCTTCAATTTCAGGAGCCTTGGTATCGATATATTCTTATTTCTCGAAATACATAATACAAGTATAAAGATAGAAGATATCGGCGTTCATCCGTTTGGTGCCTGGCAAAGATAAAATATAGTTCACGTATCGAGTTCTCTTACTTTATTTCTCCGTTTGACTTACCTACCTATTCGCCAGTTTCAATCGAAGAACAACCGTGTTTGCAATTCTAACGACCAACGGAATCACCAACCACGAATTCGGCTCGTAAAATTTACGACAGGCATAAAACGAGAAGATGGAGAGCCATCGTTACTTTACGTGGAAACTCTCAACATGTCAGTTTCCGTTCGCGGAGAGCTTTTCAGCGTCTAGAGTGAATTATTTTGCGCTTCTTGCTGTGACGATTAAAACATCGACGATGAGTACCAAAGAAAACTTATGCGAATACGTGTTAGAACGTAGACGATCGTTGATACTATTTACATTACGTTCGTTCATATCTATTTATTTTTGTTGAAGTGGTCGCCACTTCTAAGAAAACTCTACATCTGGTCCTTTTAGTTTCCTCGAGCACCGAAGCCATCGACAGCGTGTAGACAAAAGACTGCGACGAAGACAGACCATAAACGGTAGACAGGCGACGTTGGCTTCGGTTGGTTTTCAGTTATTGGGTAACACAGCTAGCGTGCGGATCTGGACCAGCTTAAATTGTATTCTTACTTATAATTACGCTTCTATTTAAATATATTTTCTACCTTACAATTTATCCACGAGTTTCTCCGTTTACACATCGAATAACCTCAACAATTTTTATAGTCGCGAAGATTAACGACATACGTGCCAGTTTTCTGATGAATTTTCAAAGTTACAACGAATTCGTAACATTTTTATTCACAGTTCGAAGTTGCCCGCAGGAGTTGGCTCGTAGAAACTACGTTGCGGTTTTCTTCTCGCCGGACGAAACAACTCGTGAGTAATTACATCGTTTCGTGACGTACATTGTTACTCACGCTGTCGAATCGTAATCATCGATTCGTCGAGAACGCACCTATACTTACTAGATAAGAACAGCCGAAGAAGAAAAGTAAATTCCACTTGCCAATTTGTCGTGTTTAACGAAAGATCGAATAGAGGCGAACGCGTTCGTTCGTCCCGTTATCGTGGTCGAATAAACATCAAGAGGAAAACCGCCTCGACGATATCACGCGAAACAAGTCCTATTTTCAGTTCTATAGGAAATTCTATAAACTGTTTCATGGCGTTTCAACGTACCACGGAACGCATTGTGTACCTGCGATTGCAGAACTGGTATTCGATATTCCGGTAAATTTCCAATAGCGACGTGACTTTGCGTCACGAGTTCACGAAGATCGATTCATTTCGCTAAAACGGTTTCACAAGCGATATTCGTAACGCATTCGCAGACTAAATGACGGACAGTGTTTCGCACTAATATTTTCTTCAACATGGTACCCCGTCGATGAGACGATATTCCATCCGTTAATTAGAAAATAGATTGGAAATAATATTTGTAAAAGTTGGAGTGAAAAACAGAGATGGTTGAAAAATTTAGGAAACGCGTTGTGCTTTTTAAAACGACTGCTATTAACGTTTACGTTAATTTCCATCTCGGTTGAATATTCATTTTATCATCGAGTAAAATCGAGTGTCGCGTCGCGTCGTAAAACGATTTCGTTATACAGCGAAATCGATAGGACGGCTAATCGCAACGCGAAGCCAGTTTCCGTAACTATCCAGTCTCACAACTACCGAATTGCAACTTTTAATCGTCCCAACAGAGCCGTACAATTTTTCTTATTTCACCTAGATGTTTTTACGAGCGCTCGGGGAGACGGTACACCGACGGATGAAAATCCTTCCCTCTACCCTCGTGACCGATCCTCTCTTTGCCAATGGGATTCCCTCGACCGCGAATCCAATCACTCGAGTCGCAGGCTAAAAAGCTCTCGAAGCTTTGCCTGGGAGCTCGTGTGATCGACAGATTATAGAGAGCCGTCCCGTAACCGAGTGGCGTTCGACGCTCTGTGCCTTCGGTGTCAACGACGAGCTTCGACATTCGCCGATCCTACAGGATCGAGTGAATCGCTCCGTCACATACACCAACCGGAATATACCGTGCATCTGTATTCGACAAAGCCTGCTTTTGACAAACGCCGTTTATCAACCGTACACATGATCCATTATACGCAGTTTATGCACACAGGCTGGTCCTTTCTTTTTCTTCTCGCTTTTTTCCTTCCAGTTCCTCCGAGAACGTTCAGCCGTTAATTCCACAAACTTCAACGCAATTTCTAATTTTACGAACGTCTTATCTTTATCGTTTCGATGTACTTGGATTTCTCGAGATTTCAAACGTCGTTTAGAAATCCAACTTTTCTTTGCAAACTTGTTTCAAATTTTACGGCGATTAATCGTCCGAGGAAAAGTCACTTTTAAGTTTAGCCTAACGATAAACCATAATATACCTAAAGGCTAGTATCCAAGCGATACCGTTCGTGTTTTAGTTAAATTCCTTGATAGTTCTCTTATTATCTTTTCATTGATTAACTTTCTCCGCGATATTTCCGTTAAAGGTAAGAAACGTACGATGCTTTTTACCACGCAATTTCTAATCTGCGTTTACATTGCTTTCATAATGAATGGGCAGAAGCGTATGCTAGTCACGGATCGCGAATGGAGTAGTACGTAGAATTAATTAGCATACTAGTTCATGCCGGTGAATTCCTTCGGAGTCTATTATGCATCGATGTTGCAGGCAATATTTCCTACGTTATTGCAAATGCGTTGATGAGAATGAAAATTAACACGAACGTTACGGTAACTCGGAATAGGAAATTCTCGTGATTGCCTATCAGCAATGGATCGTCAACTTCGCGATTGTCATAAACATTTGAATATTTGCTGCAACCCGACCAAAACCCAAGTTTTAACGAAACGTTTATTTTTAACGAATAGATAACGTTGCAAAAAATTAGATCAAAGTGATTTATTCGAAGCGTAGTTCAGAAGCGTGGAAATACGATATTTCCGCACGCTATTGCACGTATTATCGTGAAACTTGGTCATTTATTCATGAATTGCATCATTTCGATCGCGTAAATTGTATGCTTTGCAACTGTGAATATTATGTACAAGATCGTGATAATTTGTACAAGTTTAATCGACGTACAATCAAGCTTGTATTTAGTTTTGTTTAGAAGCACGAACAGAAACGTTGACGTTGCCTGGAATCGGTTCATTTAACGAACTGAAAATGGATTTATCGATGCGTCGGAACAGGTAGCGACGTAGCGGTGACGATACGAATAGCTGGCGTAAATCTCGTTAGGTGCGAAAAATGGAGAAACGAATTAATTAGCAGCGACGTGGAATAATACGCGTTGCGTACAAAACAGGAACTAGATATACGAGATTCCGTTCTTTCAACTCTTTGCTATTTATAATATATAATTATATATATTTTCAATATATACGTATACTCGATGCATCGTTATATTTCACGAATTCTGTTTGCGTATTTTTTACGCAACGTAAACATTCGCGCTCTAATAACAGGCTGTTGTAACAGGCAAAATGTAAAGTAACTAGAAATACGCGACGTTCTTTCCATAATGCGATAAATTCCTAGAACTCGCGAAACGCAAATTCGTTTAACACGTGAAATATTTTTTTTCTCTCGCTGCACAGAATTTTATGTTTATTTCGTTGGAAGCGAGTCGCTAATTCTTGGCTCGCGGCTCTCTTTGTTCGTAGAATTGGAGGAACGGAAATTCAGTAGCACGCACCAACCATAAATCCGTTCCTCCTGCAGTGGAATTACCCAACAGGTTTTCCGGAAAACCCAATTGAAGTCCGCTACGTGGATACTGGTCAGCCTGGCCGATTTGATCGTAGCGTACGACGAATTTGGTTTACGGAATCTGAATCGTTCAGGTTGAAATGCACGCGATGACCACGATGAAAATTGAATCGATTTCGCCGTGTTTCAACGAGTTTAACTGGTCGGAAGATGAACATCGCCGCTATGACTTCCGATGATCTCGGTCGCGATGCTTCTTCTCTCTTTTCGTCTATTCTCTACGTAATTTAGCCACCAATTTTACAGTGGAAATATCAAAACGGCTAACGGTGATAAGAACGGCGTTGCTAATTCGTCGTCGTAAACTCGACGGAGCGATAGATAATCGAGTTTTCCTCGATTCACAGTTTGACGAAACAAGTGATAAATTGATCGAGAGTGATGGACAGACAATCGAGTAGATAAATGGAACGGATGGACAAGTACTTAGATAAAATGATCGACGCGAAAATTGATGAACCGATCGAGTGACAGGTCGTTATACGAATATACCGAATTTCCCGATCGAATCTCGTAAAATCGCCAATTAATTTTTCTCTTCGAACGAACTAATGACTAATGCGTTTATCGTACTTGGAGGTATATGACGAGCTTTTCAAGTATCGCCCATCGTAACAGATATCATCTCGCACTTATTAAATATATATTATTCGTTATACGAATTTATGTATATCGTTATACGAATAGATGTCGACTTTGGATAAGATCTCGGTGCAGTCGTTGTAGACTCGTAAAACATTCGACGATTATTTTCAGAAGATTTCCATCTATTACTCTGTTTGTTAGAAATTCGGAACTATTTTTGTGCGCGTATGTGTCTTATATCTTTAGTTCAATTTATTAACGAACGCATGGAAACGACACATCATAGGCCGTCATTGGCGTCATGGAAACGGCTCATTGGTCGTCGCTCCAATTTAAGCACTCAGAGTAAAATAATGCTATATAAAGCCATACTAAAACCTGTTTGGACCTATGGGATCCAACTATGGGGAACAGCGACTAACTCCAACGTAGAAATCCTTCAACGATTTCAATCAAAAACGCTAAGATCCTTAATAGATGCACCTTGGTATATCGCCAACGAAACAATCCACCGCGACCTCGAGATACCCACAGTGAAAGAAGAAATATACAAGTTCAGAAGCAGATATAACGCAAGAGTCAACAACCACCACAACCCATTAGTCACCCAACTACTTGACACGACGGACCAGATCCGCAGACTAAAAAGAAAATACCCTTTAGATCTAAACGTTAGATTCAGCTGGAATCAAACATACAATAATCACCTATTGCACACGATATAATTTACTTATAATTCTCAATGAGATTGATTGAATAGTCTACCAAATAAAAAAAAACTTATTAACGTTAACAATAGAAATTTGATCGATCGGTTATTAGGGAATAAGAAATTTTGTTTTAATCGTTTAACGAGTCTTATCTTATCTTCGTTTAAAACTTTCTCTCAAACTGTCTTTCCAGTTTCCACGAAACGTCATCGATATCTTCTTTGTCTTTGGAACAATTTCCACTGACACTCTGTTACGAAAAATCCCATTTCCATTAAATAAATTCGATTTCCACTAAATATTCCACGATTCTTCCTATCTTCAACATTTTTACAAGCAAATTTCACTTTCATTTATCTTAATCGGAACTACAATTTTATCCTGAAACCTATGTGACGTAAGTCAAAGAAAGTTATATTTCGTTTAACTTCGCGGTAAGATCAATTTCTACGAGAATAAAGTAGAAGTATATTTTTCCGTAAGAAAAATGTCGCAAGTTCGAAAAGCGGAAGCGAAGTCGCGTGTGTTTGAAAGTTACGAGTTAGGTACTCGAGTGCCGGCACATGCTTCTTCCAACGAAATAAACAAGTTTATTCGAGGCGAAGAAAAGCTCGAGGGAAAAGTCAGCAGAATAGACGCATTGTATAAACGGATAAATTGCTGCGACGATTGTTTTTTCTTCTCATAAAAACGAACGTTCCAACGATCGTTCGAGTTTCCGATTTTACATTGCTCTTATCTCTTCCAACTATCTTCCAATTTATCGTAAAATCATAGTCGATGTTACGCATAACGCGTAAAAACGTGGTTCCACAAATGGCTCCACAAATCCTCAAAATAAATGAAAATAAATCCAGTCATATAACCTTCACGCTGCGAAAACAATCCTGCCCGTAGATGACCATAAATAATATTCCAATTCCAAACAAAGATTCAGTCAGATATCTGGCCATGATTCCGGACAGAAGAATGACATGGAAACGACACATGGTAGATAAATCCAAGCAACTTAAATCGAAATTAAAAAAATTCTACTGGCTCGTTGGCAGACGTTCCAACTTAAACGCGCAGAGTAAAATAATGCTATATAAGGCCATATTAAAACCTGTTTGGACCTATGGGATCCAACTATGAGGAACAGCGAGTAATTCCAACATAGAAATTCTTCAACGATTCCAATCGAAAACTCTAAAATTCTTAATAGATGCACCTTGGTATCTTACGCGACCTTAAGATGCCCACGGTTAAAGAAGAAATATCCAAATTCGGTAATAGATATAACGTAAGAGTTAAGAAGCACCAAAACCCAATTACTCGACACGACGGATCAGATCCGTAGGCTGAGAAGACATTACCCTTTAGATCTAAACGTTAGATTCAGCTGCAATCAAACATACGATAATCGCCTATTATACACGATATAATTTACTTATAATTCTTAATGAGAAATAATTGTAAACTTCTTGCAAATAAAAAAAACGCATAAAAATCATCGCTCATGCTGCGGTTAAACACCACGCGTGTATTAAATGTGTGTATTAAATCGCGCGACTTATATGCTACCAGAAGATTATAGAGAGAATGAAGATACGAATTGGATTTTATTAAAAAGACGGCTGTATTAGCAATCGATTCGGACGGCCATTACTGCCAGGCTTGGTCCATTTTCTGTAGTGTCCTTGACAAAAGATACACTTTTAATCGGTTTTATAGGATGAAAGCTGCATATATACATTATACATATGTATATATGTACATATATATACATATATACATATATATATACATACGGGAAAGGTTAAAAACGGGCAGTGCCGCATCGCGCCGGTTCGAACATTACGTACACCGGTCCGATGGAATCTCGTTCAGTTAACGCAATTAACTATCCTAGAGCGCGTAGTGAGACTCGAGTGCCGCGTAAAAATGCAAAATTGGATTAAGCATCGGTGAAAGGACCATTAGAGGGAGATATTAAAAGTTAGCGACGCGACGGCTTTAGTTACTGGTATCAGAACAGAGCTCGCGGCTGCCAAAGAGCCTTGAAAATTGGTGCGAATTCAAAGCCATCGACTTCCATGCGAGAAATTCACGCTCAGTTCGTTTAATAACGAACGAAGCCTTTGAAAAACGGAAGGAATATTATTTTCTCTGTCTTTAACAACGATATACCTATATCGTTATCTCCTTTTGGAAAGATCATTTTCTAGCGATCATTAAGTCTGGAAGAGAAGAGTAACATTTCTGACAAAGTATTGGTATTGACACACCGATTAATCGATTTTTATCCGTGATCAGACTCGTTTGGCAGCGCTTGTTAATTTAAAGTTGTGAAATACAGCGTTGACGTATAAAAAGTATATTAGGAGAATAGATTGTCAAGTACAGACGGTGTAGGAAAGAGTCGTGCAGCATCGATCGCTCTAAATTGTTTCGTTACATCTTGGTGTAGAAAATGATCTTGAGAAACGGTAAGATCCATATTTTAGAAACGAGTTTATAACACAAGCGGGACTTGATAAAAAATTAGATAATTTGTAAGAGTAAAAATGTCGTAATTTGTAGGAAATGAAAAATTGTCGTTCAATGCCGACCAATTATTTAATTAACAGAGTTTCTCGGCCTCGATGATAACGTTAAAGAAAGTACATTTAGATGTAATACATATCTTTATCTAAATTTTATGACAATATCGTGATAGAACAGTTTTTCATCATTGTCACGTTAACTGTTTGATATCAACACTGTCTGTATTTATTGTCTCAAAGCCAAAAGAGTTTAAAAACTTCAAGAAATTTATTTTTTAATAATGCCACGCAATTATACGAATACAAACATTATACGTCGCATTTTCCCCCATACCCGTAAATATTTACGATTTTACGTATTTACGATTCGTTGCATCGCAGAGGGAATTTCGCCTGTCTCCAAACAGCTAATGAACTTGGAAAGCGCTCCGATTCTAGCGTAAACGAGACAAGTTACTAATAAACTTGACTAAGGAAACGAGTCCGGATAGACCCAGTCGGTTAACAGTGGATAACAGGAAAACTGTCCCGTTTTTCTACTTGCCCAAAAACTCTAAAAATTTGCATCTACTTGACTAAACCGTTTTACCACGTTTACATCGGACGTGTTCGATCGGATCTTAAATCATTAATAGTAAGTTACCTATACTTGTCACTTCGCTAAGCTACCGGACCAGAGAAAAGCTGATTTTCGTTGACCGGCCGATCTCCCGGGCAAAAGGTAGGTATCGGTTCACGGTTGTGACAGTATGACGAAGGTGTCTGTAGATAAAGAGATGATCCGCGAAGCGAATACCGGGTGTAAAAGAAAGCATCGGACTCTATTCGATTTTTGCGCGATCTTCTTGTCATCTATGTAAACGCGTGTGAAAGGTCGTAAGCTCTCGAGCAAGCAGTCGAGCACATGTTCTTCTCATCGAAGAAAATCCGGCGATGATATATAGTCGGAGAATCGTCCTTTGGTTGCAGAGCTGGTTCGGCTTTTCGTATTTTTTGATTTCTTCGCGTTTTTCATCGACGCGAATCTCATAATAATTCGAAATAACCTGGAAATTTGTTCGCATTTATTTTCAGGAACTGTTTGCTTAATAGAGACAAAATATGATTCGTTCGTTGACTATCCTGTCATGTAAATTGCCTAACTGCTGTACCTATGTATGTAAGTACTTGCGATCCATGTGGTCGGTGAAATGTTGTTTCGACGAGAGAGTCGAGAGAGAAAGATTCATCGTTCATCTAGTTACATTCTGCCCGTTATTTCGTTATATCTATATTAAGATCCAAGTTGAAAGGAAAAAAGGGGAGACTGTAGGAGGATTAAATAAACGAAGCAATTTGCTACGGGGCGCGAAAGACAGCCACTAAAGTTGGACAAAGGTAAAGCAAAGGATCGTCTTGAAGGTTTCTCGTTTATCAGAAAGCTGCTGTGTCATCATGGCTTTACAATAACATCCCTCCTCTCTGTCAGCTCTCCGTCTGCGTTTTGGTCGCGAGAGAGCCTCTCGTCTCCCTCGTCGCCACAGGCTGCACCCTCCAATGCACTCGTGGAAATGCAAGACGTTCCATCTGTATGTACGCGCGTCGCTGCATCGTTCGGTGAATATGTCGTCGAGAGAGTGGTGTAGGCACTCCTCCAGAGAAAAAGAGAGAATAAAAGAGAATGAGAGAGGAAGAGAGAGATTCCTCGTAGAGACGATGCCAGAGGGTGTACCTAGGCAAGGGCAAGGGCATCTAAACAAAAGATATCAAAGGGAGAACACCATCGAGACTCTTGAATAAAGAACGTGCAACTGGAGACGCGGTGAGACAGATGGGAGACGCGACAGAAACAGGAAGATGCTAACCTGCTTCCTTCTCCGCTGCATACCAACCCGATGCGCTCCGATATCTTTCGCCCTTCCCTCGCTTTCTTTCCCTTTTTCTTTTCTCTTTCTTATCTCTGTTGCCTCTCTTTTTCCTCTTGAAAATGCAACCACCTAGTTTTTCATCTTCTGGAATTATTTATGTACCAAGGACCGAGATTCATGGATTCCTATCTTTTCGTACATCGAGTTGAAATTCTCCGAGGTTTCTGGTTGTAAATTCTATGCCGTTTTGTTTCCTAGTACGCTCGATACGTTGAACGTTGAACGTGCAGAGTACGGAAGAGGAGTGTACAGGTAGATTCGAGATACAAAACTATACATGTACATGACTGAAATTTATAATCTACGAAACAACGTAGAATAATAACTATAAAGCGTATTCTTTCAAACCGTATTTCAATATTCTGTAGAAGGTTTTGTATGTGACAGCATCAACGATCAATTGATCAAAACGCGTACGACCGATAGAAATCGGTGTTCGTTAAATAAGCAATTACGATCTATGCTCTGCTATAATTTTGGTGAACCTGTCGAAAAGTTTTATCGTGACGTACAATATAATAAGAAAAAAAGTAAAAAAAAGGGCGAATCTCCGTGACCCTGAAAAGATAAAATATCGTCATCAGTAGGGGCGTTAGTCGGATCACGCATATCACGCGGTGCTGGTTAAAATTTAGAGAAAATCAATAAACAATATTGTAATATCGGAATATATTAAAGGTATAGTTTTGTCCGATTAATTATAGTTTATTAATAATGGATTGAAATTACAGATATTAGTTAGACAGAAAACGATGTCTGATTAACAGGAAAACTAAATACAACGCTCGTATTTACATCAAATAACTTGACAACTATTTGGTAACTCTCTCTCTTTCTCTCTCTCACTAGCAACTCTAACAACTCTACAACACTAACAACTCAATTCTAACGACTCTATGCTTCGACGTCTCGATCAACTCTGCCCTTCGCAACACACTCGCTTTTCGACTCGCATACCCTGACCACTCCGTCACCTCTCCTTGAAAACCGAAACCGTCTTTTGTTCTAACGCTGTTTATCGTTTTTCTCATACCTAAAGTTCTTCCTATTCTCATACCTAGTTCTTTCATGCAAGAACTAGGTCACTTTAGTCACATAGGCGCTCTTAGATATAAACAAACCACAAAGGACGACGTACACGGTGTTTTTCTAATTTCAGCCGATTTACAATCGAAGCTATTCTACGATATTACAATATCATTGTTGGATTTTTCTATGAATAAAACAGTCGTCTGTTTCTATATCTTGTATTCTATAGGTAAATAGAATTGTTATTTCTTTCAAAGCTTCTAATACTGTTTCTTTAGTATAATTCCGTTTATCTTTCATTAAATTCCTTGGAATCCACTGTTATTTCTTTCGGATAGCTAATAAAAATAAATTGAAATTAAGCTACAAGTCTCAGCATTTTCAGTACCTTTCAAACAAAATACTATTTCAAAAATTTCTTCTCAGAAATAAAACACCTTATTTTCAAAGGTACACGCACGATCTAAAATAGAATAGATTATTTACTATCTGCTACTTGAAACGATAGTCATCCTTTACATTGCGGCTGCTTCAAGGCGGTCGGTTAAGGTAGCGCACACATTCATTCTCGGCGAATGCATTCGCGTTAACGTGACTCGTAAGTGTATGCTAACAACTTATTCGATTATTCTTTCTATTATCCGTATGCCGTAAGCGTTTATTAGATTTATTTAAAAAATCCCGTTTAAATTCGTGAAAGCGTAGATTTGCGATAATTAACGAGGTATCTTATCTTTTTGAAAGTCATGGGAGACCGGGCACCGGCTTTTTCATTATTTCTCTTGTTACATGTACGCCACAAAATAAGTGATTAAAAAAGTTTCGTTAAAGTCGACGAAGAAGTAGCAGCTTTCTTTTACGAGTTCACCGAAAATTCTATCAAACGACGTAAATCTCCTAGAGATGTATCTGACTTTAATTTAATAAATTGAAATGTAAGCGTGATCTGACTTTGTTACAAAGTTTATTCAACGTTATCCGGCAATGTATAGAAAGGCGTTAAATCTGCTATGATTCGTAGCAGCGGGGGCGTCGCGTCGTGAGGTAATCGGCGAATCCTAATTAACGAGACGAAAGCCCCAAGGCACAAGCGACGAAAGCGGGAAATCACGACGCCGTTCGAATTTCCTGAGGCGTTCTAAAAGGCGTCGCGTCGCGTCGCAACGATGCTCCTATTTTATTCTTTTCACGGTTTGTCACGATTATTTATCGAATTTGCCGAACGATTCTGATTCGATTCCTCGACTGAAACTACTTTCGCCTGTCTGTCTGTCTGACTTATCGTTCGCCTGGAATAACGACGCTCTAAGCGTGTACTACTTCAGATAATTATCGCCACGGGTAATTTTAGAATGAAAACACGAACGTATGGTCTACGATACGTCTTTCAGTCAACCAGCGAGAGAACTTCCTTATAGAAGAAAGAAACGTCGATACAGAAGCCAAGAGGAAAAGCAACGAAAACGGGCCAAAAGTGTGAGCGACCATTCTGCGTTTCAGTCGTTTTCAACATGCAACGGGATTTTTCTCGGCTACTTTCGCACGCTAATGTCATCGTACGTATGTAAGTCAGGTTACGAGGGTTTCGTCGAGAGTGGAGAGAAAATTTCCCTGGGAAATAAATGCCGCTTTGTAGCAACATTTTTATGCCGTTATGGACGCACTCGTTTACGACCGTGCTAACATGGAACGGCCATAGACACGAATATTTGGAAATTTCTCTCGAATAATAATATAAATTGCAGGAATTCCGACGAAATTTTGAATTATAACTCGATTTTGGAACGAGACATTAATCGTATCTAACTCGCGTCGACGCGAATTTGTAATATCGTTACTTGCGCTGGTTTTACTACCAGCTGCAATTGTCATAGACGTACTAAGCATAAATCGCTCACGATTACATCGTGCTACGTTTCACGGCTCCGATATATTGAAAAAAAAGAAAAGCTATGAAAGATAATAAACTATTTACAATTAGACGCGAAAGTATTTTGACGCTTACTATAGAAATCCTTTACAACTACTTCGCGCAAAAGTTTCCGAAATTTTATCGACATCGTAAGTGATGAGCAAATTTAATGCAAATCCGCAAATGTACGTAATGTAAGATATTTATTGGAAATGTACATTTTATAGAACTCGCAGAGTATTCGATACAGCTAGGAATAGTCTTAAACGTACTTGTAATTGGTACCAAAATGAACCAATATGTATTATTGGATCGCTATTGTAATATCGTCTTTTCCGGCCATTAAACCGCATTAATCGCTGTATCGTACACCGCAACAGTTCGCGTTTCTACGAATCATTATGGAGCACTATTAAGCGCTTATGCTACTAATTATATGTTTATTCCAGGTTATTGGTTACTTTACGAAGGTAGCGTGTACAAGTATGGAATTTTTATATCAAATATTTTAAATAAAAAATAAATAGCGATAAGAAATTATGTTGATTTTGAAAGCAATTCTTCGTTAGTTATCTTAAGTACTGCGCAAACTTTAAATCTGTCGAGAATGGAAACGCAAGAAACGTAAATGCCGTGTCTCGAACAAATTTCCGCAGCGTGAAACACGCGACACTGTACGACCGAGAATACATCGATCACCGACGCTGTCCACGATTAATTTAAATTACCACCAGGCTAGTAAGATTATAAATTCGCTGTACAGCATTTAACCACGCAGTCATTATCCTCTGCTGCATCCAATTTCTCTTGTAATCACGTCAATATAGAGGTATACGCGGAATCTAATTCTGGCTTGATAACGTATCAGGGCATAGACTAGGCAATCGAATGGCTGGGTCAAGTCGATGTACGACCAGCAAATTGAAGGTAGAATTTTCTCGTTTGAACACGCATCGTCGGATAGTTTGTTAAAATGACAAATTCTTTCGCCCGAAGGGCAATTGTACCGTATCGTAGGAAGTGGATCCCTCGCGCGAAACTTGTGGAATAAAGTTTCTCACGCGAGACGTTATTTTTGAGAAAATTGAATTTCAGAATCCATTACGTATATGTATGTGTGTGCGTCCACGTATATATTACAGCTAGCAGAATTCACCGATAAAGTAAAATATCGTCTTGAGTGTTTTTTAAATAACATTATGTATTTGTTTCATATTTTATTCTTAAACGATCTTTCGATTGCTGACTGCCGCATGTGGCAAAGAGGCGCGTAGACGAAGCGAGAGAAGCAACGCTAAGATCGCGTTTGACACATCATTCTCCAAGGCGATACATCGCACGAGAAGTTTAGCCGAACTGCAAATTGAAAATTCGAGCTTCGTTCTGGAAGACTTTCAAATATTGACAGCCGAGTTGTTTGGCATTGGAAGAGACACGCTTGGCAGCAAGGGACATCGCAAAGAGGTTCAGAGTACGTAACGTGTTCAACCAGTTTGGAACAGGTCCACAACTTTGAATCTCTTCAAACCGATCCAGCCAGCTAGTGGCTGAACTAAGCGAAAAGATTCCAGCTAACTACACCCTCGACTCGTCTTTGCTACTTTTTCAACACGCGGTTGCGTGCCAATACCGAAATTCTTTGATTTGTATCTCGCTGGTTCTGCGAATGTGTCGGCAAGCCGGAAACGATTTCCATCGGCGAAACCAAGTATGTAATTACAATTTGTATATATTCACGGACGACAAAATGCTCGATGCTAGTATTCAAAGTAAAAGTGTTGGGTTATTAGCTGAACGACTTGTGTCAAGGGATCAAGCGATCGAAATAAATGTCAATTACGTTACGTAACGGTACACGATGAAACAATTTTAGAGGCTTGGTAAATTGTTGCAACGTTGTACGATAAAGGGAAGAAGGTCGAATCGGAATAGTGCTATGTTGGAGAACGAATCTCTTATAAGCCATATGAATCACGGTATATTCGATTCTAGGAAAAATAAGAAAAAATATAAAGACTTCGTTATTAACCTGTGAAAATAAGTTTGGGTAAAGCGAATTGAAAATTGACGAAAAATAGAATCGACTAATTTGATTTGCGAGAGGACTCGTATCAGTGCGAGCGGTCGTCGAAAGACGATCGTCCACGAGTACTTTACATGGTATCGATCAGTCGTTAAAACGAGGTTCGATCGGCATCGTAAGTCATTGTTAGGCGTCGTGAAACAGTGTCGTCAATTGACTGGATCGATCGGCCTCGAACTTTCGTAGCAGCCGACGTTCAGACGCCAATCGGCTCGGCTGCAATTGCCAATTTACTCGAGCATGTGATTTCTAATTTATTTCCTTACTCGATCCCTCGACTCGCGTTCTATCGTACAACGGTATTACAGGTTACGTACCCTGAGCGTTCTCCTTCTTAATTTTAAGATGGACGGCGATCATCTTATTCCTCTGTCACAGTCCTCTGATAAATATTTAAGCGAGTGAAAGCAAAGGTTTCGGAAGATATTTATATACGTTGATGATAAATTTAGTCGATTATCGACTTATCGTTACGAAGTTTTAAAGAGTTTAAAGCAAATCGAAAACAGCGAATCATTCGAACGATACACATCGAATTAGATAGATCAACCGATGATCAACGATCTCGAACTTTAGCGATTCTCGCGAATCTCTGGCTTATTAGCCGGTTGCTCCTCAAAGACAGATGGTCCCATTGCCAAGATATATCTTTACGCTGATCGGCTGCACAAACAACGAAGCCAATATCATCTCATTGAATCCTATTGCGAGCATTATGGATAGCGTTCTTCTATACAGTCAAATTGGTTTCAACGATGGCCAATCGGTGGCAAGTGCACACACCGAGAAGAATAAGAACTTAATTGCTCCGTATCCAAGGCTAAAATATCTCCCTATTTTACAGTCGGCTGAATAAATTAGGTCACGACCCCGTTTAAAGCAAACTTCTGCCTGCAATAAGAAGTCACATAGTCCATGGAATCATCCTAGTTGCTTTTCATCACTTAACGCGCCTCTCTCCGCCATTTTTTTCACGCTTTTCCTACGCTTTTTCGCTGGGTCGTATTATACGATACCGGTACCGTTCAGAAAACACAGTTTCAAAAACTTTGCTAGTTAATAACGCAGGACAGATCGTAGAAATAAGAGAATCGAGATCATTCGCAAATAATAAGAAATTACTTTTGCGAGTAAACGTTTGATGTACGTATTAAAAGTCGCTTTTGATCGATAGAACTGCAGAATTACGCGACAACGTAGATGAAATTGCCTACGAAATTCGGAGAATTCTATTTGGTAACGAAATTGACATTCGAAAACGAGCAAACTTTTTAATTGACAAAGTGACGACGCTCGGACAGCTCGCGTTTTAGGTCGAACGCGTGCGAAACGATTCGAAAATGATCTAAGCGTCGATTTCGTCTCTTGCGTTCTGCTTTCGTGGATATACGGTCGATACAACGGTCGCGTTCGCTCACTCAAAAAGGTTGTGATGACCACTAGGGCCTGGTGTACAGGCAAGCATCACACCCAGGTTGAGTGAGTCCACGTGGCCGCCATTTCCCAAATGCTTCGTCGATGCGATCTTCTGATTCTGCGATCGCTCCGTCTCCTCTATGCTTTATGTTCTTTCCACTCTCCGATTCATTCTTCGCTTTCAACCATGTCCGAAGATGGAATTCCCCCACGCGACGTAGATACAAAAGCACGATTCGATGGAATCGTTAGTTTCGTAGACGAACGATGTTCTTCGAGCGTCCATACGCGCGTGAATCGCGATTAACCGCATTCTCAAGCATCTTCTCCGATACTTTCGCGCGGAACGGCCACGAACAAGTTCCAGCGACGATGAAACGAATTCCAGCAACGAATGGTTTCACGCGTACATCGTACAACGGCTGCAAAAACGGACCACCTGCGTCTACAAAGGATTTACACCGCGAATCAAACGGTGTCCTCTAACGGCCATAGAGCGATTTGCTTAGCTGAAGTTTATCGCGCGAACAACCGAACGAACAGGCACTCGGCTGTAATTTCCGGTACGGGAAACGCAAGTGAATCTCATCGAGTGTCAGACGAAGGAAAGGGGACAACCAACGCACGGAGCAAGGTTGGAGCTAAGGAGATTAACCGAGCGAGGCTCCCGAGGGAACCACGTAATCGAACGCCGCCAGAAGATCAAGAAACGAAACGAACGCGCGGAGACAATGATATCGGAGCGCTTGGATTATAAGAACAAGCAAATGAGATTTCAGCGACCGTCGACCGAGAGAAATCGATTGGCTATCGTCACGGATAGCTATACGAGCTATCCAAGAATATCCGATCGAGGAAATTAATTGAGACGGGCTTAAAGTTTCGTTCTTATCTTCTTTTCGAACGACAGTCTGTGTAGTTCAACGGACGTTTCTATCGGTGAGGTAAATTGAAATCTTCTCCAAGCGTTAGGTACTTTCGCGAACGCGTTCGATGCATTTCTTTTTACACAGCAGCGAGAAGCAGCCTGGAAGTGTCACGCGGTGTTATAATTCATCGAAAACGCGCGAGCCGATACAACACGGTAGCTCGCATCGACCGTCGCCGCGAACCTTTGTAACGAAAATCACCACGTTCGATCTCTGTTTTCGCTCGCTTGGACGTGAAATCTTGCTTTACCCTGCGAACGCATTATTCTATCTCGATGCATAGTTTCGTTGTATCTTTAAAACGTGCGAGGCAACCATAAGACGAATAAAGTAAGAAAGTATTCGGTGGTGTGGAAAAACCGAGGCAAGTGTCCGATACGAGGAAGACAAACGCGCGAAAAAGGAGGAAAGGAATCGATTTTGCGGTGACGATATTAAACGGACAGGAAGCAGACAAACAGGGTCGAGGGTCAAAAAGCTGAGGAAAACACGGGCAGCTAAAAAGAGGACAAGAGCGACGAAAGAAAAGGGTCAACATGTATTTGTCGACGCTTTGCCCGCAGATAACAAGACCGAGCATAATAGAAGCCGCGAAAGAACGTTTCGTTGGAAATGCCTCTTTAAAAGGCACGGTTAAAATGGATTAGAGGAGATCGGCCAAGTCGTTCCTCCTCCAAACTTACAAAGGAATATTTAATCGTGGTTGAATTTCTCTTCTATCTTTAGCGCCATAACGACGATCGTTTTATGGATTTTTACGATTCAACCTTTTGATACGCGTTCGTAATTCGCGTTGCGTTCATCCCCGGATAACTTTGTCGCGAGATAACGCACGATTCGCGTAATAAATTTCGCGCGATTACGGAAAATTAAGACACACGGTCGGAACGAATAAAACGGTAGAAGCGCATTTCGAAATTTCCTACGTCTCCTAGGAAGATCTTTGAGATGCGGAGCTGGTGGTCACCGAGTAAATCACAGAAGCATACGGCAATTCGGCTTACGAACGCGACGCGTGAAATACCGCGTAAAAAATGCAAATGTCCGTTCGCATCGACTTGGACGCTTTCTCCCAATTAACTAGACGATACGGCAGACCGAGTCCGGTGGGTTTCCAGGCGCGGTCGTTACGAAAGCCCCGTAAGTCTGTCTCCTCGACGACTAGGTGTCGACTTTCATCGGCGAGAGGGTGTTCCCTCGTCCAGCACGATTTCAACACCGTCTACTCAGGGCCCGACTGAAAGGGTACTCCCGGTGTCTCCCTTCGAGCACCGAAAGTGCTCCTCGTTGATCACGAAATGCAACACCGCCGCTGCACTCGGCGACGTGAAAAAAAAGGAAGAAAAGGAGGGAAGGGCAAGGAAAAGAGACTCCTGTAGAACCCTTAGAAATGTCAGTCGGGTGATACCTGCGTCAGGCTGGCTCATTTCGCAGCAACAAAGCTGCTCCTAGTTCTGTTAGGAAGCGTGCGTGAATTTTAATTAATATCATCCTTCCCCTCGTCCCTTTCACGCTTATTTAAATCGATCTTTTAACCTTTGACTCTCGCAGCCTCGCCTCCGTTAACCTCAAAGGACGATGAATCGCGTCAACGATTTCAAACAGTCGAATCTGTCTCGCAGGCTATCAGAGTACCGCGTATCAAACGTCTCTTCTCCCAAGTTTCAGTTTGGAAAATCGAAATTCGAGAAAATATGGAATTCGGCAATTAGTCGAGTACGCGCGTATCGGTTTAATTCTTAGCCGAGTGCGTCTACGATTTCCATTTATTTTCTTCCCCGTTGAGTCATCACCTAGTGCTGATCGTATTATAACCGGAACACTTTGTACTTAAATCTTAATCGTAACGTTTGTTTTTCACAGTGGGATATGAACGTCTAGGATGGATAGAAGAGCGCGTATTTACGTGATCAGCATCCGAGACTTCCGGTAAAGAAAAAATTCGTCAGTCCCGCGATATCGGCTTGCATTGGCATAGAAGAGTTTAATGATCGCCACGGCAGCAGCCGTAATTAACGTAATACTCGTTAAAGAGAGTCCCGCCTCAGTCTTGGAAGACTTAAGGGTGATTGCCCTCACACGCGACCGCCTTTTCAAGAGCTTGAAAAAATATCTAGACGCGACTAACGATCAAAAGAGAGACGAAGAATTACGAGGCGACGAGAAATCGAGGAAAACTCCGTCTTCTTTTTTTCTTCTTTTTCTAACGATGGCAAGACCAACGTATTTATGTCCGTGACAAATTAGAATTTTCATTACGGGAATACATAGCGTACGAATATTTCGATCTTCCGAGACGGATAACGCGATATCTCCACGACCGTCGAAAACGTTTTCCACGCATCGATAATACAACGGAACGATTCGCTGGCGAATCGAACGAGATCTCTTTTCCCTTAGGAATTCCAGAGTTAAAGGTAATGAAGCGAAAAGCAGAAAAGCAAAGAGATCGGTGCTGCGTCTAACGAGTGGAATCTATTTAAATTGGTCCGACAGGGTTCGAAGAACGTGCGGGTGTGGAAGCTAATCGAGTCAGACGTGAGAAAACGGGAGAGGTACGAGAGTCTAATGGACGCACAGGACTGAAAGCTTGGTGCGAAGTGGCACATGAGAAGCGTCTAAATTGATGGTCACACAGGCGTATGGATGTCGCGAGGAGACATTGCGTTAAAGCAGATTTACCTGGCTGGAAAGAGCAACCTCGGAACAGGCTGGCCGCAGCGTAGCCCGCCGAAGGCACGCAATAACGAACGACTAAATTAAATTGAAAGCCCTCGCCGGCAGACGACCCTTCACAGCTTCGCGGCTAACGTAGGCTTTCAACTAATTAGGTCGTCTACCCGCAAGAAGATACTCCTTGTCATCCGACACATGTGCGCTTCTCGCTTCGTTCTCTCGCCAACCTGAACAACTCTGTGCGAGGAAAGTTTTCCTTCGCACGGCTCCATTACTTCGCCCACCTTTTTCATCCGCCAAACAATTGCTACAACAGTTTTGCGACGAATCACTCGACAAACCGGCAGACTCGCTCGATTTCAACAGTTCGAACAAGCAAAGTTAACCGCCTTCCAAATAATTAGCCAAGTTTCCTGTTACTTTCTGCGAGTTAATATGCCGCCACGTATTCCGACGAATATTCCACGAAGAATCCGACGATCTTCGGATCGTCTGGATATACGGGCCAGTATTATTTCAGGGTAAAGTAAGTTGCCAATCGTTTAGTTGTTCTTTTTCGCGATAATCGCGTATTTTCGATGGTTTACAAGTAACGAACATTTGGAATACGCGAAAGTTGCGTGGAAAGTACGCGACTAAATAGCACATAATAGCCTTAATAAAACAATTAACAAGCTTCGAAGCGGCACTCGACAAGCGGGAAAATTAAGCTTAACAGAATTACCGCGGCCATGTTCGAATTGGCTGAAAAAGCGGCACCAAGTTTCCACGAGAATTCAGGAGAAAAGCGCAGGGTTTTAAGCTCTTGTTGAAAGAGACAATTTTCACGTCAAAATTCCCGCTGTTTTAACATCGTTATGAGAATTAAAAGATGTAATTACGAACCGAATTACCGAGTAATAGCTGATATTAAATTGAACGTTTCGGACTATTCGATACAAGCTAGTTTAGCGTGTCACCGTGCCACAGTATCACGTTTAAATCGTTTAAATTGGATATTTCATCGATTTCGAAGCATCTCTCGGCTCATCGACCAAAGATAATCTTTCTTCGATGCTTTCCAAGCAATACGATATTAAAACGAAGAATGTGTTTTACAAATGGAATTCCATGCTATTGGCATATTCTCTCGACGTATTCGTGTAAGTACGAAAGAACTACGATGAATCGTAAATAGGTTTAAACAGTGGAGCGTTATTCAACGAACGACAATTGAGAGATGGAAACGAATCTTATTTCATTCGATAAACGATATCCGATATCGAGTGGAAAAGGTGAGAGAGGATAGAGAAACCTCTTCTGTTTGTTAATCTCTCCTTTCCACACCAGCGCGATGCACTCGTAATTATTCCCCTCTTGCCCCGTTTCAACCGTGTAGCAGAAAAGAGCTTCTGAAAGACGCCAAGCTATTTTACTTGTTCGTAATACGTCCTTTGTGGAAAGAACTGGCAGGGGAAGACGCGCAGCCTTCGCAAGATTTACACCGACTATAAAAAGTATTTATGGTTGTACAACGTCCAATTTCCTAGAAAACTGCTCGTATTTTGATCTACTGATTCTCGTATAAAAAGAAAAAACAGAAAGAAAGAAAAGGGATAAAGGGAAGAATTCTTAATACGTTAAACTTTAAGAAAGCGTTAATAAACGTATGTATATAAGTATAATAGATTATCATCGAACGATTATCGTTTCGTTAAATATACTCGTAGATACGATTCGGTTTTCACTACTAATTTTCAAGTTTTTAATCGTCTATGAAAAACGAGGGACCTCTATAACTTTGCAAACGATAAAGAAAAAAGCGCTTGGCGTCGAATTCTCGTTTATTTTAAAGAGGCAACTTAAGCGAAATTTGCGTTATTTCACTTTGGAGGAACGCCGATGGAAATCCACGGTGGATGAACGCTGTTTTCATCCTCGTCCCATCTACGTACGATACAAGGATGAGAGCAGCGTTCATCCGCCGTGTTCCTCCAAAGCGAACCAGTGTAAATTCGGCTTTAGCTCTACGAGCGTGAAGCTCTAATTATTACAAAAACTTGGAAAAGGGAGACGAAATATCCAAAGTATAGTAGGAAAGAAAATGTCGAACCTCTGTATCCAACGAGGAACGACGATAATCTATGTCGTACTTGCGTAAATTAATAAATAGTTGGAATTATTTACACGAAGCGATTACACGAACTTCAACGAAGATGTTGGAAAGGTTGCACGTTAACTTCGGTTCTCGATCGGCACGTGCTAATCGTTATTTTCAATAAAATAAATATGATAACGTAATAATTTTCGCCATGTGTATATATACATTGTATCGAAGTTTGTCTTCCAAGATTACTCGTTTCTCCGTCTTGAAAAGATTAATCGTACTATCATAGCAATTCGTCGATGAAAAAGCGAACCAAGATCGATCGAACCAAGTAATTGATGAAACGTCAAACGTAATGTATCGTCGAATAAAATTTCCACCTAACACTAGCACTTCGATTCGCGTTTCATTCCTTAGAGAAAGGAAATCTATGGAATTCGTAATGCTGTGTGATAAATTAAAGTTTATAACGTTACGTTACAAACTATTGTTATCGCCGATAAGTTATTCGAACGATAAGTTGTTAATTCGACGCGTTCGATGTATTCGAAACGTTTATCCGCGGGATATCGCATGAAAATTAAAGGGAAATGAGATCGCGCCAACAGTTCAACTTGCAAATACGAGTAAACAAATTTTTACGCTTAATCGAGTTTTCGGGCGCATATTCATCCACGTAATTGCGATCGTATAGATCGGTGGAGCGATTATTACATCGGCTAGTTGATCAATTGGTCGGGAATCAACGAAATAAAAGAACTCGATTAAAACGGAAACGTCAAGCCCATGATCAAAACGTTTAACCAGTTAAGGTAGCCAATTAATTTGCCGACTTACTTCGTTACTCGTTCGGTCAACTAATCGTACTACGTATGGATATAAATTTTATTTTGCGAAATTAATGTTTTTCCAGCGACTGAAAAATAAGTTGCCTCTTACGTTTCAACTTTTGAAACGAAATTTATATCGCGACGCGGAACAATTATATTTAACGCGATGATGTTCGATTCGTGCAATCTTTTAAATAAAATGTACCTATGGTATAAAGTTTATTTCGTAGTCTGTATTCACCGCAGTCGAATTAAATCGTGATTTCCATCGAGACGGAAATCACGCGCAAGAAAGACTCGGCTTCGATTCTGGACAGTTTCCAACACCAAAAAATTTCAATATGAAATTTCAATCGCCGCTTCCTTCTACCCAAAGAAGAAAAAATGGAACGTTATCTCGTGGAAGCTCTCTACTACTTTAGAATAAATTTACAAGCACAAGCAAACGCAAAAAGTATGAGATATTAAACTCGCTATTCTTATCAAATTGACAATAACCCGTCCATTCAAAACGCTCGCATTCGCATCTAGTTCGTTTTCCAGAAAACCAAAAAATATCGATTTTGTTACGTTCTCAACGCCAATCAAATTTTCTTCCGTCTGTGACGATCCAGACACGGAAACGCGTATTGTCGCGCAAATGACCAAATTTGTTCAATCTTTCGAACACACCGATCGTCTACCGATAGCGAAATGCGCGTAATTTTCAGCTACGAGATCACATCCTAACCACTCGTAATTACCAATAGCGCAAAAGATCCAGCTGTATAAATGAAAACTAAGCAAATGCAAATAAGAATACTTCGGTTCAGCTAGTCGATAAAACGTTATAAACGTTTTATTCGCATAAACGGTTCGTGTATACTGGAACGTACACACCGATCCGAAATTGAAACTCGTTTTCGTTCATTCGCGACAGAGATAGATCTTATCCATATTCTAGTACCTGTGTAACAGTACCAGACGAATTTGCAACTGGTTAATCTAAACGCCAAGCAAAAGATCTACTTTTTCCAATAGGCGGACGTAGGAGGTTCGACTTTACTTTGGTCTGGTAGCAAAACTTTTTGTAGATTAGTTCGTATAAATTCAGTAGCTGTTCGACAACCTTCAAGATTCATCAGCGTGTCTTCGATTCTCGTTTGTCGACCTGTTACAGGATTATCGAGCGAACTTTGTCCTCTTCGCCGATAGATTACGAATTTTAATGGAATTCCTTCTTAAGATCGATTTCCGTGCTTTCTCGCAAAAGAGTCACGCTGTTACCGCTACCTCCGATTGTTCGTCCGACTTTAAACTTTACATAAATCTACCACGGAATTTGTAATTATGAAACACACGACGGACAATGATCCACGTCTTACAATGCGTAAATTTGCAGAAACTACCGACAAACTCTACCACGCTTCGACAATTTTTTCATTCATAAATTCCTTTAACTTTTAATTTAATTTTAATTGTTAGTTTGAAACTAATAATTCTCCCAGATATAGAAGGATGAAATTGCTCGACAGCCGTTGGTTAAGTGTATCGAATCACTTTGGAATTTAGTTTCACTAATATGTAGCAATATTTTTCTTTTTTTTATTTGGAAGTAGTTTACAATCAATTCTCATTGAGAATTATAAGTAAATTATTCTGGTGTGGTACTATAACGTGAATAATAAATGACTATCGTATGTTTGTTTCCAGCTGAATCTAACGTTTAAATCTACAGGGTAACGTCTTTTTAGCCTGCGGATCTGATCCGTCGTGTCAAGTGATTGGGTTTTGGTACTTGTTAATTATTATGTTATGTGTATTTTCGACCAATCGCGGGAAGACGCAATCGCGAAGAAACACGTCGACGGTAGTCGTAAATTCCCGTTACGATTATAATAATCGACGCCGCGAATAGATCGATGCCCTGATTTCCGTTGAGATAATAGGGATGGTTGAGAGGGTATAACGCTGCGATTAACAGGGTTATAAACTATTTTCAATACTTAAGAGTTACACCGTTGCGTATGTATAAGTTAAGTAAGTGATTGATTTAAGCAGAGAAACCTGGTACTGACGTGTTGATTATTCTAACGATGAGGAATAAGTAAAGTGCAGTGACGATGCTGTGTCGAAGGAAAGCTAATAATGGGTGTGTCTAGCGCACGGGACCGTCGGATTTGTCGATGACAATTTTGGTTAAGAAAGTGAGGGCGACAGACGTTGCTTCTGACTGGATAACAACAAGGTTGGTGGACTAGGAAGGACGCTAACCGCCCTCGAAATAAAGTTGCTAGTGGGAGGCCCCGTATGTGAGAAAAGGCAACTTTCCCGTGTCAGCCGTAGTAGACGATAATCTTTAGAAAATGATTTAGAAACAAAGATATTTGTTCGGTCTGAAGGACATTAGCTAGCAAATTCCTGCGATTTACGATGAATCCTTAAGACTATCGAGGGTACGCAGTAAGGATGAGCGGACATCTGGTTGCCATCTTGCCCGCGGTGTGTGGCCTGGTCTAGGCAGAGTGTCGCTCGACGTAACGTTACGTCTATTACTGAATTTGGATATTTCTTCTTTAACTGTAGGTATCTCGACAAACATCGAAACCCCCTAATTACTGGACTACTTGATACGTCGGACCAGATCCGCAGGCTGAAGAGACACTACCCGTTAGACCGAAACACTAGATTTAATTAGATATTTAAATTAAGTAATATTTACTTATTTACAACACTTACTTATAAATTATACTTATCTATAATAAGTATTAACTTATTATAAATATTTAGCCATGTCACTGACAGAAAAAATTACTGAAAATTCTCAATGTGAGAATTGATTGTAAATATTAATAAATAAAAAAAAAAGGACGCAATGTATCGTTTCCTTGGTAAGATACCAAGGTGCATCTATCGAGGATCCTAAAGTTTTTGATTGGAATCGTTGATGAATTTCTATGTTGGAATTACTCGCTGTTCCCCATAGTTGGATCCCATAGGTCCAAACAGGTATATGTAGCGATATGTACGATATTTCGAAGAAAATATGCACGACTTTTATTTCGAAACGGTGTTTCGTATCCTCCAGCCTAATAATAGAACTTCGTGCAAGACTAAAAGGTAAAATTACGTTCGATGGAAGGAACAAAAGTTCTGGGAAAAGTCAACGACAATTAAAAAAGGGGGACGGTAGTTTGTCGGTTGAAAAATCTCACGAACGTATGGATGCTTGAAAAGATACATTAGAAATTCAGGATATTTAGGTCAGTCACAAGCAATCGATCGCATTCGAATGGCTCATTATGGCCACGTTTCGCAATCATATTGCCGTGTGTAGCTTCATAAGAACGGCAAAATAACGCGTAGCATCCATCATCCTGTAAATAACTATGCATCTTTCCCCGCATCGTTTCTCCTTTCTAACCGTCGATTCAAAATCGATGGAATAAAGCCTGGCTACTGATTCGTGCGTTCCAATCATTTTTTTCCTTTCTATTACCAACGCGTACGCCAGAGCGGAAAAGCTTTCCTCCCTAATGATCTTTTTCTCGCTTTTCGAGTCTCTCGATGTATTCGTCGGTTCGGAACATTCTCGATAATTTTTTATTTAAGAAGACAAGCCTTCCGATCCTTCGAGCATTTAAATACAAATAAGCGATTAAAAATTATTGGAAACGCGCTTTAACGCAACTACTGTTTCATTTCCTCTTTAAGAAAACGTTTTAATAACATTTTCGTTTTATCTTCTGTGTAGTTTCGTTAAATATTCGCGACCATCGAAACGACGATCCTCTGAAGGAAAAAAAGTACCGCTCGTAGTTTAGAACGAATCAACGAAATTCTACGTATTTTTCTTTCATACAATGTTGAGAAATTAGTAAAATAATATTGTATATGTGTAGGTATCGGAAACTACGAAGAAAATCTTTTCCACGAAGAAACTATTTAATTTCTAATTACTCACCGACGGCGTTTTAATACTTGGGCATTCGAAGAACCGTTTTGTTAATGTTTGTTCAGCTTCTTCACTTACCTGAAAAAATATTTAATTTTCTATCAGTTCCGGTCGTGGAAAATAAAATTCAAAGGGGAAGAAGCGTCGGAGAAACGCGCGACTTAAGCTTTTCCATTACCGAACAGGATGGAAAACAGAATTTTATTTTCTCTTTCATCGCGCGTCACGGCATTCCGCCGTTCAGATTTCTGCTGTGAAAAATTGCTATTTTTTACTAAGACAATTCGTAACGTTCTCTTGATGAAACAACGGTATACAACGGCGAGCGTTTTCTCAGTGCCAGCAGAAACGAACACTTGGAAAAATACGATTTTCCAAACGGCAGAGCGCTACTTCACGCTTTTTATGCCGTGTACTCCAAAGACGGAGCACATCTACGTAGCTCCACCACACTCATATCTATATATCTACCTACACGTCGATATGGCCAATATGTACACATCGTTTCAGAAATCGAAATGATCAATTCCAGACGATCGCACAGGCCTGATCGTTCAAATAACCACGCGTTGCTGGCAGCGATATAAATTATTACATCGCGAATATTTATGCATTTGAAACAAATAAAACTATGCATATGCATTATTTACAATATGAAAATCTAAAAAAAAAAAAAAAAAAATGCAAATATATGGAAAGAGAATGCGAAAGGTGCAATAATATTGGAAATATATTATATCGACATAAACGAAGATGATTTTTCGTAATAATAGAATAACCGGTAAAACTTTTCGCGTTCTACTCCTTCTTTTCATTTGCTATTTAACACAATCTATTTGTTACGAACGTACTTTTCTTTTCAGTGGAGATTTCACTGTATCGTGACGCGACGAAAACAGAAAGCGACGAATATTAAAAGGAGCACGAATCGTATCTATAATTTTTATTAATTACTACGTCCCAGCAGGAAATAAATTGTTATCGCTCGTAAAACAACGAAAAATTATTTAATTTAGATAGGAGCTATCTCGTGTAATAACGAGGGCAAACACACATGTAGATATCTATCTTGACAGGATATCGCGAACGACGTCGAAAGAGAGAGAACTTGCCACGGCCGATTAAATTCGTACAACTACCATTCGCTGTACTCGATACATTTCTTGTCTATTGACTTTTCAAAATATCCGGAAAATGCATGAACCATTACGCGTATCATGGAACAAACTAAACGCATATTGTTTCAAATTACAAAGTTGGAAATCGTTTGGTAAAATATAATATTCCCAGTTTTATCTCACTATTCGTTGTTACACAGCTAACTTTTATCCAACTAGAATTGAGATTAATAACTCGGCGAAGTATTTAGATGTAATTCACGTTCGTCGTTCGGGCATAGCCTACGCGTTACGAGCAAGATTCGACGTTATAAGCCAGAGGCGTGATATTTACGACCTTTGTACAACATGCAGATAACACGTTTGTCAGGGAAGGGGATATCTAAGCAAAATCAGGATAACAAATTGTGTCATAGCCGTTTCTTCCACGTACTTGTACATTGGATCGGACAAGTGCGACGTTGTAACGAGACTGCGATCCAAACGACGTAGAAGTTACTCTCGTTCACGAGAAAATTAAGACAGGATCGGTGGAGAAAGAACGGTATAAAACCAATGGAAAGTTTATACGTGGGAATATTGCGCGTATACGTGTCAGTTAGAGGGTATAAAAGCAAAAAGGATGAGTAACACTCTCGATGGAACATTTTTATTCGGCCCTGGAGAAAAGCCAGGAAAAAAAAGGTCTTCCGGGGAAACGGATAAAACTACAGATAGTGGTTTCACGTGAAATCCAACTGAAACGAATTGTTCGAGGTAGCAAGTGACCAGATAGTTTCCGATCTTTTCAAATTCCGCCTATTTCGTATCTTGGTAACAATTTTTCCGAGCTAAGCGTTAACACGGAAGAACAAATTGTAAAATTTTCTAACCGTTACGATACGTTTGAAAATATTCGACTGACAGCAAAGTTGCATTAAAAAAGTTATCCCTTTTGCAACATCGAAATCGAGGGAATCTGGAACGAGAGAAAAATGAAAGAGCGTGTCTTCTCGATCGTTCCTTCAACCCCTTTTAAAAACTCGAAAAGAGAAAGCAATTTCGCTGAAGTGGATCGTAGAAAAGAGATGGACGTCGTCCGACGTATTTCCTTTTCCATAATCCATCGATCTATTCGTTGCGTTATCAACAAATTTGAAGCTACTCGATATTCGGAAAATCTTTCCATGTTTTATCAAGTACGCCCACTAACTTCCCGACCACTAACTTGGTACATAATTTTCCGGTATTTCTCAGAAACTTTCCTACTCTACGAGTTTTCGCCGAATACAATTTACAATAATGCGATTGCAACGTAGAAAACGTTTATACTCTTCTAAACATCGTCGTTATTCTCAATAATATTGAGAATACATTGTCACGATGCAAGTAAAATCTACGCGGATATCTGAAAACTTTATTATTACGATCTAACGAACGAACGATGAACTATGAACGCGAACGACGTCGTCATTTGTAAGTAAATTGAAAATAGAATAATTTATCCCAACTGTTTTCCAGTTGCGATTATTAATTTATAGTGCTCTAGACAGTGTCCTATCATCTACCAAAGGTAAGGTGGCTAAGTTAAATAATTCAAACAGTTAACATTTGAAAAGCAAATAGGATATTTTATTCTGTTACGCATAGTCGCTATGCCTGCGTTTCGTTTATTTAAATCTGAATGATAAATTTATATTTCGATTGTAATGTATTTATATTTATAATTGATTAACGCTCGTGTTTAAATTATTCATGTCTAAGTTTCTGCGTTTGTGTTTCTCTAATTTACATTTAAGCCGTATACGTCGAAAAAACTCGTTATTATTTAAATACGACTTCAACCGTATCCTACGAGAAAACGTTTCGTCTCGTCGTCAGTTTCTTTATAAGGTTAAAACGTCTTGTCTGAAACGTTTAATTAATCGCCAACAATTACTGATAATACGTTCGCTGCGTATACGCGAAATTGAAAAAATTACGTAGGTCGTAAGAAAATAACGGCCAAAACTTTAAAGTCGATAGAAAAAAAAAAGAAAAAATAAATAAAAGCGGCATCGAGAAAATAACAACTAATCTCATTTATCTCAAATGTGACATTAGTTAAGGCAATCGACTAAGGGGGGCAGTATAATCTATCGCGTTGATCAGAACTGAATTACAGCAATTTGTCATATTTTTTTCCAAAACGTTATTCCAAAGATAGACGATTATCTTAGGGAAATTTTCGCTAGCTATTCCTAACGATACGATGTACGTAATTTTGGAATTGTTAAACCTACTACGACCTTAATAAATCCGAGTTAAAGAATCGTGCGACGCGTTTAAAAACAGCGGTTAAATGGAAAATTCAAATGTAAAACTTGCCATGCTACGTTGAACGACTCGACGTTGAGTCATCGTGGATATTCGATTCACAGACTCGACGTTCCAGACAACTGCTGTTACCACGGAAGTAAAAAGACGGAAATCGCAGAGCGAATGCAAGCACAACATCGACGAAACAGGACGCGGCGGAATACTGAGGCAAAGCCAGATCGTTTCTACGCTGACTCTGTATACTTCCGCCGGTGGTAGGGGAAAGCTGCGCGCATGCGCGTACTTATTCGCAGTCCAATGATTACAAGACTCAGGATTTTGAAAAAGCATCCCTCGGGATTCTTATTATCCGTTCAACCTGCCTTTATCACTTAACTTTCTTCCAATTACATTTTTCCCATTTAATTTCCGATTTACTAAATATATATATATATCTATATTTTAGAGTCACATATATATGTATTCGAGTTAATTTTTATTCTTTGTGCCAACCACACAAAGAACAATATCTCTACTAGTAGCTATTTTTATCTTATTTGAAATGATTAAAAAACGTTACCGATGTACCATACACCGTACCAAGCGACTTTTAGCAAAAATGTAACTACTTTTTTAACACGTTAATAAGAATAACGTCTCGTTCTGCTTTAGAACTCGAATTTTCTCAAATTCTCTTTATACTTTACGATTCGATGCTTTGGTCGTTTATTTTTATTTTCTTCCGCTTTATCGATATCGGTAAAGGTGTCAAGACGTTTTCTTCTTGAAAATTTACCTCCGGTATTTTCACTTCGACATTTAAACACGTAATACTCGGCGCAAACATCCGTATTTGTATACGAGATATAAAGCTGCGAGTAAACTTCGCGCAACGACATTTATCGAATCGTAACGAGAAAATAAATTGCGATTTTCGTACGATCGGAACGATCGATCTAAACGCAAGTTGTTTAGGATTTTGGAAATTTAATTGGCGAGTTGGCACGTTCCTTCGGGCGCGACAAATTAAATCGAGGAAATCGCTGCAGGGGAGCGGAAAAAGTCGAAGGGAAGGGGAAAGAAAAGGGAAAGAAAAGGGGAAAAGGAAGAAGTCGACGCTATGCTTCTCTGTGTAGACGCGCGTAAGGTCGGGTGCAATAGCGCATTTAGCCCGTTTTTTGGCACAAAGAACCGCAAGCCAGCAGCAGGGGCGAATAAGAGAGCCTATTGTTTCCTGTTCGATGGTACACGCCGGCCACTCCAGACACCCGGTATATTTGAGCGGGCGTCCTACGAGGGGCGTCTCTCCGACTATCGCCAATAATTGTTCCTTATCAAAAGGGAACGAAACGGGCGTCGACCATATGCGAGTCACCACACGCAGAAATTAAAAGTTACTGCGATTGTCAGCCGTCCTATACCTTACCGATATTCGTCGGTCTCGTTCCACTAATTTTCCAACTGATACTGAGACGTGCTTCGCCGATTCACGCGCATATTTCGACCTAGCCACGTCATCCCAATTTTCACGATACTCTTCTTAACTATCGATTATATTTCGCCAGAAAAGAATCTGTATCTCGACTTCACCCATCGTCCAAATAAAAAAACAACCTTTACGCAGGGAGTAGTTAAATTTCCACGTGTAAAGTTTAATAACGAAGATTAGATATATTACTAGAAAAGAGTAAGCGCGAAGGCCGAAAATCGAGAAACCGCGGAACTTGGAGAAGGCTGATATAATTTAGAGAAGTTTAAGTTAATTCTATAACTTGAAAAGCTGAGAGAATTCTCGCCATTCAACAAGTTTAACAAGGTCTCGATTAAAGAACGTTTCTGATCTGAAACGATCTACTAACAACTTCTGAAAGCAACTTCTCACGAGTACAAACTGCGAACTAAGGATACTTAGGAAAGATAAGCCTTACCGCTTTCCTGCTTTAGTTCTGCCATTTATCAGCCGAGAAAGCTCCGAAATTTTTCATATTCGCTCTCATAATACGCTGCAGCGATACTCAATTTCTCGTCTTACGTCTTACGTTAGTACCTCGAGTCAATCTTCCAGATACGCTATTTATTAAGTTATAAATTTGTTTAAAGCAGCGACACGAATGAACGCGCGCGAATACGCTGGCTCAACGTTCAAATTTGTCACAGAGAACTTCCTTTTTAATTTTTGAAATTTTACGTTGCTTGGCTCGTGTCGACTTGCTCGTACGTTAAACAAACGTACTCGCGATATCGTAACACTAGCGTTGTACATTCGTCCGAATAAATCCAAATGTTGCTTATCAATAGCTAAACGAGGGAACAATTAATTTGGCCAAATCCCGCGCGAGTACCAGAAGCGACAGACTTTGTTCCAAAGGATCGTATATAAGCGTTGTTTCGTGCCTTCTATCGCTGTGATGGCGCGTTGCGTCGCGTCGTATCGGGTCGATCGACGCTCGCCAATCAACTTTGGAACTGAAAATTTACTACTACAATGCAGCCACTGCATTTTCTGCGCTTCACCGAACAGCGTAAAGCATCAAAAGAATTGCTGTATCGCGTGGCGAATTTATCTTTACGACACTTACCTCTCTAGCGTTTGTAATTCGTAACGCGCAAATTTATCCTTTTAAAAATTATTCGACACGTCACACATCAGGGACGACCGAAGCACGTATAGGAGTTGGTATTATTTATACTTTTTCTAGAAACAAACGCGTAGAACAGGAAAATCATGTAACGGATAACGAACGACAGTTTGCTCTCTTCGTAGTTCATACTTCGTTGTCTTCGTAATTTGGGATGTTATTTTCTCAAATTATGTCGTATCGATGGCAATAGAAATAAATAAAAATGGAGATTTCAAGATCTTCAGAATCGATAATAACGTGGAACTACCTATCGTTTGCTGTGAAAAATAGCAGCGTCGAATAGAATTCTGGGAGGTTTCGGTAGACGATAGGCGCGCATCTAGCTGTAACGTAATAAAGAGGAAAAGGCAAATGCAACGAGAGTACACGTTGCAGCCAGTAGATCTGTGCAGCGACGCACCGTGTTGCATTATGTTCGTGGTTCCTAGTTCGAGAACACTTGAGAAGAGACCAGGTGTAGGTTAAAGGCTGTGAAAGAGGCACTGTAGCCTCGTACAACGAGGCTTCTGTTGCAATTGCAACGCGGATGCAATGTAGGTCGGCCCTTTTGATAAAGGGCCGACGAGAAAAAGAGTAAGTGGTATAAAGTAAGATTAATTAAGGTGACGCTTGATTCACTGCGAATTCCTCCAAGAATTTTCCATTTCCTCCAGCTCTGGCCGATCTTGCGCAAAAATTTTATCTACATTTTCGTTAAAACTTCCGCCAACAGTTACCAAATTGCACGTTTCTTACGTTTTAACAACGCGATAAGTCTTTTTACTTGTACAGTGCTTTGTTTTGTTGTCTGTTCGTTTTTATATTGTTTATCCTTGCCTTATGCATCTATCATTTGTCATATAAAAGTAACGAAGCAGTCGAAACGATCGATCATCTCTTATTTTTATTCCCAGGAAAATTTGTCGGAGAACCTGGTCTCGTCGCTGTCGCGTAAGCAGCGTGTTCGAGACAAACCGAATATCTTGAAACGCCTAAACGGAACCGTAAGTTGTCGCAGAAATCGTCTTCTCGTTTCCGTCGTAAGACACAGCCAAGTCGACGGTGACGCGACGTAATGCCTTGCCAAGAGAGAACCGATGGAATAATTCTCATCTTAATTGCTTTCGCTGCACGTACGAAGGTTTTGCGGATAAGCGACTCTAGTTTCGCCCGATACGAAACGAAAGAGCAAGAGCTTTTCAGTTTCTGACGAGTCACGAGACAAAGTTAATATATCATTCGGTAAGGAAGCGACATCCGAAAATGCCCACAAGGTACAACGAACGACAGAAGGTAGAAGGAGCGGAATTTATCGCATCCCGACGCGGTCGCGGCGTTCTCCTTGGAAAGCCAAATGATCTATATTCGTGCGTATCTTCCAACGACGCACTTATACAACTTTCCACGGAAATTCACGTTCCTCGCGAGGAAACGACAAATTTTTCGTCAAACTAAATCATCACCGCAACGATAACCAGCTAACCGTCTCAATGTATCAAAATGTATTCCAGGCTTTTGAGAATCGTGCATCCAGATCGACACGAAAGAAGAAGGTCCAACGACGATAATTCGATATTTTGGTCGATTCGATAATCTCAAAGGGCGTCTACAAGCAAGAAACGGTGAAAACGGTCGAAGAAGGTAGAGAAAGAGAGAATCGATAAACCGCGAGCGAACACGACGAAATTCGTATTTCCGTTTCCATCGACTTGCCAGGTTAAATGAAATTAAATGGACTTTGAATGGACAATTGCAGGGTTTAATATCGACTAGAACGAATAATTAAAATTGCATGGAGTACAGCTAAAGCAGCTTATTACGGATTTGCTCGTCGTTTAATTACGTCGGAACGAATATTCTTCTTTGATTACAGACAGAAATCACAAACTATATCGCCGTCAGTTCTCACCCTTTAAATATGGAACACCATGTCTTCGTTACTATTCTCTCCAACGTTTTTCCATGTTATCATCCAATTTTTCTGTGTCGATTTCCAACGATCTTATTATTTCAAGATCTCTTTTACTACACGCCATTATATGTAAAATATCGATCAGAAATTACCGCTTCACGCTATTCGATCGTATTAAGTTGTCCGAAAAGTGTCTTTCTTTTGTTTTCTGTTGCTTTTTACAACAGTGTTGCTTCATACAAACGTGAAACCAAGTCTGTGAAACGTCGCGGTGTTTATCTCGATAGAACAAAATAGGTCGTACGTAATTCGACAAAATAATATAAAACAAAAAACGTTGTGCGTCCATTATTTCCTCATACGACGGAAGAAACTTTTCGGACAACCTAATACTAAGCGAGGGCCGACTTTTCTAATTTATTATATCCGCAAATGAAGTAAACCGAAGGATAAGCGTGACTGAAGAAATTCCATTTTGAAGTTAAACTCGCGATCGTCTCTTAAAACTTGATATAAATTGTATAAAACCAACGTCTTTAATTTACTTGCAATTGATTTGCTTCGACTTTCTCGCACGATACCTCATTGTTGGTTGCACCCGATGGATATATAGGCTCAACAGGTGCTTTTAGAACCACGTGAAAATTAAGACGATAAAATACGACGCATTAAATAGATTAGATCAGTATAAGATTTCATTTTCCATTAAAATGTTTTTCTCCTTCTTCCTTTCTCGGTAATGTAAGCTTCTCTGCGTTTATACGACTTCTAAGGAATTATTCTGTGCCATGTAATTCATAACTTTAGGTAAATTTACAATGTTTAATAAATACGTTAAAAAAAAAGACGCTGATGGCTCTCCAACCTTCAACGCCAAAGAGATACGCAATATATCCGAAAAACACATCCTACAAATGGTTTCTTCGATCTGATCTCTGCTACTAATAATCTTTTTAATTATATCTTTAACTGTAATCTTCCGTAATCAGGATAACACGAACAGGTACTTAACGTAAATTACAAGAGAAGAGGATGAAAAATTCTACGCATTTTTACGTTTCTTGTAAAACGACCGAGGACACAATGTCGTAATAGGATATTTAAAAGAGTCGTAAATATTTGAATCATCAAGTTACAGCGTAAAATGTTATAAAAACCTGTCGGTGCTCCCCAGTTTACGGTATACCTTCCGGTCTTCAAATACGATACATCCTTATTCCATTTTAAAGGTTGACACGCCTTTATAACACATCGATAGCTTCTTGAAGTGATAAAATTGCATAAGTTTCACGAGTATCCGCGAAAGTTTGAACACGAACTAGATCCAAAAAGATTGTATCGTCTCGTAAACACAAAGAAGTTTTAATGAGTGCCAAATCCGAAAGAGGCGTATAAGTTTTAAAACACTATCACCTTTAACAAACTCTCGCTATATTTACTACGAGCTTGAACATTTTAGGATATGTCGTATCATCGAAAAAAGTAACAAACGTGTTTGATATAGCTGTAGTAGTAGAGAGAGGGTTAATATTCGCACATTGCGCTATTTCGAATCGCAGATATTTTGTAGGTAAACCTATCAAAGCATCTTGGTGCGAATATTGTTCGGAATTTTGAGTGGCTCTTTGTTTATGGCCTATTCCCTTCTTTAGGAAATTCCGAATTACATGTCCTCCCCGAGCTGTAAACCTAATGACTCCGAGGTCAGGTAAAAAACCCCGAGAAAGGGGGCAGCCGGAAGGGCGCGATGGACAGACAAAATTCAACGGCTGGTAGGAAGAATCAGCAACGTAGGAGGACAGTTCATCATCAGACATGTACCGTACGGATGAAATACTTCGCTCACAACGAGATCTAACCACCGCCGTGCTTAACATCATACTTTACGTTTATACAACAAGTGCAAATACAGCGCTAGATTACTCTAACACTCGATCTATTAAACCTCCTCCAGCTTGAGCGTTAATTCATTCGAGGTACGCGATATCGACCGATCGGTTTGACCTGACCGGTTGCTCTTTAGTCGATAATTCGCAACAAATACAGGGTGGTTGGCAACTGGTGGTACAAGCGGAAAGAGGGTGCTTCTACGCGAAAAAAGAAGTTGAAAATATAGAATACAAATTTTTCGTCTGAGGCTTTGTTTTCGAGAAAATCGACTTTGAATTTTCGCTCGGTACGCGTGCGGTACGTTGTAACGGATCTCACTGTAGATCGTTGTCTCGATGGAAAAATTAAAAAAAAAATTTTATTCTATATTTTCAACTTCTTTTTTCGCGTAGAATTACCCCCTTTCCGCTTGTACCATCAGTTACCAACCACCCTGTATATTACGCGAGAATAAGCGAAAATAAAGCGAGAATGAACGAAATGTATCGTAAAAACTGAAAGTTAAAATTTAGAATGTTTCGGAATGCGGATGAAGAGCGGAAAGGAAAATTGAAATGCGTTGCCGATGTTTTCTTCTTGTTCTTTTTAATTGTTTTTCTTCTTTTTTCATGACACCTGTCATCTATTCTATTTGGTCGTGGAAGAATGCGTACTCGAAGGCACGTCCTCGATACCGCGTGAAACGCTAATTAAAATTTAACTCGTCAAAACGAAGAGCCGTGCTCGAAACCATCTAGCCAATGAGTTTCATGTTTTCCGTCGCTACTCGAGCACCGTTGAAAACCGTGTGACAAACGCGATATTGGTTTTTCGGAAAATGTCAAGTATAATTTACTTCTCAATCAAACCGTAAATACACGGCAACCGCGTGGATCCGACAATCGCTTTGAAAGTATCTACGATATTTACACCGATATCGGTACAGCCCCGGGGCGTGAAAAAACTCTCTCCTCGATACAAAAGGATACGATCGACGAAAGGAATCGAAAGAATTAAAACGTTTAACTCGTACAAATCTTACGGATAACGTTACGTTAGAAATTGAGAAAGGTTCAAGTTCTTCGACGCAGAGAGGAAACGTAGTCGGACGACGTCGACGCTTACGTAGAACACGATACAAATTAAGAACGTTAAGTTTGATATTTTTATGATTTTTCATATCGGCAACTATGTCTGGAACACAAATTTTCTGGCGGTATTTCACGCCTGCGAGTTCCGAAAGAATGATATTCGGTCGAGTGATCATAAAAAAAGGGGGGGGGGGAATTATCGTCACATATGCGCGATTATAAAATCAAAAAGTAATAAAACGGTGATCCAAATTCATCTTCGATAGTGGTTATCTTTGACGGTGATACTCGTGTGTGTTATTTTGTAACGAAAGTAGAACCCTTCGTGGCGCGGACCACGAGTGGAAATCATTTTCTAGACGCGAGAAGGGGAGTGCTCTTACGGAAATCGTTTCCTCGGTCGGTAAATCGATAACGGGGCTCTGGGCATTAAGAATCTTCTGCCGTTTCAACCGGCAGCCTTTTGCGATGGTCGTTTCCCATCTCTGCAAGAATATCGAGTCTACGGCTGTTTATTTAATCGCGAGATAATTATTACGCCGTTGAATTCAAGAGTGACGTATTTTTCTCGTGTAAAACGAACCACGAATTGATAAAATAACGTTCTTGGAAGACAGATCGTAATTAGAGAACAGTTAATGTATTGATTTTACGGTTAAACTACGGCAAGCAAAATACACCGAACAACGCTATCACGAATATTCTTTCGGCGATCGAGTCTCTGTCGCTTTGAAACTCTAACGAAACTCCAATGATATTTCGACTAGATTTTGAAAGCGAAAGTTACTTCGGAAAATATCATTGCTATTCTCGTAAACGATCGATATAACTGATCGTTTTCGTATGTACGTGTTTCGCTCGTATAAATTAGAAGGTAGAAAACGTTGTTTACAGCCAGTGTATACGTACAGATGGTTACGACGAGAAAATAAAATAAACAGCAGCATCGGTATTATTGGCCGCAAACATCGGCTAACCAGTTTCACTACATAGACTGACGGTGATCAAAACGCGATCATGGTACATGTTACGTAACGTGCAACGAACGTAGTGGCATTGATACGGCTCTCTCGACAGAAGCTACGAAACAGCGACGAAAATGGACACGATCCTAATTTCTCCCTCTAGTTGCTCGACGAATTGTCCCTCTCTTGGTCCTTTGTATCTCCGTTTCTCTCGGTCGATTCATCTCTCTGTCTCTTTTATTCCAAGCTCGGCACAATAATTCTATTGTTTCTGACAATTAAGCGACAGGAGACGAGCGGAGTCGAGGAGTCGGGGTGGGGGGTCGGGATACCCCCGAGGACCCGGTGCGAAGTGATCCGGTGTCCAGGACACGGAATCACCTCTCTCGATCGAGATACGTGATTGGCCGCTATTGTACCACCGGTGATCTCCATGATTCTCAACAAAGGAATCGTCGTCGGTCTACTAGCTGTCACGGTGCCTTATTGTCTTTCGATTTGTTTGCGTTATCCGTCACGAGGATACACTGCGGCTACTTCAAACTTCTCAAACGCCTACATTTTTTCTTCTTTTTTTTTTGTTAATTTAAGTTTACTTTGCTCTATGACTCTTACCTTCTGATCGGGAAAATCGGACGTAACGTATCGTTGGAGAATGTAAGTGTTTCGCGATCGAAAAAGGTCTCGTCGTCCGAGGCGTAAAATAATTTTAATGGAAACATCGGTCTACAGTTTCTCGGGTTGGAATATCGATCAATTACGAATCCATTGTTTTACCCGAGGGAAGTAAACACCCTCGTGATATCATTCAGGCTATGGCAATTGGATAAATACATAGTAACGCGATATACTATATAACATCTATAGCACTTTTAGCCGAGTTCTCGGTGAACAACGCGATAACGTTGCACCGCGCAATAACGTTCGTCCTGTTTCGATAAAGCATCAAAGTACAAAGGATTAAGGAGTATCGAAATTCCAGCGAGAAGCAAAATCGATAGCGTGTCTGTCCTACGATAGACAATGCGAGAAACGAAGGCGAGATGCGAGACAAGATATCCTATCGATTTTCCTTTTGGTCCCAGGGGTGTTGACCTTTCTCAGACCCATGGATTATTTTTCTAACGAGTCGCCCTGTGGAAAGTAGCTTGTCCGAGTCTTTGCGGTTCTAGAGATATTACGAAGATCATTGTTCGAGCATTCCATCGTCCGAGTATCGAGGAAATATTCCATACAGGGAACAAAGTCATCCACGTTTCTCGATACCGTCTCGAGAAGGAAAACGAGCTGCGAAAATAATGCTCAAGATGAACGAGGCGTGAACCACGAAAGCCTCCTACAAACAGCCAAAAAACACTTCCCGGAACAAATCCACCACTTACTCCAATCATAACTAAGCAACAGAACCTTTGCAGTAAAAATAAAGGATGTATATTCTGAAGTGAAAGACATCGAGACAGGGGTACCGCAAGGAAACGTCTTAGGACCAATATTATACACACTATACACAGCCCAACAATTACCAACAGCAAAATACTGACATTCGCGGACGACACGGCTGTACTAGTCAGGCACACTAATCCAGAAACAGCAGTCACGTTACTGCAAGAGCACATCACGAAAATAGAGAAATGGTTACAAGATAAACAAATAAAAGCAAACCCCAGTAAATGCAATCATATTACATTTACACTAAGAAAACGGAAACCACCAAATGTCCAATTGAATGGCACGCACATAACGCAAACAAGGCAAGTTAAGTACCTAGGACTGCACTGAGACACACGACTTACATGGAAACAACATACTAAATCAATTATGGACAAAATGCGGATAAAAAGAAGACAAATGTACTGACTAAATTAAACTAAGTAAACTAAAAATCTACAAAACGATAATAAAACCAATTTGAACGTACGGAATACCGCTATGGGGGACAGCAGCAATGAGCCACATCAATAAACTAGAGTCGCTACAATCGAAGATACTGAGAACAATAGTCAACGCCCTATGATATGTCAGGAACGAGGATATACGCAAAGACTTAAAAATACCAACGGTCAAAGAAGGAACCGGCAGGTACACAGAAAAATGCAAGGAAAGAAGGGCAACGCATCCAAACCAGCTGGCTGCTGAAGCGAGCAAAACTCTGATAGAAAGAAGACTAAAAAGAAAACACCTCACTGATCTCATTAAAGAAATAAAATAGTCAAACTCGAAGATGGTATCCCACCGGGGGTAGCCATTCACATGTTATTTAGCAATTGAGTTAGAAAAATTTACCAAATGTCCAGCTGAACAAATTGTAAAGTACAAATTAAATAATAAAAAAAAAAGAGATGATTGAGGTACGTTTTTCATAAGATACACGTTTGCACGTGCTATATCGTAACGCGTTAAGCGTAACCCTATTTTTACTGACGTCGTTTGCATACTGGATCGTTTCAGTCGACGCAGTTTTATTCTCAGGTTTTTTTATTTCAAAACATCTCCCGAAATTCTTCGATACTCTTTCAAGTTTCTAGAATAACACCCAATATGGGGAACATGAAAAATTACTTAAAATTATCGACTCAGCATGCAGATGGTGTGTTAATAAACGACCAACGTTTCAAAAAACATTTTTCTATTCGTAACAGTAAAATAATAGCACTCGAGGGAATAATATTTTACGATTTAACAATTGGTAACTTCGGTTTTTAAGCATTTTCTCCAAGGTATTATTTACTTTCGCTTGGTAAGTCAAAAGGAGAATCGACGTTTTTGGAATCTCGCGGTCGCACGGAACTTCGAATACCCATCAACTTCGTCCTAAAGTTACCTGTTTCGAGAGTTGTGATTTAAAGTGTAAAACTTTGCAGTATCTCGTTCCCGGTTAATCTCCCTCGTTTCGTCTTCCTTATTTTTCCAAACGATCGGTTCTTTCGTATCAGTTATAAAGATTACCATTAGTTTAATACCGTTAATTTATGGACGATTTTATGCAAGTTAAATTACAAATATTCTTCGATACTTGGTATCTTTTTATAAATGCAGGAAACAATAAATAATAATATAATTAATTAAATTATTCGTCGTCGATACGACGAAGAACTAAACGAATGGAACTGAAATCGTGTACGTGTAAAAATTCCTTTTTTTTTCTTCATCCTTTCATTTACGTCGACCGTCTGCTAAAAGCGAGGCGAGAAAAATGAAAATTTAACTGACAAGATCGTGTTAGCCGTATTAAAGTACCGAATTGATTAATCGAGTCTCATCCTGATGGCGTCCAGATACAATTATTTTGAAATTATTTCCGAATATTGCGTTAATATTTAATGTATCCATTAAACTAACGAGGCAATCGTCGATCGCAGTAATGGCAAAGAAATTCGATCAGAAATCCTCGTTTCTTTGATCGTAGCATCGTCGTGTCATCGAAATCGAGAGAATCGTTAAATTAAGCCATAAGCGTTTAAGAAGAGAGCTTTGATCGACGGATAGTTCGGGCAAGATAATTGCAGTTCGGAGAAAACTTATTTCTCAGAACGAAAATGCTCGTTCTATAAAAAAGTTTTCTATTTTTTTTTTTTTTTTTATTACTCGGTATTCGATAATTAATTCGATGTATAAAATCGACGACACGAATCGAAATCGATCCGACCAACTATATAGTAGAGAAAAACGAACGGATACTGATCTAAATTAGTAGGAAAGATTATCTGGCCGAGTTAATATTCAAGATCGCGTTTTAGCCGTCACGGCTTCGCGTCGCGCCGCGTCGGCTAAGCGTACACAAAAAAAAAGGAGAAAGAAAAAAGAGGATAAGAGACGAAGGTTGGCGAATGGGGTAAGAGGGTCGGTACAAGGTTCTCTCGCGTCTCCTGAAACGAACCACCTCTCCTCGCTACATTCTGAACGATGCTCCAACTTTTTTCCTACCCTTTTCCTACCCTTCGAAATTAGTAACAACTCGTTTTACGGTGAAAACCTCATTGCCCTGGTTTTTCAAGCCAATTTATCGCCTCGCGTCGTTTTCCTTTTCTTCGATAAGATACCACCCTATCTTCGCGTTTCATGAAACGAATCTATGGATCGCACCATGTACACATTAGTCGGATACAAAAGTTCCACCGCTTCCGATGCAGATGTATCGTCTATTCGTAGCATTGTTTCCTAAAATTGACATTGTTTTCTAAATTAACGCACAGAAATTCGCGATAGTTTCGCGTATACACGTACACGTACTTTATCATACATGTCATACATCAAGAATTTATTTAAAAATACGATTCAAGATGACAGAGCAAGTAAAGTACTCCTAGATGAGTAAGCAATACACGTATTTAATTATCGAAGATACAGCGTCGCTCGTTACAAACACGCGAAGAATTTTTAAGATATTTTTCAAATAATTCGAACAACTCTGCGAAGGTACTTACGTCAGACGTACACTGTCTTCTCTTTGACCAACTATCGATATGTCGTTTCGCAGAATCGATTAACGAGTCTATGATCGTTTCACTGCGTCGTTTCATCGACAACCGTTGATTACCTCTCTTCTTCTCGATGGCAAGGGGACCTTAAATTCTCGACGACTATCGTCGTGCTCGACATCCCGACGAAATTACCGCGAAATTTTCGTACGACGCATCATGCGACTGGGTTTGGTCGTTAAAACGAGCAATTAAGGCGAACGATACCTCACCCCTTACTCTCGCTAATTAGAATCCTTAAATACTAACGAACCTTGTATTATCTGTATCTTACCTCGATTACTAAACCGGACACGCGCTCAAATTTATTTACTGCTCACACGATGCGACGCAACGCTTTCCAAACAACTATCGTTTATGTTGTGTAAAACGCTCTCTAACCAATTTTATCGCACTTGCTACGAGAAATTTATATCACGGCGCGCCGCGGCCATTTCTTCTATTCGTTGCAGTTGCTCGCGTGACTCGTTTAGAACTGCACAGGAATATATCTTCAGAGGGCGCCACCTAACGCCACACGCATAATCGGTATCGTAGAAATCGCTACCGACTATTACCAACTACGAATAATCCACATAATACCACCGATAGTCAACGCCACATATTCAATGGTAAATTATCTGGATGTTACCTGTTATAATTACGATTCGATTATAGCTTATAACGTACAAACATCTTAAATTTAGAACAGGCAAATAAGTTACCCGCTTTAGCGTAAAGATAAATATCCTGCAAATTTCGATAAAGTTGCAAATAGAGACGAGGAATTTCCGCAACCTTGACGTTCTTTTTCTCTTTTTCTTTGCCTTTCATCGATTTTTCTCCTTTTTACGATTCAACCTTTGCATTCTCGTAAATGTATGTACCTAGCCCTGACTTCTTCCTTTGTTCAGACAACAGAATGGTAACGAGTCCAGGATAATTAAATTAACAGTGGCAGACTTGTCCCCCTTCAATTAAATTTTTTTACTCTCTCTCTCTCCCTCTTCCTCTCTCCCTCTTCCTCTCTCTCTCTTTTGTCATTCGATCGGATAACACGACTCGTTCGTATAGTTGCGCGCTTTCGTGCGATGCGTTCAATTGTCACGATGGAAAATAATTCGATTTGAAATCGTTTGTTCCTCGGTTAAAACGCCTGGCAATATTTTTTTTGCATTTTATAAAACGTCGTTTAACGCGAGTCGATAACTCTAGTCTTTGCATTAATGTCTCTTAATCGTCGTAAACGAGCAATCGTACGTTTCTCTGCGGAAATTCGATTTTTAATTAGCGAATCGACGCGATCGAAAGAAATATACCTGGAAAACAAACTTTAGAATAAAAATTCACTCTTAACTACCACTACTAAATATTTCTCCGATCGTTTACGTGGTTTTTCGAAACCACTTTCAACCTAGCCGAAGAGAGTCCTTAAAATCGTTTTGTTCAACTACGCGTCCGTGTTTGGTTTCGAGTGCACGACCAATACTCACCCAAGCCTACGTTGATTTACATCGAAGTAGAAGGTAAAAGCAGTAGACTAGAGATAGAAAGGTTGGAGAAAAGCAGACCTGGCAATTGCGTCGCTGTTGTTACGAATCAATGTGATTTTTACGGCTGGTCGTTCTCATGGTTGCAACTGTATTATTTCCTATTCTCCGCTCTTTGTGAAACACACAGAGGGGAAGAAATTCGCCGTTGGCCGGAGACCAACAATGTCAATGGCATTTCCGTGCAGTTAGCGACGCGTTCGCAGAAAATTTTATTCGCAGAGAATCTCGAGGATCGCGTAACACGGACGGCAATTAGCGAGCCAAACGTCCTGCTTTTCAACGAATAATTGCCACGTGTGCACAGAATCATTATCTTAGAATGGTTTTTGCTGACAAATCTACTTTTCACTTGCGGCGACTGACGCTTAAAGATCCAGTTACGCGAACTCTACGTTCGAAAACTACAAATTACATATTCTTCTTTCCTCCTCCAGTGACGAGAGAGAGATACCTGATCGGTATGATAATTAGAACGATAAGGCGATGGTAATACCAGTACCGGTGTGTTCGTTATCCCGACGATGGAAATATCGAAGTGAGTATTTGCAATATGGATAAGCAACCTCTAACGAGCTGCCTGTATATGCGTATGCGTAAAGTGGACGAAATAAACGAATATCTAGCGAAATTTCTCTTTACGTTCTTACGCGTACTTTACGCAACAACTTGTCGAGTAAACAGCTAATACGTTAAACAAAATATCGGTCATCGCTTACCTCCAAGTGAGATTCCGATGTAGCCACTGTTGTCCATGGATCGTATATCGTTTATGCCTGACCCTAGTATATCTAGGATCCACTTTATCCGGAAGTCCGCACCGCGGAAGTTTCATTAATTTCATCGTAGCTTCGTCGATATCACCGGTTACAGGAATGCCACTGAATCTCTGATGGGAAAAGTAATATACAATAACAACATTATTTTTACTTTCTATGTGTAACATGCCAAGATCTATAATTGTACAGAGGATTCAGCACGGTATATAACAAACAGCAGATAGATAAATTCTAGTATTTAAATAATAGTACAATAATAAAAGTTACGTAAATAACGTTTAAGAAAGGTAGATCAACGACATGTCGCGTGATATTCATACGAGTCGAAAAGTAACGTGGATTCTTCAGCCTGCTAAAATAGAAATAATTCCGAAAAGAATATCATCGATCGTGTGGCTATTCTTCTACAGAGTGATAGAGGAAGAACGTCAACGCTACAGTGTAAATCGTTTCACTCGCGTATCTACGAAATCGTTATTACGATCGCTTCCCACCAACTCGATAAAATAAGAATGCGTGTACGGTTTCTTTCGCGTTAGATTTTTGTCTCGTTTCATTTCGCTTCGTATCGTATCGTTACAAATTTCGAGGGAAGTGCGTTCTACATGTGCGTTTAAAACAATTTCCAACACGTTCCAACTGTTTCCTAGATGTTTTATATCATACGTTTAGTCGATAACGTTTAAGATAAAGTAAATTACAAGTTAAGCTTCTACACAGGTATCGTTCGCATGCGCATCTAATTTGAATTACTCGCAAGATCCTAATTATTCGTTTATCATTAGAAGATGCGTTATCGTTTAGCAATTACTCACCGAAGTTATAAATCGTTGAAACCCGTTACATATTTTCTATTCTGAATTCTTCGGTATTTCAAAGCAGCAGTGCAAAAGTAAAATTCTTTATCAACAATTTATTCCAAATAATTAGAATTAAGGGAAATTTCTAAAATACAAATTTTAATTCTATCGATTATCAAGCGAAAAATGTATCAGCGAAATATTTGTATAGAAGTTCGTAGAAATGGGAAGAAAGTTTAGCGTTTCTACATGCATAAACTGCGTAGAAAAACGAATCCAAAGCAAGTGTTCGTTCTCTAGAAAAATTTGTACGATATCGTGATTTTCATCGAATATAATAGCGCGACACGATGCTAAGAGCGACGAAAAGCTACCAGGATGCATCAAGTCCGCGAAAAAGTTCTTTTTCCGTAATTCAACAGGATGAGATAACTCAACTGTTTCTTCTGGCTTGCGGTTCTTCACTACGTGAAACAACGCTTCAACGTTCCAAACACAACTATCCACGCCGCGTTCCTTTCTATGGCGCAAAAATTCTTTTACTTTCATAATCGTAATCTTCACAATCGCGTAAATAATTTCTCTAAAAGATTATTCAACTTAATTTTACGTTCTATAATGGAACACATGTGTTTTCTAAACGACCCTAATCCATCATCTATCGAATTAATATTTAAGTATCGTTAGCAGATTAATGATCTGGATGTTTCATCGACTTTTGTTCTTCCAATGAAACGTAATCGAACGTTCGAGGTACGTTTTCGTCTACCGCTTCCGGTTGGCTGAACGCGATTTTGTCGAAATTTGCAATTTTCCGAATTTATAATTTGAACGATAAAATCTACCGTTCCGCCGTATCTCGAGAGCGTTAACGAGCGTCTTTTCTTACAGTTCTATTACGTGCAAACAAAAGAGGCAGTGGACATTACCGAAAACTGTAGCTCGCTATCTACATGGCAGAGAATACCGTTTTCATCGAACGTTTGCGCGCGTTTACTTTGAACGAGCTCGATTTTTATGTAAATCCTCGCCAAGCGAACAACGCGTCGTTTTCCTCCGTTTTTTACCTGTTTCCTTTTTAACTTCTTTTCGCTGCATCCACTAAAGATACGTTGTTCCAGCGGATCAATCTTTCAACCATCTAATCTTATATTCAACGCGGCTTCAACTTTTCTAGCGAAATAAACATTTCAAAGCATTCACGTTTTCTCGATTACTTCCAATTAGAGGACCAGGTCTTTTAGTGTCAGCGAATATATTTATTTTACTAACCTACTAAGTACGTACGCGTTATAGTAGATATAGCAATAGTAGTATAGCATAGTAGGTTGTTTTAGATTTAATCTTTGACGGCAATTATCGATTAAAATTGAATTTAACAATAATTATCACAACCTACAGCAAGTGTACGTATAAGGAAGAGTCGTACAGTACAGATCGGTGTAAATCCTTTCGTTGTATCTTGGAATAGAGTCGCTAAAACTGAAAATCTCGGAAACCAGTTTATAGTACAAATGATACTTGACGAAAGGAGGGTAATTAATTTTGTGAAATTCAATAATAAGAATTGATAACTTTCAAGAGCAAAAATGTCGTAATTTGAAGGAATTCTCGAAGGAATAGTTCGAAGAAATTGTCGTCCAGTACCGGCCAATTATTTAATTAGTAGATTTTTCAACCTAAATTGTTAATAATGCTAAGAAAGAACATTTAGATGTTGGAATATACGTTTTTATCCATTTCACATATCCGCGTTTTTATCTTTATACGTATCACAAATAAAATAATGAATATTTTCTTGATCTGAACATTCGTCGTCTCTGAGTCACTTTATTTTCGAGGAATACCTTCAAAGCAGCATTCATATTCTCTTTTCTTTCTTTTTTCTACGGGGCAAGATAAAGGAAGGATTAGACGAAGATCTCGTTTAATCTCAATTGCCAACAGATTGAGCCCACAGATAAAAAAGATTTGGTCTGCACTGGTCGATAGTGGAATGGTCGCGTACTGGACGATAAACACGTGGAAACGTTTTACATTATCGCGTATACGATATACGAAGAAAAATGTAAGACCGAGGCTGTATAGCCTTTTTTGTACTTAATATTTAATGTAAAGCATTTGTACTTAATAGATTAAATGTAGTATATGGAATAGAAGAAGCTCGTTTACTTACCTGAGAAATAAAATGTCAACTCTAGAAAATAGCGTTTGACGCTCGGAATATCAACGTATACGCTTAACGTGTGAAAACAGCGAAAACAATGGAAGAAAAGATACGGTTTCGAAATACGTTACACGCAATTGTCATATTCATTCGTTTATTCGAATAAAGGTGCTAATATCCGACGAAATAATTCTGAACTAATTTTGATCGATACTGCACGAGTCTGTCCTATGTTAAAAAGGGACAATAACAAGAGGAAAGAAAGCCGATAGCCAAAGGATGGAAAGAAATAAAAGCCCTAAAACGTTTGTTTTTTAACGTAATATGATTATATTTCGCTTGCCATAGTCGAAGAAACATATTTCGTATTCGATAGACGTACGAATAACAACATTCCGAGGTTCGAAACACCCTCAAAATATTTCACTCACCTGTAAATTTTTAATGGCATCCGTGAGCTGATCGTCTGTCCTAAGGTTTCCGGTCTCTAGATTCGTCTGGGGTAGGTATCCAAATTTCATGAGATAATTTTGCTGGAACAGAAAAGAGCAAAAGGGACGTCAACGCAAGCGTCGAATATAAATGAAGAAATAATCGGAATACAATACCAGTCGAGTAGTGAGAACTACACTGGCTCGAGCAGCGGTTCTCAATCTGCGCGGTCGTATTATTATACAAATCGCTGCAACTCGTCAACGAGATCGTACACGTAGCCGAAAGAAAATAAATCGCTATTTTTCCTAGATACGATCGTATCTTTTATAAAATGTCACGATAGAAGATCCAACGGACCTAATTAATTTTCCTTGTAGGATTTGTATAACTCGATTTTATCTTTCGTATAAATTTTATCTTATTTTCTTTGTCTTATGTTTCGTGATAATTCGTCGTATAATAATCGTTATTAAATTTCATCTAGCGTCTTAACGTAAAGATTCAACATTCGAGCAGAGATTCTTAATCCTACACGTAAGAATCTTACCGGCAGACGGAATTACGAGATGGAATATAACCAGAAACAGTAGCTCCATAGTACAACGATGGTGAACGTATGTATATACAGGGTGTTCGAAAATGATTTGTCACGCGAGCATCGTAGCGATATTCTACGTCTCCGGATCGTTGAAGGTCCGCAGAAAAATAGCTGCGAAACTGACCTCGATCTCGATGTTCGAGGTAAAACTTTTTCGCGTTGTATCGTATTCGACTCAAACAACCTTCGATTCTTCCAATAGGAAACGAGATTTGCGATATGGATACAAAATTTGAGGAAATCCGGTTCTTACAGATTATAGAACAGCGATGTTTAAAATATTTTTTACTTTCAATCGCTGGTCTGGAGAGATCAGATTGACCAAATGTTTCGCTAATTAATATAAACAGTCGTTTAACGATGGAAATTACGTTCGTAATTTGAGTTTAGGAAGTTTGGAAAAGCTGTGGGAAAGCTAAAGGGCGTCGGTAGGTGGCTTTGCGTAGTGCTTTAAATTGTACGGTTCTCGCTGCAGACGAGACGTACGTGCGCGGTTCACAGTTTAGACTACTTCGGAACTTAGGACACAATCCCTGAATCCTACAGTAACTTGTCCAAGGAAGTTCCAGTTTGATTCTTTCTTGTCAATTTATGCGTAAGCTATTTGCTGTTGATAAATAGGATCTGGAATTCTCCATATTTTACGAATGTACAGGGAGTTTCAGTTGAGACCGATTGTGAGAAATGTGTAAAATAATCCAGATGATTTCGATGGGAAAATATCGTGGAAGAAAACGATTCTTTTGGCTACCGTAACATATGGAAATTTATAACAAATTGAAACCTGTCCGAAGAAGATAAATTTGTATAAAAACGATATTAAAATATTCAAGATTTTAATCGGATTAAAATTGCGAATCTTTTTTTGTATCCAAACGTTGTATTCTTTCTCCTCGTTTTATCGATTCTCATGGAATGAAATAGAATTGAAACGTGTGCCGCCAACTTCCTTATGTACGTCCCCCTCTTCGTCAGGACGAAAGAGACATTTTTCTGGCAACATACAGGCACGAGGAGAAAAATACGACTCGCGGGAGGAAGAGAAGGCAAGCGTGACTTTAAGAAGATTGCGTTATATTTTTCACTGAAAAGCGATCTAATAAACATACCTAAGGAGAACTCCCCTGTTTTATCCGGATAAACATATTTCAGTATTTAACTTCGATGAAGAAAGAAAGAAAGAAAGAGGCGAATTATGGAAAGAATAAAAAATCGATTATTTTTTTAAGAATAACGCATAATATGCGCTTTAATCGCTAAGCACTTTGTTAAATGAAAGAGTGGCTGTTTCTCGGTCTAATTATTGGGTTGGCAACTAAGTGATTGCGGACTTTGTCATTGTTTTTAATAATAAATAACAGTTAACATTAGGTGGTAATGACAAAATCCGCGATCACTTAGTTGCCAACCCAATATATACGATATCTCCATGTACGATACGAATTTATTTGATATTTAACCCCTTAACCTACAACTACGGGCATAGCCCGTAGTATGATGATCGGATCAAATAAAATATATAATATAATATACAGGGTGGTTGGTAACTGGTGGTACAAGCGGAAAGGGGGTGATTCTACGTGAAAAAAGAAGTCGAAAATATAGAATAAAAATATTTTTTTTTTTTTAATTTTTCCATCGAAACAACGATCTACAGTGAGATGCGTTATAACGAGACGCGATAAAGTGCACGCGTACCGAGCGAAAATTCAAAGTCGATTTTCTCGAAAACAAAGCCTCGAACGAAAAATGTTTATTCTATATTTTCGACTTCTTTTTTCGCGTAGAATCAGCCTCTTTCCGCTTGTACCACCAGTTACCAACCACCCTGTATAATAGCTTGTTTACGTTTTCGGCCCAAAATTCTCGAACGATGTCTGTTGCATCGGCCATAAGTAATTTCAAGACGCAGTCGGTGATACGACTAGACTCCTGAGACTCTGAGCATCCCGGTCACCTTGATAAGTTCGAGGTTAGGTAAGACGGGTGATGCGATGCGAGCCAACAGAGAGCGGCGCCGTGCCGTACTGTATCGTGTGTCGTGTCGTGCCTTTACAATTTACAACGTGTCTACGTCTATCGGTATTAAAGTAGCGGATGATACGGGATTCCCCGCAGTCCGGATGAGCTATAGCTTTAAATAACGTCGGTAATGTGGTCGTGTGGAAGAATCTTCTATCGTCGTTAAATTTTAAGGCGTCATAGTAATTCTACTATTCACAGCTGTAACGACGATAAAGAATAAACATTATTGCAAATCCTTTTATCCATAATTCTGTAATTGAATTACACGCACAAGAAGAGAAACAAACGATTCTAGAGAAATTTGTACGTTTTTAACATGATATATCGCGAGTAAAGTAAATGAAATACAAAATACACGTAACTGAACTTCTTAGTCCGTAAGTACGCGAGCATCGACTAAATAAAACGATATCTCCGGCATTGTTCCCTGAACCTTTCATTTTACTCTGGGAACCGGTTGAACGCGGCTACGTCAGTAGTTGCAGTACCATTTAAGGAGGATAATATATCGTGGAATGTCATCCGGTAGAGATATTTTTGGGTCGATGCTAGCGTTCCTAGCTAGTTTTTTCTTTGCTCGATTTATGTCAAGGAACCTATAAAACGTATCCAATACGTTTTATTTAAATCAACATTTGGAAATGGCAACAATTAGAAAACACTCGTTGATTCCATAATTGACGATCACGATAGTTTCTACGAATTAAGAACAGGCCTACTCGACTTTGATTTTATTTTATTTCAAATTAACATCGTTAATATCATCTTAAATTAATTACCACCACGTTTGAATAACTTTGACGGTAGCATCGGAAAACGTTGTCTGGAATTAAATTTAACTCCGACCGATTTTATCCGGCGAGAAAAATGGTCGTTGCGAAGAAAAGAAGACACGAACAAAGTCTTGGTCTTAACTTGGTAGCTCTGACCGCATCGACGCACAAAAATTGAGATTATTAAAACAGCGACGAAACAGCCTGCTCTTAGTGCACTCGTAACAAAGGTTTCCCGCTCAGTCGGGTTGTCAAAGAAACTCGACAAAGAAGAGGAAATCTCGACGGAGCAGATCTAAAGAAGAAACGGTTTTGAATGCAGTGACATTGGAAGCCGATCTTTTCTTCGTCGTAATCACTGTCTTTTCCGATGGAAAATCAAACGTTTCGCGGCTAGCTGACACGTTGTGTCACGTTGCTAGAGCATGTAGGTGGCATGGCATCGCGAATGCCAACGGTAGATGAAAGAGCTCGTTTCTTCTTCGAGAATCTTTCGCTTTAAACTTTAAACAGACACGGACTGTTCGCTGAAACAACCACTGTCCAGTCATCTGACCTTTCCTTTCTAATGAATTTCCAGCTAGATTTTTATATCGAAAATCGTAATTTATAGTTCGTCTTCGACAAGTTCGATCGTCGAATCAAGCGCACCGTGGAATTACTCGAGAAGACAAAGAACAGCGGCGCTTAAAAGCAATAGATCTATTCGCGTTTGTCTTCTTTTGGTCGCCAGAGCTTTCGACAAAAGTCCTTAATGTCCTTTGTCGCGGCGAGCCGTATCACGAAGTAAAGCAGTTCGGAAAAAGACAAAGAAGGAACGAGGGGGAGGGAGAGAGAGAGAGAGAGAGCGGATCAAAAGGGAGGGTTGAAAAAACCAGCACGGTCATCTGGTTCGAGTCGGGTAGACGTTTATCGCTTGCAAATCCTGTTAACGTCAACAACGACGATCTCTTTTGTAAACACGCTACGGTATTCATCTATTCTGTCGCGATACCAATTACACGGAACCGTGCAACGCTATCATCTTCGACAGCCGTGACCGAGTTTCTTCCTTGTAGCTCTTTTGCTTTTACCTCTTACCTCTGCAGCCAACCAACGCGTCGTCCAAGAAAAAACCACGACTTTACTCTTTCGACTATCGACACCTATACACCTGTTCATCCACGGATAAGCCTCTCTCGCACAAGCTCCAAAATACCAAAAGAACTGGTTGTCCGTAAAACTGAAAATGCTCCTGGTCCAACCGATGGTCTTTAGCCGGTAGATATTTAAGCGACTCGACTAAGCGAGCGAACGATGTTTCGGAAAAGATGAAAAGGCATCCGCCGATAGAAACTTAAAAAGAAACAAGACTCTAGACTCGTACCTGCGATACCGCAGTCAACTATATGGTAGCAAGGAAAAAGAAACACTAGGAGAAGATATTTTAGGTGGAACTACGATCGAACGCGTTCTTCGTTGATGTATCAGCAAGCTGTTTCTCGAATTAAAGTCTCTTAACGACGGTCACTCCGATCGACTGGACACTTGACCTCGTTGACCGGGTTTCCGGTTCGCTTACGCGTCCTTGCTGACCGTTCCATCGCTCTCCTTTGTCGGAAGATAAGACACGAAGAGAAGAAAGAAGTTTTTTTCGATAATTCTGCCGACCTTTCCAGCTTCTTACAAGCTACTCTGCTCTTTTCTGCTCCTTGTTTCGAATTGTTTATTTCTTACGTTATCTTTAAGCTTGCACAGTATGCGAGGAAGCAGAAAGGAGAAAGCTAAAAATAAAGTTCGCAAAGCAGGCAATGAGAATTACGAGGAAAGGTTGGAAAGAGGAAGAGAAGTGCGAATAGTAAATGTTTGAAGGGAAGAAAGACAGGAAGAGGAAACAGAGACGAGTTATAAAGGAAGATCGATGCACCGAAGAAAATGCGGATACAGCTAGGAAAGAGTGGAACAACTGAGCCAACGACAGAGAACAACACCAGGAGTAACAATTTCTTTGGCAATAAAAGAAGAAGAGATGCGAAGACAACTACGCTGGGAAAAGATACAGAGTGCGAGATACGACTACAAATACAAAGATGTAAGCACAGGAAACCTGGCGAGTTTATCTATAGAGAAGTGGTACGGAAAAAGGTCCAAGAATCTTAGTTAGGGTCAGACGTGGTAGTTTGGAAGAGACAACTAAGTTTTGGTTGAAACAGCAAAAGAAGAAATGTACGTTGCGTGGGAAAGAAGAAGACTCGTTGACAAAATCGAAGAACAGTCGTGCAAACCGGAGCTGTACGGTTGAACAATTCTACAGAAGAAAGAGCGTGGCATTTGAAATTAAAAATTTGGGAACAACGGATATTGGGAATTGTCCTCTTCTGCTCTTTGTTATCTTGTAAAGTCTCGTTAATTGCCAGGATTATTAGCGGCTACTGTTTCTGTCACAACAATGCGTATGCATATCTTCGCTTTTGTTAGAGGCTCTAGTACTCTCAGGCTACGAACAAGGTATTGTTATCGAGACGATCGTTGTGATACTCGCCTAAAAGATTCTTATACTCTAAAGCGACAGGGGTCTTTCTTATTGGCATTAACTATAAGATGTTACTCTGAAGTCTCGGTACATACGTATAGAGTGAGAGACTATAAGTTCGCGAACACGAGGGACCTATCACAGTTTCAGGCGAAACCAGCAAAATCACGCTGAAACAAGCGCAATGCAACTGTGAATAAATCGAGTTGCAGAGAAGATCGGCCAAAAATCAGCTGAAAATCGAGCCGTTGACCCTTTGGTCACGATTCAGAGCCTCGGTCACTCGGGCTAGTTAATTACGAAATTGAAGATAAAGGTGTTAATATTTACGGTGATAAACAAGCATACGCGAGAAACTAATAAAAATGAAAAATCTTCTAGCCACGAGATCGCATTTACGTTGCAAAGGCGAGTATTCGACATTCGCAGAGGTAATTAAACTGGACGAAACTCGGTTTAATTGAAGAGCAGGCGACAGCTAACTGGAAGACACTGCAGCGGTCCATTGTGTTCGGTCTACAGTTCTCTAAAGCTTTCGCGCGAGTACATTGTGTCTCTTTGCCTTGCTAGCTTTTCACCCCTAGCCATTTGCTTTAAGGTACTGGCTAACTGGTCTTCTATTCCCGTTAGCGGCCATTAGTTGCTAGGCTTCGGATAAACTTGGCTAAACCCACCTGGATGTACATATGTACCAGGGTTAAATGGCAATTAATCGTCGGACCTGAGACCACACAGTGGTCATTCAAATACCTCGTCAAAAACGAACTATGTAAATACTTGCGTATAAAGGTGCGTATTTTACTTGAAAGTAAAAGTATCATGAGTTGCTTCCGAGAGAATTTCTCGCAAGTGGACACTGCGTTGAGAATGACTAGGCGATCTAAATAGGCTACACGAACGTTAGACCGACAACGTTGCGTGGCGTTGTAGAGATGCACCCACACAACGCTAAATGTGCCACATTTTCGTATATGAGTGTATTTCTACAACGCAGGCCATGCAACACATTGTCGAGTTGGTCGAACGTTCGCGTAGCCCCGGCCTAATAGCGACTCGAGCAGTCGCTGCAAACGTACCATTGCTCCACTTGCGAAAAATACTCTCGAGAACAACTCGCGATAATTTTACTCAAAAGTGAACGCTTGCCTTAAATATCGCCCGTATTGGCTGTTCAATTTTCCTACAATCTCTGAGAATTGTTGGCCAGGGAAAGAAACAAAAGAAAGGAAAGAAAGGAAGCTGTCCGATTTGCCAAATCGGTTTTACGTATTCGGATCTCGCATCCGAGGCTCTCCCGAAAACGAGTTAAGAGAGTAGCCAAGAAAAGGAACAAGGTGCGTGAACACAGCCAAACTGAATTCTCCTTTCCTTACAGTCGTGTTATTCTCTCACATCCGATGTTATTCCGAACACGTTTCCTCTTCCGCTGACCGTTCGACAGAACCCTAAACGTCTTGCGTAACCGGAAGCTGCCCAATGGAATCGACGGCGGATATCGACAACCATGACTGCAATGTAAATTCCTCGAATCGATTCGATAAATAATTTGGCGATATCGATTGCTGTTCTTCCATCAATTACCCTACGTGTAAAAGAATAATCTTCTATTCGTATTCAACCAGATGTTATTTTTGATATCGTCGGTAATGGAAAAGAGCAAAAGATCAATGAAAAACGAACGAAAATAATAGAACCACGGTTTAGGTACGTAGAGTTGCATATAAAATACCGTAGTTAAACGTTTTGTATCTGAAGTGATAATAGCGGAAGGCAGTAACCTAGTTATTATAAATATCATCATAAATAGAAACCAGTGTCCATTCATGATCTAACAGCACGCGTTCAAGCCATAAACACGTTCTATGTGTTTGCTAACTTTCGACGATGTTCGATTTCAGCTTACAACTAGTAATTACAAAACGAATGCAGCTTTTCGAAATGTTACACGTTCTTAAGGAACTTCGTATATTTTACAACTCGCTGAGAAGCACAGCGACCAAATTTCTTTCATTTCTTACTTACAAGAGTACTTCGGTAACACGAAAATTCTGATTTCTTTGAAACTGTTCGCGTTCGTAGGCATCTCCAGAGAATTATCGGACAATTATTTTTGCCCCTTTTCGGTTCTTCAGAATAAAAACATCCTTTGAATGGAGATAAGTGTTGCTCTATTTCCCCTATAGATCTTTAAAACTATAGCACATATAAAAAAATGGTTAGAACAAAAATAGAATGGCTTTACAAGACGATGATATTAAAATAGTAAAAATTTGTTGTTTAAACAAAAAGTCCACCACCGTTATAGCGAAGAAATATCGATCTTCTGTCACGTCGAAATATATGTAAAGTAACTGCGGATGAATATGTTAAACCAGTCGGATAATGTGAACAAAGTGCTACGAGGTACTGTATATGATATGAAATCCTGAAATATCATTGTGTTTGTAAGTACACATTAAACGCTATATCAAAGCAAGAAATTTGCAAGGTCTGTGCACCGGATACTTTACGCTTGATTGTCAGATATCATTGTTATTTTACGTCGTACGATAAAAATATACAACGCATCGTTCAAAGTGCAACGATGGGCGTGCAAGATGCACGTATCGGTTAAAATTATTTAAACACCAGTTTATCCGACAAGTTTCAAATATTCAACATATTCATCTGCATCTATGCTATCGTACTTTTCAACGTAACAGGAAATTCGAAATTTTTCGCGACAACCATAGCGGATTTTTTATTTAAACGACAAATTTTTATCGCTTTAATAGCATCGTCTTAACAAGCGTAAAAATACCATGCAATTTTTATTCTAACCATTTGTTATCCCAACCCCGATCAACTACAGTTTTAAAGATGCAGAGGGAAATAGAGTAACACCTATCTCCATTCAACCGGTGTTCCTACCCTGAAGAATCGAAAATGAGCAAGAAAAGAATTGCATGATACTTCTTTCGAGATCCCCTACAAGCCTGCGCAGTTTCAAAGAAATCAGAATTTTCGGGTTACCGAAGTTCCCTTGTTAGTTACCAGAGAAGAGATATGTAGCTCTGGCGCAGACACGGACATCATTTTTCTAGATATATTGCGCTACTTTCGAGAAACGATAGAGATTTTGGTTGTATAACATTATGAACCAAGCAAAATTTCGTTTAAGTTCTCTTAGTGTCGTAGGTGGGACTTTGGGGATGTTGGTTGTATCAATTCGTCCCGAGGTATACGCGTGCTTACGTATGTATAATTCTATTTTATCTGTTATTAATCCACTATTGAAAGCATTTTGTGACGAATTCATTCGATAGCTAAAAGTCTAACTTTCTGAAAGCTATCAGCCAACCACCAAACTACACGTCTCGTATTGCAACGAGAAACGTGACTAAAACAGGCAACTAATTAGCGATCCGTAGATCGGTGTGCACCAGCTCGGTCGGCACACCGTACACGTACGACCATACACGTAGTTGCTACTCTTCGCAAAACCGCTATCGTACCGCAGCTTGATTTCGTAGACGACGATATGAAAACGGCGTTCAAGAATTATGTCATGGTTTCGGATGATTTCGCGCATGACTCGACGCTTTTGAATCGGACGACGCTGTTTTATGTTAAAAAGAGATATCGCAAAAATGACACCGATCTTGAATATCAAAGTCAAAGTTTCTTCTCGTCGAATCGCGTTACGTACTCGTTACGAGGAACAAAAAAGTCAAAAGCATCATGGGTCGCAAACGAACCGTTCTCTCGGTAAATGATCTTAACGTTGCATTGGCCCTTACATTGACGTTATTCGCCATATGTCTATATCTCGTTAAAGATAGCTATCAAAGTATCGCGTTATTTTTAAAAAGAAAAAGGGAAAGAAAAGTTTGCATCCTCGTTTCGACATTGGCATATTTGCTATACCGTGATACTCTACGTTTCTTCTGTTTCACCGGTCAGTTTTACGTATAAGCGACCTTGTACGTACTGTGTAAATCACTTTGACTATTAGAGCAAGAATTATCAATCGTAGTCGTTCAAGGCTACCAAAAAATAATCTAGTCATTGTTTGATTCATCGCTGCGCGGATGGTTTCTCAGCGATCTCTTTGTTCTTCCGCGATTATGACGAGAACAAAGTATCCGTATATCCATACGAAGGTAACAATAGAAAGATCTGTGAATGGGAATCGAACAAAGTACGTAGAAAGAAACTGCGCGCGACTAAAGTACACAGGCCTGTACGATGGTTAGAAAGATAGTCAGAAACGATGGAAGGCAATAGCCGAAATCAAATGGGATCTAATGAAACGCGATCACGAATAAATTCGTTCGAAACAAAGGTCACGTCGATATTTTCGAAAGTTGGAAACTGATCGTGGACGAACGACCGTATCGCAAACCGAATTCACGTGCAGTCTAGTTGTACAGTTGCATCGTAACGAAACCACGATGCAGGATTTATCGTCGAACATTCATTTCGGCCACTTGTACCGCGTTCGGTAATATCCGGCTGGAACGTTTCCGGAATGAAATGAGAAATTTCCGCCCCGGCTCGACGGAAAATGATTATCGATTAGTATCCACTGGTTAAAATACTGACTATTCGTTCGTCTATCCATCCGTCCGTTTGTTTGTTCGTTCGTGCAACTTTGCAGGGAGAAACGATAAATAATAACGAAGAGAAGAAAATAGAAAGATACGGAGGGCTTTTTAATCGGGACAAACCGAAAAAGGAAGGAAGAACGATCGGTTTTCACATTTATTCGAAAGAATTTGTGATTTTACATAGCGATGAAAACTTTGTGGCAGACGGTCACGACAATGTACCATTTCCCAGCGTTTATTTCCGGACACGATCGTTTATTTGTTTAAATTTTACATTTGACGCAGTGGTAGACGAGATGCTTAAAAATACGAATCGTGGTAGCCCATTAGACCACGTCGATTGTATTTTCGTTCGTTCGTCTTTAACTGTCGAGATTGACTGATAGAAGAACGAGTGGATGAATTTGTAATAGAAAAATATAGTGAAATAAAGGTATAGGTATAAGTATATAACGTATGCTGATCCCCAGATCCTCACCCTTATAGCGTTACAATACAACAGAAGAAACGACAGGGAGCACGTTAATATATTTATAGGAAAGGACATTACCAAAAAGTTAATCTTGTAACTCTAGCTAAAGGCAACAAGAGACAGCAATAGAAATCTGCTTATAGCTCTCTTCTTTCTAGACGTTGTAATCCAAAACAAAATTTATATTCAAGAGCACAATAATATGCACATCTCCTTATTTAGAATCTTTCGTTTCATTCGATTCTGTTCTCTTCGTAACAGCGGTCTCCAGATTCCGGGTACACGAAAGAAAAGGTGTAGAGCTTTTCTTGAAGTAATTACTTCGACATTAATTATTTCGAGTCATAATTATCTCGAGTCCCATCAATTTCCGATTTGGATTTGGTAGAACGAGCTTTTCTGACTGAGCGCGAGGGATGATGACGGACCTCTATAGTTTTAGGTGTATTCCGAAGCACCAGATACGCAAATAAATCGAGTTGCAGAGGCGTCGACCGAAAATCGATCGGAATTCGAAGGCGCGAACCTTCGGGCACGAAATCGCATCTATCAAGTTAACCCTCTGTTCCTTTCAGTTTGCTTACTTGTGTTTGCAAGATATTACGCGAAATAAATTAATCGGTGAACGACCGAGCGCCAAAATTTCAAGAAGGTCTATAAGAATTCGATAGTTGTATGGTCAAGTCCGAGGGGAAAGAAACTAAGCGAAACGCGAGAGATTGGAGAAAAGATAAGGAAACTCGGGGAACTGGAAGGACGAAACTTGTTCCGGGAGTAAATCCTTAGAAACGGCGAGGATGCGCCGACTACGGCCACGACCACGACCACACCCTGCTATTCGATACGCGTACACGCGCTCCACTCGTAAACCAGTCTAATTTTCCTAGTTCGCTCACCACGCGTGTTTATTTTCTCCCCTTTTCCTCTTTCCGTTTCCCTGTTTTTCGTTTATTCCAATAACGCAAGAAATATTCGACGACCATCTTCTCGCGCTGAAACAGTACGTGATACGTACCATATAACGTGGCGAGTAGAACAGAAGCAGCGGGCCTGGTCTTTATTTTAAATAAAGTAATTTGTAAAGCGACCGTTTCGACGATACCTCGCATTAGTCGGAGTTTATGGTATACAGGGTGTACGCTGTGAATGTCGCTACTATTTTTCAGATTTCCGATAATCCGATAAAAGTACGTTTCTGTAAAAACGAAACGGAAATGAAAAGCAATCGAAGAACGACATGCAAAGTTGCGTGTATAGAATCAGACGTTGCGTTCAGACGGTCGAAAATCAATCTGTCTGCCACGAAAAGTAATTCCTCGAATGAGTCACGCACGTAGACTACATACAGCGACCCCTAAAAATATTCGTACACTACGGTATGACTAACTTTATGGTTCGATATTTCGGTTCTTTATAAAGCGATCGTCCAGGTTATTTTTTTAATAACGCGTCATTTATTAATATTAGTAAAAGCGTGTAACTTAATTATTAAAAATTCACATACATCGTATAATTTGAATTGAAAAATTGCCGAAGTAAATAGTGTCGTATATCCAGCTCACAAAAACATTCGAACACGTCTTACATTTTTCTGTTCTCTATCTCTTTCTCGTAATCCTATGTTCCAAGAAGGCAGAGAAGACGTGTGTTTATGAATAGCATTTAGAGATGCATTAGACGTGCATGACTTCTCGCTACTCCTCAGTAGCAAATGTGACTTCGTCCAAAATGAGTCGCAAAGGAAAAATACGACGGTCGATATGCGGCAACTTGTAATTTTCCACCGTGGAAATGGAGAAACCTATCGTGAAATTGGTGCTGCGCTTCGTGTAATCCCAAGTACTGTTGCGGATATCATTCGACGATTTCATTCCGAAAATTGCGTTGAATCTATCGCGCAAACTGGAAAGCCGTCTTTCAAGTACGAGAGAGAAAAACAGAATTAACCGAAAAGTGAAAGAAAATCCGCAAATAGGTGTTTTAAAAATAGTTAGTTATTAGAAAAAAGCTGGAAAAACGTTTCGGTCGAAACAGTTCGGAAAACGATCGGGCAAACTGGTTACAACGGAAGAGTAGCTAGAGAACAATCGTTCATCGATAAGACGAACAGGAAGAAACGAATTTGCAAAGAAGCTTACTTCTAATGATGAGTCACGGTGGAAAGACGTAATATTTTCAAATTTAATCTCTGCAATTTCGACGAAAGGACTCTGGTGTAGCGAAAACGGAATAAAGAATCAATTTCAAGAATACAAGATGTACGATGAAACAAGGGGGAGTCAACGTAATGGTCTGAGGCTGAATTTCCTCGTACGAAGTTGGAAATTTGGTGCTCGTTGACAACATTACGGATAAAAATCTTTACTTAAACGTGTTTAAAAGCAATTTAGTTAAAAATTTATTTAGGAAATGGGGATTAATAATAGTCGTAAGTTTCGTCAGGACGACGACCCCGAGCATAAGGCACGCATTATGCTACAGTGTTTATTATACAGGGTGGTTGGTAACTGGTGATACAAGCGGAAAGGGAGTGATTCTACGCGAAAAAAGAAGTCGAAAATATAGAGTAAAAATTTTTCGTTCAAGGCTTTGTTTTCGAGAAAATCGACTTTGAATTTTCGCTCGGTACGCGTGCACTTTATCGCGTCTCGTTATAACGGATCTCACTGTAGATCGTTGTCTCGATGGACAAATTTTTATTCTATATTCTCGACTTCTTTTTTCGCGTAGAATCACCCCCTTTCCGCTTGTACCACCAGTTACCAACCACCCTGTATAAATGCTCCAAAATTCTTCATCTCCGTCACAATCGTCGGACTTTAACCCGGAATCGAGAATTCACGAGACGAATTACACAGGAAAATTCAGGAAACTCCAAATCGAATAGACGTGTATATCCGTAGAATATCTTTAACAAATTTTAAATGATACGTCAAGCAGATTAAAACGTGTTCTAAAACAAATTGTACAAATTTCCTCACGTAGTCATTTTATAATACCAAATTATATTAATAAATAATAAAAATGAACGGTATCCGAATATCTTTGCGAGCCAAAAATACGGCGTTATTTCTTTTGATAATTTTTATTAATATTAATACGACTTATTATTAACAAAATAATTGGGACGACTGCTTTATAAACAACCGATATATCACAAAGTCATACTGTAGTGTCTGAATATTTTTGGGTGTCACTGTACACACAACCCATCGAGTACAAACGCGTCGACATTCTATTCCAGCGAACGCGAACTTTTCATGTCAATTTCAATGTCGGCTATTTGTTTCTCGATGGGTGGATAAGTATCGGTGATTTCTAATTCAAACGCGCAATTTCGTAGAAAATCGTGACAACGCGTAGGACCTGGATGTGACATACTCTTCTTCGGTTTGCGATATTTAACGAAAGTCCATAAAAAAAATTCTGGAATCTCTCGATAGTTCTATCGCTGAGACCGACTTGGCCTAAATTCGATTTCAGCCAACTTTATGCAAACAGCGCACATCTCTAATGGTGGCGACCGCAGTTGGCGAGCTGCGATTCTGCAAACTGCAAACAATCGCGAGCGACAGATCTATTCGAGGGATAACTCGTACGAGGTGGTACGCGTTTTCTGTTTACGCGACCAGCATGTTCGCGTACCTACTTACTATCCTCGGACGCGCGTCGTGGTATCTCAACGGACTAGTGGAATCGATGTAAACTTTTCTCTGGAAGTAGCCACCGCGAACAGATTAATCGTTCACGACAAGGTAGCTAGCTCTCCTCGTGGTTTCGAGAACATAATCACCAGCCACGTATCCAGGCAACGCGACATTTATGGCTTAAGGTAAACCCCACGATCTTCCAACGTATACAGCTTTCCAAGATCTGTATCACATCGTTGGAACATCTAGTACTCCAGTGGTCTGATAGGTCGTGGAAGGAAAGGATCGCCTTCGAACAAGAGGAATATTAACATTTAACAGAGATTCTCTGCTATAGCTACCGTACGTAATTTCGTTATTTCTCCTTACTCTTTTCAATTATACGCAGTGTACAATATTTATACCGTCGACGAAACAAATTAACAATGTGCACGTAAAACACATATGTACATTCTACGCTGGTGCGTATATGAAATGCAAAAGAATTATCGCTATCGTTTCCATGGGCGTTTTCATTTTATCATTTGGAAAGCATCGTTAGTGTTCATTTTTGCGGATGACGTGTCGCTCTTCTAGGGAGCCGACGCGACGCGACGATGCGTATCTTCGTGTACTTTTTATTCCTCTTAGTTAAAACGATTGCAGAGCGTATCGAAAACCTGTAAAATCGCAGAAGTAGCAGGAAAAATAATGGTGAATGATAAAGCGTATAAAAAGTTGGAAGAATGACAAGGGTTAAACGAGCCACACGTGACTCATGGTAGCTTCAGCAGAAAGCCGATTGAGCGAGTTGTTCGTCCCGATACGTCCAGGAGTTGTGTAGACCGCGCTAGTCGTCAACTCCGACGGAGGAATCTAATTTTACAACGACCTATATTTAGCTGAAATTTATTCCAGCAACGGCGTGCACCGGGTCACCGGACTTCTATTTTACCAATGCGATATCTCCACCGTCGGCCTAACTCGAGGGCGAGCACGCTTTTCTTACCGTTACTTTTGTCAACTATGTACATACTACTTTTATTTTTGCTATACACTTCGATACGGGTAGTCGTTACGTACACCATAAAGGTAGAGTCTCTAGCAATTTTACTTAATCGTACGCATGGAAAACTAGGAATCGTGATTTTCGTAAATTTGATAATTTGTCGAATCGTTTATCAACGACAGGTTAGAAATCGTGTTTCGGACATCGTAACGTACCCAGGAAGTTAAAGAATCCCAATATGTAACAACGTAGGCGCCTATAATACGTAATCGTAGGCTCGTTGTTGCCAGTCGTCGGACAATAGAATCAAGCGTCGCGACTTCCTGGGTTAAATGCATTCTTGCAGAGACGATTACCGTTGTCAATAAGACCTGGACCTTTTAATTTACCGTTAAGTCGAACTGGGTGACTAATCGTTAGAGTATATCGAGTCACCGGCCTCTGAAAGTCAAGTGTCTTGTCATCGTTCTCGCGATGAAATTGACGTATGAATTCGTTCGCTTCGTCGCTGCTCCGACCAATTTTCGATTAATGTTAATTCGCTCGATCGAATGAAAAATACCAGATACATGCTATACCTGCTGGGATATAAATTACGGTACTTGTCTTCGTCTTTTCAAAGAAAATCTTTAGAAGCGATCTACTCCTTCGAACAAACGAAAATATTACGTGATTTGCATAAGTTGTTCGTCAAATTATTCGCGGGAAGTACTGCAGGCAATTCAGAGAGTTAGGCAAGAATAATACAATTTTCAACGTAATATCGATCTACTGGCTGGTGCTTTGGTAAATCTCGACAACTTACTGAATTTCTCGGTACCGAACAATTAAACTCTGCGAACTCGTTGATGTGAAACGAATGAACTAATACATTCCACGAACAACTTCGAGCGAATAAAAGATTATTTTCCTCGTACGAAAATTTCGTCAAACGAGTAAACGAATGAGTCATCTTTAATCGGATTTATACGAAGAGAAAGGTATTTCCTCTTTAGGAAATGCGTCCCCGTTAAAAAGGATCTTTAGAGGAAAGAACTCGACGACGCGTCACGGTTTCTACGATCAAATTCTATTTAATTAACGTAGCTTGTGAGTGATTCCTTGGTCAAACTCGAATCGTTCTAAAACTGTTTCGCTCGTTAAAGAATGTTCGAGAAAGATATGGCGATAGATTCAACGCTTAAAGCAAAGAGATCGATTCGATTTAAAATTGCCAGATATATCCAATCCTAGCTAATCCGTAGATCGTTACAAAATAGAAATTGCCGAAGGATATAACGAAAATCACTGCTAACGATCCAGAGACCAAAGAGGAGAGAAAATTCGCTTCTACGCAGCTTGCCCTAAGAACAAATTTCCCGGTGTCAATTAGTCACGCAAATTGGTTATTACACATTTTCAGCAATGACCAATCGCCATGGAATTTGATGATTTCAGTTAAGATCGAAATCGTCGATCGAAATAATCTGTGTGTCGTGTAAAACTTCGCCAGTTTTCTTCCCGTTAATCCGTTTGTCGCGTTACGGTTACGCTATTCGGCTTTTTCCCCTAGATGCAAGTTATAACGAAGTACAAAGGCCTCGATTGTTTTTTAAGCGACCGTTCTTTTCGACGCATCTAAGAGGTCGTGCGAACGTCAAGTGCGTTTATTAGCCGCGCGATACAACTTTTACGAGCGTTACCTAAAAACGTAAAGTCTCGTGGACTCGCACAATGAAATGCCTTGTTCCCGGAGCAATCTCTTTTCACGAACATGGACTTTTCTGCCACTTGAGAATCATTTCGAGCTTTTTCATACCGTTTTTCGGAACGTACAAACAGCCATCGACGATGGATCGGCTAGCCCTCTACGTATTAGTTGTTCAACGTTACAACTGCCTTACGATATGCTGGTATGTCGAAAATAAATAGACACGTGCAATTATCTTAAATACTACTTCGATAAAAAGCAACGCTGATTCTGCCAAGAGGACAGATGCGTGTTTTTCAGAATTGCGAAAACGAGATTTGTTCCGAGTCAGAATCTCTTGAAGCTTTTACGGTTTGGATGGTCGCTATTCGCAACACCGTTACACGTAGCACCGATTCGCTTGACATTGCTTCTTCTAACGCTATTCCAGGCTTCCAGGAAAGAGCCGAGTCCAGAAGGAAAACGAAGGAAGGAAAGGAATTGTTTCCCGGAAACCTCGAACGGCGTTAGAAGAAGCAGCGTTATATGTATCGGTGCTAAGTGTACGTTGCGTAATTTATTTCGCTAACTGCCTCTGCAGCTTTCGGTGTAAAAAATAAAATTCTTGAATTTTCAACTTCTTTTCCCTCGTTCGTGCTACCAGCGTGTACCGATATATATGCATACACAGTTATCGATCCACGCAGCAGGGAAAGCATCATTTTCTCGAGCATTCGTTAAGGATACTGTTGTTTCGTGACTAATAAATTCCTTACTCATCGTGGCTGCGCTACGTACAAGATACGATGAAATTCTACAAGAAGAAAGAAACGAAACCGCCGTAAGTACACACATCCGCAAATAATTGCGAGCACGGGCTGGTCAACGATGAATCAGAAAACATCCGGTTTCCTTCGTTTATACTTGAATCGCTTCAACCTTATATTCCGTTCTCTTCTACAAACGACAAATGCAATAAGGAAGTAGCCGCTGCGGATTACAACGCGACTTCTCTACGTTTTATCGTATTCAGCGAGCATACGCGAACTTCGTTAATTTCGAGTAGCCCAAACGTATTTCTAATCGTGCGACGTAGACGAGCGATGTGTCTACTGTAAAAGTTTTTACAAATATCGTTATCATAGCTGAAAATGAAATCGTGGCAGCCCATGTTCCTAGAAGGTTTATTCCCCACGTAGCAACGTTATTTCACCACGAGAGTATTTAACCGTCGAGCAGGAAAAGAGAGTTGTAGCGAAAGATTACAGCTGCTATTCATTGTTTTGCTATTCTCTGGCCCCGTAAGGTATTCCTGTGAAGGGTGACTTAAACGAATTTATGCTCGAGCCTGAAAAGACCGCTCCCACGCTGTGACAACTTCACGGCCCGTTTTCATCCGCTGCGCCGTGTAAATATTTGTTACGCTGAACGCGATGCGAACCACGAGGAAAGAATGGGTCAACGAAATAACGTATAGCCATTGAATACGTTGCTACATGTAGAGGCTAGAAAAGAGGAATAGGAGCGAAGGAGAGCGAACGTTAGAAGAAACGAACAAAATGAGTGCGTGCGGTATAGCAACGGAAAGAGAAACGGCTAAAATGCAAAGAGCGACAAAGAGAAGTTTGTGATAAAAAAGAGAAAGAGAAAGAGGAAAGAAAGGGAGACGACATCGAGAGCGAGATAGAACAAAGGGCGTAGTCGCACCCTCGATTCGTGACAGTCGGTTTATCCACAAGCGTCCGTTCGAAAAAAGAATAAACAATAGATACAAGATTAATATTAAACACTGAACATTACAACGACGAAGAAATTCGCGTATAGGATTGTTAATGCTTGACGTGAAACCAAAATTTGATAATTTTATTCATGTCCTTCGATCCTCCCAAACATCTTGTTGCTCTTCGTCGATTTCAAGAATTGTTTGAAACTGTTTGAAAACTAATTTGTACCTATTAATCTCACCAAATATCCTAATTTACGAAAGCGAACATTTTATTCGCACGACGAGTAACAAGCGAAGATAGACAAAGTAATTGTTATTCGTGAATGACGAAGAACGTTATTTATTCGCAAAATTAATTCGTCTTTGTCGCTTTAGGAATACCGATACAACGAGGACTCAGGAACAAATATGCGAATAATTAATAACAGATAGCAAGTTTTAAATAACGAATAATAGCGAGATTCGCGGGTAAAACTACTCGAACGATGCCAATGAGAAATGTATTCGAATAACGCTCAACTTTCTACGTTACCAATAGCAACGAATTAATTTGTTCGTTTTATCCTACGAGAAACGATGTATGTAATTATTGCTGGAACATCTGCGCGCGATACTCCGCGACGATCTATGGCATGTGGCATATGTGTATTATCAACACAAGCGTCGAGCGCGTATATCGCAGCGGCGCCGTTACGTGATTGGCGCAGACGATGGATGTTGCCCGTGTGATTCGGGTTTAAGGCTGCTTCAGACACAGCCGCGGCGAACCTACCGAGGAAACCCGACCTTAAGACAAAAAAGAAAAAGAAAAAGATTTCGAAACGTTTAAAAACTTATACATACATGCAGAAGCTAGAAAATGTAACAGCTTTTATCCTCCAATTGGGAAATATTTTATCGGATAGTTGGAGTTGTGAAAAAGAATCGACATCTGTTTGCCACGTAGATCGATAATAGAAGAAATGAAATTCCAGTAGACTGTAATTTCGTAATAAAATACAAAATAACGATCAAACCGTCAAACGAACCAAAACTCTGTCAACTGTTCGGACGATACTCTACGTAGGTACGTATGTACGTACATAATACGATATATTCGAAAATGGAAACGAGTACTAGAGTACTCCGATAAGATACTCGATAAACGGATCGTTAGTGGCATATTAATCTACATACGAACGAATGTTGAGTAACGCGGCCAAGTAGAAATTTGCCAAAATAAAAAGAAAAGGTTAGAATCTAATAGGCGGTAGAGAAATGTGGAGGAAGCGATAGTAAAGAAGAGAGTTCCTCGGAATTTGCATAAAACGGCAGAACAATTTTTCAAAGTGAATGAAAATTTCTAGTAGCGGAAAAAGTCGGGATTCGGCTTGTTCGGTTTTAGCAGTGACGAACGAGTAGCGACGAAGTTTCGCATTGGAAGCATGCAAACTGATTTCCATAGAAATTCGATTTCACCATAGGCAATGGCACACGCTATCTGCAAACTTTAAATTCGCAACTGAAAATCTGCTTTTTTTCGCGAGAACAAACGAAACGCGCGTATGTACAAACGTTAAAACCACGAAAATTAAAAATACACATATACGAGTCGGTACATCCAACCAAAAACGCTTTTGTCATCGCGACGTTTTCCTGTCTGACTAATCCTTGGTACTTTATCTCAGAATGACTAATAAGAAGTTTCATCGTTAATTGAGACGCACAGCTGCGCCAAACGAATCGTCTTTCTTCTTTGGATAAAATAAACCGTAAGAATAATTACCGCCAGTAATTAGCATAAACCTTATATCTCCCGGCAAACGAATCGCAACAGGGCTGCAAGGTTCGTCGAAATTGCCGAATCTACCTAAACGCAGATTTCGTTTTTCTAACGAAGCGTCGAACGCGCGACTGCAAAAAAAATATCTGTCGCGAAATCGTTCGATATACGTAGATAGTTTGTTAGAGAAATAACTAGAGACACGCGCGTATTCAAGAATTAACAAGGCATTTTTTCTTATCGTATGGAAGCAAAGCGATCGATTTTTCTCGAGTTTTTGTAGCTGGCAGAGTCTATCGATGGGTGGAGTTGGCTCGCCACATGTGTTACTAATTACGCCAGACTGGCCGTTTCGCACGGATCCGATATAGAGATCCAGAGCTATTCTTCGATTCTCTGTTCGCCACCGAGTCACGCATCGCTGTATCTCGATCTTGCGCACGATTTATCGATCGTCGAACGGCGAGACGACACGCTTCTGGAATCTTGGAAACCGATCACGAAGTCAACGTTGCATCGCAACGCGACAGAAATCTTTCCGACGTCTTTCGCCGGTTATATAACGCGCTAAAACCATGTTTACGCAGGATTTTACTTCTTATCGTTTCCTATGTGAAAGCAATACCTACGAATCAAGCGTAATCTACTGCTCGAAGTAAACGAATAACGGGCAATACTTTTCATCGGCGTACCTATTATCATTTATTCGAGGGCAAATTTTTAAGCGCGTAAATTACCGCCAGTGGCGATAGTACGAGCGTGAAAGTGTCGCGCAAACTATACGAATTACACTCGCTGAAGGAAATTGTATCAAGCTTTCAGGGTCGACCGTAATTACGAGGGAACTTTGTTTCATTAGAAGCGGCTCGATCCCACATTCACCGTAATTGTACGTCGCCTGAACCATTTTCGTTTTTAATTTCAACAACGAATATTTTGTATACCGCCCGCGAAAAAAACGAACAAATAGGAATGTGTAATAGAAACGGAAAAGCAAACCCAAGGAAATTCTAATATCGATAAATAATACAGTTCTTCTATGTATCTTGGTCACGTGCGAATGTACACGAACTCGACGACAACGTATTTAAACAAGTTCGATCGAGCAAGTTTCTTAATAAAATGCTAGTTATCAGTGACGTTAGAAACGATAGAACGGAACAAACTTTACGGCTGTTCACCCGTTCAGCTGGATGTTCAATTACGATCAAGCGTATTTGACGCGAGATATCGATTTACAAGAAAATAAGCACGTTTGAACGAAAGAGCAGCGACCTAAAGTCCTTTTCTTTGCTGCTTTTCCCCTGGAGACTTTCCCCAACGCCGCGCTCGCTCGTCAGGCTCAAAGTGGACGGAACAAAACGAAATGACGCGACGACACACACGTGCCCTCTCTTGATTAGCGTCTAGACGCGTTGCTTGCGTACAGACCAACGTAACCTACATACACTGTCACCCGTCAGTTTAGTATCCGGACACTTTGCTCGATTTTTGGTACGTAATAGGACGCAAACACCGGGTTCGAACGCAAACATTAACGACAAATCGGTCGTCTATAATGACAATTTTATTCGACATCGTGATTTTTCCAGTGCGGCAGGTTAACGTATTTAAAGATGATACCAGCCGAGGATATGTTTCGAACGCGAGTTACTCGTTGACCAAACGCGTACGCACATGCTTATACAGAGGGCACAAGTGCGTGTGTCACATCTTGACACACAGCCGAAGCATTCTGTATACGCGCCGGCGCTTCCTGCAGTTAACGACCTCGATTGCATATAAATGCCTGGCTTAATGGTTTCGAAGTAAGGCCGAAGGCCTCCACTGATAAAATCCACTCTCTCCTAGCGGGATTCACGACGCCCATTAAGCCTGTTTCACACGAATATCTATCGGACGATGTCTATGGTTCGCGTGGTCATGCATTTATCGTGCTATATTATATTATCGCGATGCTATCGTGACAATCGCATCGAAATAACTAACTCGTCGCTGTATATCGCTACATTGGTCAACCGTGGAGAAAAGCAGCAGTTGAATTGCATCGATCTGTAATCTTTCTGTTCCCGTCTATGACTTTCGTCGATGATCTTCGTAATCGTGTCTCGTTCACGTCGGTACACAGTGTCGACGAGTTATTAATACGAGGTTGCTATGAAATCGTCGGTCGAAGATTAGTCGGTTGTAAAATGCTCGATAAATACAATTGGTTGGAAGGTAGTAGGAAACGAAGGAAAGAAATAGTTACGCAGGAAGGAGGGTTGTGACGACGCAGGCGCTACGTCTGAAAGCTCGCAGTCGATATACGCGACTTTTGGACTGACTGGCTCTTAGTCATCTCAGCACACATTTGCAAACTGGCTCTGTTCGTGACACACGCACGAAGTAATGCCACGTACACGCGTTCGAGACCGTGCAAAGAAAAGAGTGAAGCGTAAGCTTAAACACGCTACCAGGGTTAAATATATTTTCCGTAATCGCGTCCAAACTTTCTTATACGGCGTGCACCATCAAACTCGCCTTCAAGCGTTATTTACTTTATCATTCGTTATGTAAAATGCTATATGCGTTAAATAAGCCTCTACTACCTACGATCGACGCTTCGATGCGTTAAAATACCATCGATTCCTTGATACCGCTATACGCGTACTAACCAGTGTTTAAATATTCCTGCATTTTACTAAGATACGAACAAGATGAAAGCGTGCGAGGAGTATGGCTCGAACTGCAGATCGGGTGTCCTTGAACGGGCAACATTCGTGGCCCCTAATTTAGTATTCTGTGTGTTCGACTTCCTACGTTTCCCCCCGAAACTTCAACCCTCGCTTTCAGCATTAACAGATCTCGCGTGAAGAAGGAAAAAGAAAATGCAAAGCGTCAGCCACGATCCCACGCAAGTGGGACAGCGCCGTTCTGTATTTTTAAAGCAGTTAGAAATGAAAGAAAGTGTCACAATGTGCGTGTACACGTATCGCATAATTAATTCTTCGCGTATGCATTTTTACGATCTCATCCAACGTTTCGCATAACGACGCTCTCCTCTTTTTTTTCGTAAACGCAACCCTATATTTTTTGAGCGTAGATCAAGTTTTCAGTGTAGTGATCAAGATACTTACTTAACGCGTGGATAATATTAATTTACGTTGTAAGCAAAAGTGTGGAGTTCCCTTTAAACGCGCGCTACCGAAGGAATTTATTAGAAAAGGCGTACGCGAGGCGAACAAGTACCACGTACTACGTTAAGGTAGTAGTATCGATTACGAGGTACACGGATCAAAGCTAATTACTAATTACTAATTAATATAACCAACAAATAACGCACTCGTTTCAAGTTCTAATTTCCCGACTATTCAAATTAACATGCACGTACTTCCAAGAACCTGAATAAAATTAAACTACTAGCAAAATTTTTCAAACATCACGTTCGAAACATCGTATTACATACGACGCGAAGATTTATCTTATTCTAATACAAAGGCTACAGTCACGTATAGTGAATCATAAAAATACTGTAATGTACTTTGTAAAACGAACGGTGTCGGATTTAATTAATTTTTTAAGCTTTTCTATTTAGTGGTTGAAGCAAAAGTTGCTGTTCGACGAAATAATCATTCGTTGAATTAACAAAGGAACAGGTGACAGAAGCTAGGCTTCCGAGGTGTATCGCGAAACTTGTTAAAAATTCATCGGACGATGCGACGAATAATTAATCCCTATATTCGATGTCCCCTCTTGAGCTATACGTCAGCACCCACGCTATTGTCTTTATCTTTGCACGAGATCTTTGTTATTCAATTTAATCCAAAATAGTCGATGGATCGTGAAGAGCGACGCAAAGTATGCGTTACTGTACGACGATCTAGACATCCATTTCGTTGAAAGATCGTGTCGGAATAAAGTCCTGTCGTAAAACCGCGAAGCAAAGCAACCGTTATCGATCTTAATTCGCTCAACTTGTCCCAAGTATTTCGATTATATGAACAATTATTAATCACGGTAATAAACGACGAATAGAACGTTAATACGAAAGTGAATATAAGCAAATGAAATTTGCAACTTTCTAGATAAAAGATACGTCCCACGCGTAAAATAACGAGCTACGACTTTGCCCCGTAGAGAAGACGCAGCGACGAAAATGGGTACGATTAACCCGTAACTATCAAGATAAGGCGATGGTATCTATCAAAAGACAGCGATATTTTCTTTCGTGTAATTCTCGTTTCGTTTAATTGGGAAAATACTCGATGCGACAACTCCGTCTCGTGGCGTACCATGCCATTTACGTGAGAAAACCACCATCCATGAACCACTTACGAGTTAATTGTACAAGTAATGGAAAATTGTGTTCAGTCAACTCACCACTTTGTCGTCCGCGTAAATGACGGAAGATCGCGGTGCCCCCGTAGCCATCACAGTGAACAGCACCATCAAAGTCGTTCGAAGCAGTATCATCTTGTAACCGCGAATCTTTTCGTCGCAACAGGACCAACCAACACCAATTTTTATTCTCACTTGCACCAATCAACCAACAACAACAAGTACATTCCCTCCGGGCAAAAAGAAACGCGATTTGACGATATACAGCAACTTTCAAATAACGGAACTTCACCACCGAGTTAAACCCGCACACGCGTTACGATTCTAGAAAATTATCGAAACGAATAAATATAAATCGATGTAGGAATATCGGAGGTGGCATTCGTGTTCCGTAATTAGACTGTGCGCGATATACGTGGCACGAGGTTTTCGCTTCGCGAGGTATCAAAAAATCAGTTTCCAGACGAGGGAGAAAGATAACGCCTCAAGAAGTCGACGAGAGAGCACCGATGGACATGTTCGAAGCGACCTTCTTAGGAGAACAACGATTTACTCAATGCCACTCGATAGATATACGTATGTACACTTTTTTTCTCCTCTCGCTTGCACGATTTCCCACTCCCAGTTGGTTCGTAACGTGTCACACTCTTCTTCCGTTCTCGCTTCCTTCGCGCAAATCTGCCTACTTTCGTCAACTTGGCGTTTCTTCGCCGACGCCGACGCCGATGACGACGGATTTCCAGTTCGTTCTTTCCTCCGTGTTCGGACTTTCCAACTACTACCACGTCCATCCGCCGACCTACGACATTTTACACATCCTGTAATACTTACTTCAACAAATATCCGATCGACCCTATCGAAATATGTATAACTGGCAACTTTCTAGCTCGCAACGTTCCATATTTCTAACGCGTTTTAAAGCATCCAACGATATTTCATTGCGAATGCTTATCCGATATAACGAGGAAAGTCGGAGCTATTGGTCGAGGATTTACGTTTTTGTGGTTTGCAGATGATTCGTCGCGTTTCGAGAGAAACACGGAAGGAAATTTGATATCACTGCCTACATACTCATAACCGTTTTCGTTCTTCCGATCGCCACCGGTTAAATAATTTCCTTCCTAGATAATAAGGTTCGTTAACTTAAGATTTAAGAATCGAGCGTTTGTCGTCTTCGAACTGTACGTATAAGTCACACTTGCCTTATATCTCGCGAAAGAGAAAATACTCGAGAGACAGATTTATTTCGCTAAAAATTCCGTCAAAGACGATCCACGCTTACGTTTAAATTCGTTCGTGGACAAATTTTATTGCTGCGATGTTATCGTTGCAAAGACGAGCCTCTAGCAGTCCATGTACGCTCGCCATCGAAACGACGTAGATATACATCGAAAATGTAATTCTCAAAAGTCCTTGCTAACCATCCCTTTTCTACGAATCCTTTCCGTCCACGACCTGGCTTCCGCTATCTTGATATCTATGCAAGGGCCTGCTACTTAGATAGACGCCTTTACGTTACTCTTCACGCGCTACAGAAACAAAGATTCGGATCTCAAGCTTTTTCTTTCAAAGATACAAAATTTCTAATTAAGAATACCAGGAAATATTAGCTGCTCTCTATCTTATTCGTAGTCGGATCCATTCCAGAAAATAAAACGTCTGTGTTTCTCGGTATTACGACGTAATAGGCAAACCATTCGATCCAACGTGCGTGTATTACAGTCGATCTCGCAGTATTTTCATGGTCGTAGTGAAAATACACGAACCCCTTTTATTTGAACGATAATACGACGAATGCGAAGCGTGAAATCAAAACACAAGTTCTAATTAGTACATGGCGTAGCACGCGATCGATGAGCTCTGAAAACGCGCAAGGGTGAATTGCCATAAATATGATTAAAAAATCGGCGCGAGTCGTGGAGAAACAACGGAAATGAATGGAAGATAAGTGGAGCCAAAGGAATACGAATCGTTATCGTAGGGGAATGTGTTAACGCGTTAACGCAGGCTGACCTCGTTTTTCATATCGGTATATCGATAATTAAGCTAATTTTTTAAGTATCGTATATCGTGTCGGTGTCAAAGCGAAAAGTTATCGATATAGAGATGTTTCTAGTTTTAATCTGTACGTCGATCAGATAGTACATAGATGGGAAACTCGATATTACGGAGAGTGACGGAAAAAGACACGGGACCATAGATAACGCGGAAAGATGCGCGAGCGTAATAAGTATCGATACTCACTTTTCAAATCGGCGATCGGTAAGACAGTTGAAATATCATAAAAGAAGCGTAGAACATTTCTGGTTCGATGCAACGTATAGTTTGTGCGTTTCCACGATGTATCATGATTGTGGTTTGTGTAATCCCAAGATGGTTCAAGGTCGATCAAAGAATTCCTCGCACGTTCAAATTTCCGGTATATTCGCGGTGTACCTTCTTTCCTTTTTCCTCTCTTTATCCTTCCTCTTTGTTCCGTACAAACTTCTCGTCTCCTTATTGCAACGTGATTCGTCGGAATGTTATCCTAGCCGATCCTCGGTTATCTGTCTTTTGGCTTTTTCCTTCCACCGGTCTATTCGAATTTCTTCCGCGATCTGCAATGGTTCACCGTTCGATGCTTTTGGCAACGTCCCTAGAAAAGAGAAAGCACGTTGCACAAACGAGACTTCGCTCGACGTTTTGGAAACGCGTCGCATCGCATCGTGTCATCGAACGTACGAGGCCATTCACACGTTTCCATCGTCGCGGCAAAACATACAAAGAGATAAGAATATAGAAGACACGGTTAGAGACTAGACACTTACAAAGTTTATTCGTTAATGACATTAATGATAGGAGAAGGAAGCCGATCGAAATGATCGATTAATCCTCGCAGTATCTATGGCCGCCTAGACTCGATGGCTCGAACAAACATGGCTCGCGTTACGATCTTCAAAATTTCCATTTATATTTATGTTAGTTAGAAAATAGTCCAATTGTTATATATGTATGTATTTCGTTTCAAATATTCTGAATCGACCATGAGCGATATTTTATACGAAAACCTTATCGAACAATACGATTCTTAATATCGATCGAAGAAAAAGAAACGTGGAAAAATGTACAAAAAAAAAAAGTCATATTGAAAAGCAGTGAAAATAATGAAACGAGGGGTTGTCAGTTAGGCGGTATGCAGTTAGACGTTAATAAAATATTTGCACGATTCCAAACGTTAAAACATTAGATTTCGCTGCTACAACGAAAAAAAAGTTTCACTGTATTCTTCTCTGGATAAATACCGTATGTTTTTAGTTTTTGGAAATACTGCGCTCGTACTATTTTTCTATCGACCCTTTCGAGTACTTTCTACTTACGTTACTCTTTTCTGTTCCCTTTTTTCGTTTTGCAAATATTAAATTAGTGCCTGTTATTTGCATTCTATCAGAGAAAGATTCCTTAGTTCACCGCAACGTTGCAGTTTCGTGGAAAATCTAAACGAAACGAATAAAGAAGTTAAATGTTTGCGACGATGACCAAAATATTCAAAGGTTACGCTACTCGAATGGATCGCGCGAGGAATTATCTTTTCGTATGAAGAGATTCTTTGTTTCAGCAATGTTGCTTGAAAAGCCGATAAGAGGTAACGATACAACCGGAGAAAATTATGATAAAACGTCATAGCGTAACTGCTATGATGAATGGATCGGGCATGCTCTCAATTTCTCCCGAGACATTGTACTAAGTGATACGTAAATCGATTTATTTTCATTTAATCGAACCACCGACAATTTCCTAATTTATCGTTTATCGTACAATTCAATTTAATATTCCTTATTTCGTCTCTGCTTCGCATTCTCTGTATAATTACAGAGTTCAATGTTATTTCGCGTTTACAGTTTCTAATACACAAAGGTAGAACACGTGATTAACTATTTTTTTAGTAACCAAGTGTTGGGAATTTAAGAACTAGATAACAAAAGCTCCCGTGCCATTCGTCCGCGCCAATTTTCAGTTTACCTGCAATTTGTCATCCACTTCGCTTCCTTCTGATACCGTAGTATACATTGAGAAGCGAGGAAATATTTACACGTATAATAGAAAATAGTATTATATATTGTATTATAGTCCGGGTAATTAATTAATTCGTAATTTGAAAAAGAAAAATTTTACCGGTTCTCAATTTCTCAATTTCACGAGGGAACTTTGCGAATTGGCAACGGCGATGGAATTCGTCCAGGAGGTTCATCCTCCTGGTAGACACCATGATCAATTTTTCTTCGCTTCTAGAAGGCTAAAATTAAACTCCAAAAAAACAACGCTTTCTTCGTCGTGTCGGGGTGGTAGTAATACGCTAAAAATTTTTCAAACCTGTGCGTGAATATTTCAATTTTGAATGAACGCTTTGTCGAAAAGAAAATTCCTTTTTTTTTAATTTCAACTCAACCCGCTTAACGCGAACGTTTTGATCGCGAGCCGAACGAAGGAATCTTCGTTCCAATAAGAAAGTCACGAAAAAGAAGAAACCGATTCAAGTGGTTTATCATATATGTAGGTAGATATAAAGCTATGCGCGATAAAACGGTAGCTGAAACTGATTTTGAGCATCGACGGTTGAGCAAACGACTGCAAACAGGGGAAATATCGCAGCTGGCCAACAATCGAGGAATAACAAATTATTGTTCCACCACTAGCGGCGCGGTAATTATGACACACGGTATACCATGATTTATAGGTTAACTCGTGAATATTTTAATCTTCCGTCGAATCATAGCATAATATTTGAACTTTTAAACAAATTAAGAAACCTATTTGTATTTGAACAAATTCATCGTATCACTGACGCTTAATTAGATTCTAAAAAAGAAAGTTTCTTCGTTCTAAATAATCTTTCTTCGACTAAAATAACCCCAACGACCGAGAAGCGTAAAATTACTAGACGGATAAGCTATTGCTAATGGAGAGTGGAGTATAGACAGTGGAGACAGTTGAGCAATTTTTTAGTCGCCCACCAAGCTGGACACTGCACTGTCGCGATAAAATGGAAGCACGTGCGTCACAAAGGATACAATCCCTAGCGTGAGGCTCCAGCAACTCTATCGTAAAGGAAGGAAGAAAGAACACAAGTACGTGAAACACGTTCTGTCTCATAAAACGAACAATTTTTCACATTACTGGAACGAGTTAATTTATTTTGGCAACAATTTTTCAATCGCGACAAAGCGCCTCTTCTATGGTTTCCGTGGATACACGTGAACACACTATAGTATCTGTAGTACTTTCTCATAATCACGCATGATCGAACGAGAGGAAACAGTCAACTCCGACACGTCGTCGAAACTCACGGCCACGATATTTCCAACGACACAAAACGTCGTCCACTATACATGTAATTGTAAGTTGCGAGAAAAAGTACTACGAAACAACGGATTTTGATATTTACGTTGATATTTACGTTTCGATGATGTCTTCGATCGAGAATTACGTTTATACGGATGAAATTTCTATACTATAGCTTCGATCTCTTACCGAATTAGCGTGAAAATCAATCACCTTCGCGATCACGCTAATCGGTTTTACAATTGCGAGTACTAGAACGAAAGGCAGTGTTTACGTGCACCATGGAAAAAACGACGTAAAAAACCCCGCCGCGTACGGTGCGCCGCGTGCCGCGCGACTGACGCTACTTTAGTTCGTGGACCCACCATATTCCCTACCCTCTGCCTTTCTCTCCCCCCCTTCTCTTTCTCACTCACTATACTCTGCTCTTTACTACCACTCATAAATTCATAAGCATCTGAACACTGATGAATTTCGAGTAACGTCGTATCGATATTACTAAAATTGCACGAGCTAATAATAAACGAACCAAAAATGGGATTTATCGATTTCTTGCAACAATAAATTACACGATCGAGAATAAATAATTAATAGAGCGATACGCATACGTACATTATATTAAATTTAAATTATTTCTTTAAAAATCCTTTGCCCCGTTTAGGTTAGTCAAATTGGCATTCGTACGAATCTGGTTATTTGACTCGAAGTCGTTGGAATTAAGTATGCGTAAAGAAAATGGGAGAGGACAAAGTTCGTTAGCGAACCTGTTTATGTACTTGTTTCCTCCTTTATTGCTTCTCTATACTTCGAATACACAGATGCTGCGTGAATATACGTAATTCTCAAATTTCACAACTCACGACTTCTAACCCAGTAGATAAATAAGGTATATATCTGTTCGAGTCTTTTCGTTCGTCGTAGACAATGGCTTAACGCGTTTGAAAATTTATGTCGTCTTCGGCTTTTGAAAAAAATAAATTAGGACGAAAAGAAAATGGAATCGCGAAGAAGCTTATTCACAGCGTGTTTTGAGGAATCGTATCGTTTACGAAACGTTCGGAGAACAAACTATTTGCTGAGAATTTTACAGTTTTGGTACAATTATACATATTTCGATCTGTCTTTCCATCTTTTCCGAAATGCCAAGTTACAATAATTTCCTTGAATCTAGTGATTTCACAGATTTACTTTCTTTTTCTGCTTTATACCATCTTATAACTGTTTTTGCTACTGTGAATGCTTCTGAATGCGTGGGAATACTGTTTACAGAAACACCGACCGCGTCATCGCTCCTTTCCTTACTGTTAAATCTCTTCCGATGATTTGATCTGCATCTGATCAGTTACCAGTCGTTCGTATGTTTAGTATATTTAGAATATTTATTTTTTTGTCAATGTCTATTTGATATTGTTCGTATAATCGAGCCTTTCCTGTCCCATTACACGTATTATATACCAATCTCGACAAAGTTAACCGGTTTTGTATTTTCTAAAAACCGATTGATCGAACTTGAACAAAGAATCTGTTTGATATTTGAAAAAATAATTAATAATTCTTTTAATTAATTTTCAAATAACAATGAAAAAGATAGTACTGCTGTTAAAATTAATCCCCGTTGCTTCCTTCGCTTTGAGACTTGCGTATCTTCTTATTCATTCGACTGAAAATATCCACTATATTTCGAGTGCTCTCATTCCTATTTATACATATACTCACGGACCAATGAATCGTATTATACAAAAGAATAAAAATCCTCGGTTTAACTAACTGACCGCTAAACCCCGGGTACCATGGTTACCTACATTCGAGCCTGAAACACCCACACATAGCGATGGTCGTATGTAGCCGTCACGTTCTCTCTAACTTTTCATCCAGTCGTCTTTTTTTCACTTTCAAAGTTTCAGACCTTCATAGGGACCTTGCGAGTTTGTATTTCACGAGAGCGAAGTCATTTTCAGAACCGACTGAAAAATATTTCACATCCTTTGCAGAAATATTGAATTTTACACTGTATTGTACAAAAAGCATCGCATTGTGACGAGTTTCGTTTGTGGGAAGTACGTTAGACGTGAATCCTAAAATTAAGTAAGAGAAAAGAGACTGTTTTCAAGTGAACAGCTTGTTTCCTACCTATTGTGACAGTTATTTACTTACTTTTGGAGAAATTGCCAGAAATAATCATGTCCATAGCTTAACGGCAATGAATTATCATACGTTTAAACTTTATGCTCGAAAATTATATTTTACGACAAGAATTAAATAAAGAATTAAAAAAGAAAAATCTGATTTATATCGATGCCTTTGCTTATCGTTCGAAGTTCGTCCATATTCGTCGTTGTAGATACGTTGACGCTTTATAGGATACGTATTAGTCGAATAAAATTCATTTGAACGTTGAAAATACAGATATGGTCGCAGCAACTGAGAATCGTATTAGTCAAAGGAAAACGGAGAAGGAGAAAGATATAAAGCAGAAAAGAAGACGAAACAACAAGTGTAGAAACCTATGCATAGTTAACAATGGTATACGCAACCCAGGGACAGTTGTATCAATATCAATATCTGAGAAGAATAACGTGGGCCAACGACCAGCCGTTTCCCGCAAGATAAAAGCGCGTTAGGCCAAGAGATACGCCATGAATTCATCCTGCCGAAGACGAGTGGGTGTGTTCTACCGGAAATACAACACCGGAACCGCGGCAAATTACAGCGCTAACTCAACGCTCCTGCAATGTTACAATTACAAAATTACTTTTTCGAAAAGAAATGTTTAGCGAAAGATTACATTTGCATCCTACGTGAAAAGGCAAACTCGTCGTTGTCGCGTCGTATTACGGAAAAAATACTAATCGTAAGAATCGTATATGATGCGACGCAAAAGAGTAAGAAAATACATATAAGGACGAACGATACGTAGCAGATATCTGTGTATCGTGTGAAAAATACGCGCGCGCATGCTATCTTTATTTATACGATAAATTCTTTTATCGATATAATAAAAGTAGCGTATAAATAAGAGAAACAATGATTCGACCGTGGAAATTTCATATACATACACGATATAAAAAAGACCTGTTCTTGTATGTCAAACTTGCATAAAGAGTTGTGAACGATCCAAATAAAGAGACGAATAAAAACATTGATATAGGAATATCAAAATGATTCATAAACATACGCGGCACGTCGGAAGTCACTGATTGTTTCGAAGGATGGTGACCTCTGTCTCTCTGTCTGCCACAGGTCAATCGCCTTTTTACCAATTAACTTGATCCCTCTGTCGTCGTAAATTAAGCAACAGCTCTTAACTTACTCACCTACTGTATCTAAAAATTCAATTGCCAACTAGAATTGTTTCAAACGTAGTAGCAATTAAGATGTATACGGTATACTTCTCTTTTTGAGTCATCTAATTTATCTTAACACATTTTTAATCCCAAAAACGTAAATATAACATCCGTTCAGATAGATCTTACTTCACAAGATCACTCGAAGGATACTATCAGATTCTTAATCGATTCTATTCTTTAACATAATACCGCATATCGTGTTGTATGCGTATAATGCGATGTATCGTGCAGTATAGAAATATAAAGCGGATAAAGTAACATAAGAATCGAAAAATCGAATTTCAAGAGGAACGATGATGCTTTCACGCGTATTTCTCAGCTGTTCTAAAATAATTGCGTTTAATAAATCATTAGTAAAATAATGAAATATACCAAGTGACCATTATTAATAATAGAATATTATATATATAATGAAATAAAATTAGTAGTTGGGGTTCTGTACGTATGAATGTAGTTTGGCAGTCGGCGCGACGCGATGCAATGCGATATCATTGACTAAATGCAAGATAGACCACGGTCCTATACATACACAAGTCTGGAAATTCCCGTGGTGGGGATAATTTTACAAATCGGCCACCAGCCGTAGCGCTGTAATCGATTCGTTAAACTTTTGCATTTAACGCCATCTTTGCCATCCTTACCACTGTAGGTAACTAATATAAACCGAATTATTTTTCATAACCTTTTCCAATTTATCTAAAATAAACGTATAATATTTCGCGTGGCATAGAGGGATGTTGTTTAAATAAATGTAAATTTACACAATAGAGTAGAGTTCAGCTGCAGACATGGCCATGTTGCAGATTACAGACACAAGGTGCGCTGTACGACGAAATCTAACGAATCGATCGAAGCGCCTTACTTGGGAAATATTTTCTGCCCGCTAAAAGTCTTACATTCTTACATGTAACTGCAAATGGAGATAAAATAAAAAAATAAAAATAAGAGGGCCTTCACGACGCCCCACGAGAATTTCCAGACCTGTACCTACGACTGTGTTACATTGGGGCGTAATTTGTCCGTTTGGATTATCGATAAATTGTACGGCGAGTTTCTGAGTCAGGATACCTACTTACCTATATGTACTTGATGTCGTATGAAAGTAGGAAAGGTAAAAAATTCACATTTTTGTGTTTGGAACGTGTGAGATTACATTTTTATCTCAAACAAATTGCGGTAGTGCGCGATGCTTTCTTAAGTATTATAGAAGTGAACAATTTTATACTTTGTTACGATCATAGGATATCTTGTTCCGTACTTTATTTATAATTTATAATTTATAATTTCATTTAGTTTTTATTCAAACCGGTACTATACTGAATCGATAATGTCACACGTGACACAAAAATCGTATAAGGAAGTCACTGCTTTAATCAATGTGGTCAGTGATGTCATTACAAACGATTCGCATTTCTATTTCTCCAGCCATCAAACAGGTCGTAAAATAAAAAATTTGAACTTGCATTGTTCAAGTATAATTAAAATCTCAGATTATAACACATAAACTAGCATTAAAATCGCGTTTGTTAGAATTTTTTCATGTTTACGTTTCGTTCTTTACCTTCCTTTGTCACTATACTCGCTTCGTGTATTTGTCCACTGCACGATACGATCTACGTCTGAACTAGAATTTTTTAATTTTGTTTATATATACAGAGCGATTCCACTTTTCAATCAGAATTTGCGCAGTTGGTTAAATTTCAATCGATAAATGTTAAACTTTTGTATAAATTAAATTTAAAGTGTTATGTATGCTTTTAGAGGCTTTATGTTACAGATGGTCTAGAAAACAAATTTACCGACAATTTGATACGTATAGTTAAAATTTAGCTAAGTCTGTTACCCATGCTTCTTGATATCTGGACTGTTCTTTCGTATAGTGTATATATTCCATAAATTATTTTCACGTGTCTTTCGAGGATTGATAGAATGTCTCTTCGATTCTTTAAGCGGCGGACGGGAATATTCTTTCTGTTTCAAATTTCAAATTTTTACTCGGAATTAAAAGATCAGCGAAATAGCTCTGTGCTTCTTGAAAATAGGATTACGAGACGAATTCGTAGACTGGACAATTACACGCGATTTCTAATACGTAGTGCATAACTGCTGAGTATTCTTTCGAGATTGCGTTTGTTTTTAATTGAAAAATTCCACGTGAGGAAAGCCCATCAGGGTCTCTCGCATAATCACCTCCTCGTGATGAAACTTATTCAGAGATCGTGGTATTTCTCAATGTATGATTCCAAGTCCCATAAGATGCGATACCTATGTATCCTATACCTTGTCTGTTTTATTAACTAACCAATTACAAAAATAATGACTGCAGTTTTTTGTACATTTATAGGAAATTTAAACGCGCAAAATCACACAGAATAATAACAGCAAAGTATAATGCTTCCTGTAATACTTGACTAGGTAAAGCAATTTTCTACTGAAATTCTACTTCTTTAATTATATTCTCAAAAATATAAATTTGCATAAAAATCCAATAATAAATAACCACGAGGTAACGCGAAAACCCGATTCATATCCAATTCGTTGTATTCATCATTCTCTTCACAAAGTAATTTACATATTATATGTATCTTCTAGTAATTGATCTTTTAATTGAAATAAATTAACATCAAAAATTTATCGGTAAATTAAATTAACAAATAATAAATACATATGTTACTTTCATTATACCACTCTAATTGGAATCATCTATGTGCGATATAATTAAGGATACATCACGAATCGGTAATTCGTAGCGTTAATTGGATAAAAGATGTAATACGATTCGCTCTACGTAGTCGAAAAAGTTTTCGATTATACGAAAATTAACTTACACTGCCTATCCATTCAAATTCATTCGCACTGGGCATGAAACGTCACCCGTTAAAAACAGCGAATGTCCGCTATACAAAATACGTTCTACGGTTACCAGTAATCGTAAATGCTCAGAAATACCACGCTAATCCCTCGTCTTTCTTTTTGCCTTTATTTCCTCCTTCGTATTCCAACTTGGTAAACGATACCTCTCACAGCGGGTTGTATTCTAGCAGACCGACTTATAACGATACTATCTTACGATGAGATCTGCTCTCAGCGGGCAAATATGCACCTGCAGCTTTTTATGCCTTGTAAATCGATTAGATTCCGTTAGCCTTTTTGGTTATGACGATTGAAAATTTCATTTATTTTAGATCTGATGTATCAAATGTGGGAGAATTTTAGTCGACGTTAGACGTTAGAGCAACAAATAACTATTTGAGATAATATTCTTGTTGGTTATTTTCCAATTATTCGAAAATACAGAAGGCGATATTTTTAAAACATAACCGCGTCATGCATCGATAAAAGTTATATACACTTGTTAAGAAAGCTAAGTCTGTTATCTTTTACCCAGTAAAGTATGTGATAACCATAACGAATATACAAAGAAAATGCCTGCTACAATGCGATAAAGTATAAAGTTCAAGTATATGCACGCAGAGAATTCAAACAGTGTCATCGCGATAACGCAATCTTTAAGTAAAAGGAAACGTCAGGCAAGAAATCCGGAAACTAACCTGCAAATGTTAACGAACTCTGTTTACACGGAATACTAATTTAAGATTCACTCAGAGTTAAGGTACCTGCGGCTAAGCGTAGCATACCTTGGACTTTATTTTCTCGAAACAACCAGCCATGTTATCCTGTTTCCCGATATCTTCCGAATAATCGCAATTAATTGCCAGACGAATTGAATATAACGGTCAACAACGATCCTATACCGAATCCTGTTATTCATGGCGGATTCAAAATGCTCGATTTAATTATTTAAAACGACGAGAAATTCGTCCACAGCCTAAGAAACATATCGTGGGATACAAAACATTCTTCGAACGATATAACGGATTTAAACGAATCGCCCGACCAGTCGAACGTTCAACCGCGTTATTGGCAAAAAATCAACGAGGATGAAATTCATCCGTCGCCGATTATCGCATATGTTTCAACGAAATTCTCGCATTACGAAACTATCCGAGTCTTCGACTTCCCTCGAATGCTAAAATTTCTACAAATACGACATTTTCTTGAAGCTTAAACTCATCCAGGGAAGAAGGTTACGCGAATATTCCAATTACGCCTCTATGTTTTCACGTGGTTGATAATTGGAACGATAAAAAGAAACAAAGCGGGTAATTTTCGCAAACTGTGCGGAAAAGTTTCAGAGAGACAAGACGGCGATCTGGAACGTCTCTGATAAAAAGATATCCGGTAGTGCTAGAAACTAGTCTTTCTGATGATCTCTTTCGTTCATGTCGCTGAATCAGAAGTGATGATACGCGGCGACATAATGTTGTAGCCGGTTGGGCGCGGACACCCGATATATAAGAGCAAGCCAGTCGGTTGGCGAGCCACAGTGCGGTCCGATGGGATAGGTACAACCGATTCTCTAGTCTAGTAGCGTGTAAGATCCCAACAGGAGAGAACGTGCCAAGTTCCAACGACGCGACGAGCAATGCTGCATTAACCGCGTCCGGAAACGAAGAAACCATCGTAACTTTTCCTTTCTTCGGATAATTATCGCGAAACTATTCGAACCAACCAATCTTCTCGAATGTTTGCCATTCGATAAACTTTTCCATCTAAATACAGAAAAGGTGAGTGTTTCGTACCAAATTGATCTTGATCGATAAGAACATCGAAAGTAATTGGTTCGCAATTGGGAAATCGATACAGGTGATCGTTCATCGCCAGGGAACAAATCTCGCGATTGAAATACGCGGATCGTAGACATTTAGAGAAGAATAGGAAGAAGAATCTGATAGGTAACGATTTTCCCACTTCTCTGTGCGAGCACGTGTACTTACGTAGATCTTCTGTTTCGCGTCTAACAAGCCGGCGAGTTAAAAATCTTCTTTCAACAATTCTTCTTTCAAAGTTAGATAATTCGTTGTGTGCGTCATTTTCGTAACGATAAATCACGTTTCCGATCAAACGTGTCTTACTATCGGCGAGACATTTCTCAAATTCGCGTAATTTCTCGTTTCAAGCCTATGCAAAAATTCTCGACGAGAGACAACGTTTCTTTCGTTCATTGAAACGAGAGCGTGGGATATAAAAGTTCGAGAACCGTAATAAGATCTGTTGCACGTCCTTCCAAAAGTCTGGTCCTACTATGCTGAAATAGAAACTTCCAAATTGTATAAATAAAGCGAAAATAACAAACCTGATTACAACAGAATGCTGACTCGCGTTTGCCCTATAACTCATCGATTAGGCCGATAAGCATTAATAAAAACACTATCGCAAATTGAAACCAATAACAAAGATAATAATGCTAATAACGAATAGCGTTATCTGCGGTTGACGTAAAGATCAACGATTCAGACAAGATAATAATCAATAACATAACAAATTAGATCCAGGAAAGGACTAGACTAGACGATAAAAGAATATTTTAAGAACAAAGATAAAATATTCGATAGCGACGAAGCTTTCTCTCGTCTAATACGGTCTGATACAAGCGAATCGTGCTCTTGCAGTTCGTCAGGAAAAGATCGAAATTTTCTGTACACATCGGCTTTAGCAAAGCACAAACAACTACGAGGAATCGATGTGCGAATACGTTTCTTTGAACGTCGATGAGAAATTAACGATCGTTTAGCGGTGATTTCGCAGGTATTTGCAAAGCATGCGTATAATCGCGTGTACAATCGTAAATAATTGGACTGTCGATACCGTCTGTGAGAATATCATTCCCATCGTTATAAACAGTGGCAATTGTTACATTCTCATGATGTCCATTCGTAGAATTAGGGACAGCGACGACGGTGTGCACGTGCGACACGAGGAAACGATTTGATGCTTTGGGAAGGGAAGTCTGCTCTCGTAGGAGGGCACCGTGCCAGGAAGCCGATATTGATGTGAACGAGACCCTACGGTACACACCAGTTACTACCTCCTTTTATATTAAGTTAACCCATTAATAACCAACATTAATTTTTTATACACGCGGCCGAGGATGTTGCCTCTGTCGATCGGATGCAACGATCGATAATTAGAATTTTTCATGTCTTCGATCGAATGTCTTTAACGAAGTCAATTTTAGAGTTTCGACGAACAACAAAATTAAGAATTAGATACACGTAGTTGCACGTTTATTATAAATAGTCTCGAACATTGAATATTTTATATTTAACGTACATACTTGACATTACGGATTTCTAATTCTTTATCGTTAACCGATACCGCTGACTACTCGTATAATTGAATTCAAATACACAGGATGAGCCTAAATAAAACGTTACAGGCTATTTCCTTAGAACCAACGCAGACGTCGATTTCATTTTTCCTATTTTACTCTTCGATGTTTCTAGGACGATCGCAAGGCGGCAAACATTTATCTTAAACGATTGCGATAAATTTACCGTTAATAAAAATTCCTTATTGAAAAAGTACCTCGCCATAGTTTCTTGCGTTTCCAAAGAGAATAGAAACGTAATCTTTCGTTCGGTTATTTCGTTTCAGGAAAATCACGGAAAAATGTGGCGTTTAGTGTTTCTTGTAATTAGCGCGGTAATGGCTGGGGAATCGGGTCCAGAAATTGAATATCCCGAAACTCCAATAGAATATTCGCCTCTGCCCCAGGAAGAGGATATGCCCTCGCCACTCCCGGGAATGTTATATCCACGGGAAAGTGAATCGCGAGAGGTAATTTGGAATTTCTTATTTCTATCGGCGGTACGCGTTGTCACGTGCTTAAGGGGGTATTCTGGTCTAGAGGCATGAATTTTGGGCGATTTTTGAAGCTCTGTACAAGCGAAACAAAAATATTTTTGTTATCCTTCTTTTTAGCATTTGTTTATTGATATTTCTAGATCACGTAAAAAATTCACTGAAAAAAAACTCAATATTTAAAAAGTTACGAGCTGGCAAAGTGGGTGCTGCTAAAAAAATGGGGTGCCGTGGCGTGCATGATATCAACCCTTCTGGTCATCCGAAATAAAAAATGTGAACGGATTCTTAATTAGTATGGATGCCGCTATCGTCTGAACCTTGGAAAAGACAATACAACATTTTTTCACAAAATGACGGCCGTTTGAAAAAAAATTTCTTATTTCGCACGTTTTTTTGACAATTCCGAACGTTTAAAAAATAGTAATATTAAAGATTTTGAGCTGAGCGTGGTCAGGACGATAGAGGAGTATATAAGGAATATTCAGACCAAATTTAAAATAAATCGGTTCGTTAGAACTTGAGATATCGTGCACGCCAACTCCAAAAAGGTAGTTTTGAGAAAAACGCGTTTAAAGTTTTGAGACAAGTTTACTCGGACAACGTCTACCGTCTACTATTCATTTGTTCCGGTCAGACCGGACCAGATGCCGCGTCACAAAAATCGCTGTAACGCATAAAATAATTGAAATTTTGTAAAATCCTTTCAAGGGCGTATTCTTGAATGTGTAAACTTTGGAAATATGAAAAAAAAAAAATTTTCGATTTTTTTCAAATTTCTAGACCAGAATACCCCCTTAAACGTGTTGCTTACATGTCGCAAATTCTAATAATAAAAAAGCTTTAGCTATGATATTAGGTGAAGTAAAAAGTTCTGAGCGCTTTTTCGCTTTATTTCGACGATGAAATTAACATAGTCAAGATTATTCGATTTAGATTAAATATGCGCCGTTTTGTTCGATTACTTTTGTCCATTTTGAAGGCAATTTCATAATTCCGCGGTTGAAGAAGTCCTCGTCCCTATTGGTAAAAAACTTGACCAGCTCATTTTCACAAGCCTCTCTTGAGGCCAGTTTTGTACCATCAAGAAAATTTTGCAAAAACTTAAAAAGGTGATAATCGCTTGGTGCCAGGTCTGGACTGTACGGCGGATGCGATAGAACCTCCCAGCCAAGCTCTCGGAGCTTCTGACGCGTCGTTAAAGATGTGTGCGGCCTGGCGTTGTCTTGATGGAACACAACACCTTTCCTATTGGCCAATTCTGGCCGCTTCTGGTCGATCGCCTGCTTCAGTCTGGTCAGTTGTTGACAATAGAGGTCCGAATTAAGTGTTTGCCCCGATGGGAGCAGCTCATAATGGATGATTCCCTTCCAATCCCACCAAACACACAATAAAACCTTCTTGGCCGTTAATCCACGCTTGGCGATCGTTTGGGCCGGCCCACCGCGATTGGACCACGATCTTTTTCGGCTGTTGTTCTCGTATGTGACCCATTTTTCATCGCCAGTCACCATCCGCTTCAAAAATGGGTCGATTTCGTTACGTCTCAACAAAGAATCGCAGGCATCAATTCGGTCCAAAAGGTTCTTTTGCGTCAATTCATGTGGCACCCATACGTCGAGCTTCTTCTTGAGACCAGCCTTATGCAAATGGTTCCAAACGGTTTTCTGGCTAATCTTCAGTTCCTGGGCAATGGAATAAGTGCTCACATGCCGGTCTGACTCGACGATTTCCATGATTTTATCCACATTTTCGACGATTGGCCTACCAGAGCGTGCCTCATCTTCGACGTCCATATTACCAGAACGGAATCGTTGGAACCACCGCTTTGCTGTTGCATTCGATACTGTACTGGGTCCATAAACAGCACAAATTTTTTTGGCCGCCTGCTCCGCCTTTTCACCTTGGTCGTAGTGGTACTGAAGAATGTATCGAATTTTCTCTTTTTTTATCTCCATTTTCGAACGCTGTAACACACAACTGGCTTCACCGAACACAAAACTGACAAAGAACCTTTTTGATGCGTAATATCACCTTGAAATCGGTGTATACTATGACTCGATGCGATGTGCACATCGTGAGATATGGCTCACTAAAGACATCTAGCGAAAAACGCTCAGAACTTTTTACTTAACCTAATATTAACATGTCAAATCGCTCATTCGACAATTAGGTTATTCAATAATGATTAAATTTAATAAATTCATCTGTTATTAAGGTGAAATCTCTAGATGGTATGTGGGATTTTGTCATTTCCCCACCAGGAGACGCGCTAATGGGTTATAGAGAGGCATGGTTTGCCGATGAACTATCAAAGGTATCGTAAAACAAAAAGAAACGTTTTTCATTTCTCTTATAGTTAAAGCAAATATAGATAGTATATTCCTATCGATTTAAACAAACGAAAGTAACGTTAAAGTAATACGAAAAGAAAATCGTTTCACAATATCTGTAAAGTAGATAGTGGATTCTTATAAAATATAAGATCGTATCAAGATACGTACAAACACATGTATATAAAAATCTTCAAAGTTCGTCGTAATATTCGATAGACGAGATAAATTTTTATTTACGTTTTAACTCTCTCGTTGTATCGATAGAAATATAAATTTGCACGAACATGCGCGATCTACCGAGAACGTTAAAGTCATCGATTGCAAATTGCTATGTTAGATATACTATATACCTAATACCATACAACCACATACATATATACGTACATATATCCTATATTATAATCGTCAATTTTTCATTAAATCGTAGCTTTATTTTAGTAAGTATTAAATTAGAGAAATTAGATTTCGGAAAGTTCAAAATGTAAAATAAAATGTACAGTTTAAGATGACTTGCAAATAGCGAAAGCGATACATTTTGCTTAATTGTACCTGTTGCATAAACGCGCAGAATTGAAGTTGCGTAAATATAAGTTTTACGAAATTATACGTTGTCAACGTGGATTCACTTATGTAGGTGTGTATACCGCTTCGTCTAGGTAGGAAATGTGATGCAAATGCCAGTACCTTCGTCGTATAACGACATTACAACCTCCAGGGATTTGAGAGATCATATGGGCGGCGTTTGGTATCAACGATCTTTCTTCGCACCTCCTTCTTGGCGAGAACAAAGAGTCTTTGTCAGATTTGGTTCTGTCAATTACCTCGCGCAAGTGGTAACTATTTTACCTTTCTATTATTTTACTACTTTACTATTTTTACAACAATTTTTTCTATCCTTTGTTAACGTCGTACGATCCACACAAATTCTTAAATACAAAGAAGATGTAACAAACGACAAATCATTAAACTTGAGATAGATTTATTATTAATATTTAGTACGCAATCTTTTTTTTTATAACAGCTTTCAGACGATTACGAATTGAACGTAGTAATATCTTGGTGATTTTTGGACCTACTTCGCGCCATTCTTCGAGGAATACTTTCTTCGAGTCTTGCTTAGACGTAATACGATGCGTTATAAATTTTGTTTCCTAATTCGGGACAAAGATACACTGCAGGATTTAGATTTGCTATATTAAAAATGATTCACCGTCTAACAGTATAGACTGTATGTTTGAGATCATTATACCGTTGAAAATAATAATCTTGTTCTACATTTTATATTTCCCCACTTTTGCTTTAAAATATTTAAATAATCACATTTGTCCAGGATATATGACCTCCTACATCAAGAAAAGCTCATACAAGCCCGTACCATTACCCCGTCACCCCTGTGTTTGATGGCTTGGACAATGTTTTATTCATCTAATTCGGTATTCGGTTTTCGCCATATTAAAACCCGTCCATCACATTGAAAAATATGAAACTTGCTTTCGTCTGAGAACGGTATTTTGTCCCAGAATGCTATATTTTCGTATATACATAATTAACAGGCAACTTCGATCACATATATCTTTTCTTACTTTGCTAATTCATGGTATTCGTCTTGCAACTCTTGATTCATATACAGCAATTCTCAGTGGACTTTGAACTGTTATGAGGCGTCTTTCCTTAGGTTCGCTTTTTACTATTCCAATTATTTCCGAGGATGTAATCTTAGGTTCTTCTCTTGTTGTATCGACTATCTTTCTTTTTCCTCGGTCTGTAAGCCCCTGGACGTCCGCTTCGTGTGCCACTTGTTACATCTTTTTTGCCAAGGAATCGTTTAATCACACTTCTCACGGTATGCGGTTGGGCACGTAAAAATCTCCAGCCGATGGCACGGAGACGCAGAGTTGTCGGCCAACTGCGGCCGGCCAAAGACTTTTATATGCCTAAACCCATACCGATACTTCGTTTCGAAAGGAATGGTACGACCGAGACGAATAAAATGGGAAAAACTTAGGACGGCGTTGCCTTGAAAAATAGATTTATCATTATTCGCAGTGTCCACTTCGAGCCTGACAAAGTTCGCACAGAAATAATAGTTGCCAACATTACTTACACGATGGTGGGCAATGTCAATTTTTCTCGTGTTACAGCGCGCCATATTCGAAATTCTCGAACTATTTCTTCGAACTTTGCCAGACAACGGTGTGTAATGCCGACATTGTTTGGGTAAAACCGACACCGCATACCCTGCGGACTTTGCCCGCAACATATAAATATGTATATCGTTTGGTTATACATACATATATATATATATATTTTCCTTTTGTATTCTAGTGGATAAACGATGATCTGGTAACCAACCATGAAATGGGTCATCTTCCGTTTGAAGCTGAGATATCTTCGTATTTGATTTATGGCGGTAAAAATCGCATAACCGTCGCAGTCGATAATACTTTGCTTCAAACCAGCGTACCACAAGGAAAAATTATCTTCACTCCCGTCGATAACGGAACGATACGCCTGCAAACTTACACTTTCGATTTTTTCAACTATGCTGGCATACACAGGTAAGCGGGGAAAAGTTAGCGTTTATACGATTTTTATATTCTTATATCTTTTCAACATCAATAAGATATATCGAGCGCTTTCGATACTCGAAACAAATCAAATATAGCTTTATTTACATATAAATAGCAAGGAATATCATATATGTATATATATTTATGTGTTTTTGCTACAGTAAAATAGCACAAAATATATATGTGTATAACTGATTTATAACTATCAAATGAAATTTATATTACGTAGTAAAATGGCCTATTTGTTGGCCTTTCAAAAAGTCTCGCCTTTCTCACTGATGCGTAGAAACAACGGTGACAAAATAGATTCATAGGGATACATATTTACGAGACGAACAAAAGCAAAGTAACAGAGCGGAATAATTTACGCGGAATAGTTGAAAAATACGTGCGAGCAAATTCACCGACTTTCACCGCAGCGATAAGATATCAGACAGAGTTAACGTAACGTTTCCAAATTACAGACCAGTTTTGCTGCATACAAAACCACGCGTCTATATCGAAGATATTACTGTAAAGACCGGACTAATCGGTGATACTGGTATCGTAAAATACATAATTCAACCGGCAGGCCTGCAGGAGCATGAAATTCCTATCTGTAGAGTAAGCCTGTTCGATGCCAAGGATGTTTTAGCTGTACAGGAGCCTATTTACGGACTTTCCGGTACGCTAAAGGTACCATTTCCTAAGCTCTGGTGGCCTAGGGGTATGAATCCTAGTCCTGGATACCTTTACACCCTAAAGGTATGTAACGTATACTCTATCTTTTTTCTCCGTTGTTCTTCCTTATTTCTAAAATAACAGTAACACAGTGGTTTAAACGATTCTTGCAAATTATTATCTTCTATCTATATTTCGACCAAAATTTGCCCAAGCCTGCAAAATATATTGCAAACGTAACCAGGAATAACATTACGATTCTAAGGTTACATTGTCGGTGGCGAATGACAGCAAAGTAGACGTCTACAGGCTTCCAATTGGCATCAGAACATTGGCCTGGACGAATACGAGTTTATTACTTAACGATAAGCCTGTGTACATGCGAGGATTCGGTAGACACGAGGATTCGATTCTGAGAGGACGCGGTCTCGATTTGGTCACCGTTGCTAGGGATCATGAGCTACTACAATGGATCGGTGCTAATGCCTATAGAACCAGTCATTATCCTTACAGCGATGAAGTACTCGATACTGCTGACCGGTAATCCCCACTTTCTACTTTTTATCGTATGAAAATATCCAATATTACTGATTACGTGTCTTTTTTTTAAACAGTTTTTAATGTAAAAGACGAAGCGGCATCGGGTAAAACCGAGACCGTGCAATAAGAATAATCGCGTATATATTATATATCATTTCTATAAAAAAATATCACATAAATCAGGAGAGGTCAGCATACTCTTCAATTCGATTTTACCTTTGACTGCTACATATATCTTTTACTTTATTTGTTTTCCAAAGGTTAGGCTTTCTCATCATCGGCGAATGTCCGTCGGTAGACACTGAAAATTTTTCACCGATTCTTCTTGCACGTCACAAAGACTCGTTATCGGAGCTCATAAGGAGAGATAAGAATCGACCTTCGGTAATTATGTGGTCCATCGCAAATGAACCCAGGACGCAACTTCCCGAAGCTGGTGAATACTTTAAACAAGTTGCTCATCATACGAAAGCACTCGATCCTACCAGACCAATTACCATTGCCATGGCTCGAGCAGTTCAGGTTACTTTCACAAACATTTATATCGTTTAGTCGCTATCGTTTTCCTCGTAGAATAGAATGTTCCAAAAAACTATGTATCGCATCTTTTCTCTCGACGAAATCTCGATATAAAGTCTACGTTTTTACACTTTTCAATGATGAATTTACCTAGTACGTGGTGACTGAAGAGCGAATGAAAAAAAATTTGTTTTTTCGCAAATTAGACGAATAACAACTGCGATTGTGAAATTTTAATTGTCGAATCGAATTGTATAGAATTGAGTTTGAAATGTCAATACTTTATTCTTTAAAAAAGTGTTCTGTACATTTGTAGCGTAACTAAGCGAATTTTCTTCGATATCGAACGATTTTTTTCCAAATACGTGCGTTAATTTATAAAAATTAATACATTTGACTCGAATCTTCGATAAAAATCAGATGATTATTTTGTAGGAAGACAAAGCAGGCGAATACCTCGATGTAATTAGCTTTAATCGTTATAACGCTTGGTATAATAACCCAGGTCGGCTCGATACAATAACGACCAGAGTCATAGAAGAGGCTGAAGCGTGGCACAGAAAATATAATAAGCCTGTGCTTATGTCCGAGTATGGAGCTGATACTATGCCTGGATTACACGAGGTAAGTTATCCAGTAATTACATGGAATTCAAACCAAATAAAAAACAGTAGCATCTTTTAATTTTTTCTATGCTTTAGGATTTTCCACGTTACAAACTTATGACTTAAACATCAGAAGTAATTGTCAATATATACATATATATTAAGATTAATGTCGACGATATTTTATTGTCTTTCAGCTAATTACAAGATCTAATTACATCTTTCATTCATATTTAGTTGGTTGAGTTTAGTGTTAATCCTTTTGCTGATGCGTTTCGTATTAAATATTAGGAAATATTTCACTAGGAATAAAATATTTTTGAATCTATATATTGTTGCAATCTATAAATTGTTAACAACTACTTTAGTATAAATAAAATCTTTTAAATCTTAATTAAAAGAACTTCTTTGGACTGCAGTTCAAATTTATTAACACTGTTCGTTATTTTCCAGTTGCCTGAATATATATGGAGCGAAGAGTATCAGAAAGAAGTATTATCTAAACATTTTGAAGCCTTTGATCAACTAAGAAACGAAGGATTTTTTATTGGGGAATTTATTTGGAATTTTGCCGACTTTCGAACAGCTCAAAGTAAGCAAAAGTATCGAGAAGAAAAAAACAATTAAAGCTATTAATTAATACAAACACTAATAGTCAATAATAAATTTATGTTTATAGCATTCATTCGAGTAGGTGGCAACAAGAAAGGTGTATTTACAAGAGATAGACAACCAAAAATGGCAGCTTATCATGTTCGAAAAAGGTATTATTTTCTTCAAAAGGAATTGGACGGAACAGAAATACCGACAGATCTTGAAGATTATATATCGCTTCACTATTCTTTTCATTCAAGGCTTTAATATCGTATCTTTTAGTATTTTACTATTTTTGTTAATCACTTTTTAAAGAGAACAATTTGTTATTTATCTATATGTAAACATTGTATCAAAATTATTTGCTTGTTTGTTTCTGTTTTAACATGTAATCTTCATCTTTATGAAAATGCTACCATCCCTGAAGTCTAAATATTGCCACCATTATATAAGCATACATCAGTTATTATCATTTTATGTTTAATAAATGCAAATTTTACATTGATTTTTTAATAAATGTTTTTATACAAAATATAACCGGAGATTTATGTTATTTTGTACCTATTTATAACAATTTAAAAATTCATTTGATTAACTATAATGCTATTTAAGCTAAAGAAAAAATTTTCTAGAGGAAATATATTACCGATTATATAGATACAGAGGAGAAGAAGTATAAATATATAGAAATATTTTATTGTAATTTCCTCGTACGTGTTCTAATGCGATATAGATCTATATATATCAACATGATTCATTGTTAACTTCAGGTTCAACAACTTTCAAACAAGCATCTGCCATTTCTACGAATATTGGTTCAGTCATAGCTAAAGCGATAGCTCTTGTTGGATTCTTATCTGTTAAAATTGCACGCATTATATTTCGTACATGCGGATTCTTTAAGCAGTTCTTCAATTCTTCGCTATGATGTAACTGGTTCAATTTATCAATGGGAACCGTGTCTTCTGTTGGAAAATCATAATTGATTTTATTCTTCGTATCTTCTATAACTTTGTTCTCCTGAGACTTCGACTTCGATGATTGACAATTATTTAGTTTATGCTCCTTACAGCAACCTATGGAACAACTAATACACACAATAAACTATTAAACTACAGAATAAAGTTGTCTTTATAAGAAATATAATATTTTTAAATCAAAGAAAGAACTAATGCAATATTAAGGGAATATTTATAGTTTTAATGTACTACTAACATATAAATATTTCCATATAAGGAAGTTTATCAATTTTGATTAAAAGAAATCTGTTCTTATTATTTATTCTGATAAATCTTCGCTGAACATAAACAGAATTTTCTTATCTCAAAACTAAATAAATACAAACTAATAACAAATATTGTTACATGTTACTATGCATTATCATATTAAATAATTTATATTTTGATTAAAATTACAACATTATCATTTACAACATCTCATATACATATGATATACATATGTAAATATATTCATATTTCTTAAAATCATTACACATTAAAACTTATTTAAAATATTGTAACTATGAACATAACCTCTATTATACTTACTAAGCTTCTTCACATACAGGACATTTATACGAACATTTCGTTTTCCCACATATGCAACAAATATTTGCCATGATGGTAACCACACTGGTATATCACAGAGTTTTAAACAATTAAATATATCATTCAAATCATTACGCACTTTATGCATCTACCGTTGGTGATTGTTTACTTTTGACCGTGTGACATGACAAAAATTGACAACTCGAATGATAAGTTAAATAATATATTTAAAATATGTTGATTCTATCTATCTATCATTCTATCAAATATAAATGACATAATTAAATTGAATATAAATAAAACTTCATAAAATCAATTTCCCGTGGCCTTGCATGTTCACCGTTATTTTCTTGTCTGACATTTAATGTCGAAGTTAACATTCTTGCCATGATCCGTAACTATTTTCATAGAGAAAAGTCAAGACAGAATTCAAACGCGATATTAATATTTACAACGTCATTAAAATTAAACAATTTGCTTAGCATCTAAATAGCTTGATTTTTAACGTATAATATATCATGTGTTCGAAAATTAACAAGATATCCTATTGTATTAACTACAAGTGCGTTGATCATATAGATTAAAATGGAAATATCAATTTTCCATATTTTTTCAACGATAAATACATATGTATTTATACCAGATATGTTTTTATTGCTATAGAAAAGAATTAAATAAATTCTAATTTCTAAGTTAATCGACACAACGAATGTATAATTTGAAGGGTTCAAATACAACAAATGTAGTTTCTTTCAATGAAAAGATTTCAGAAAAAGTCTATCATCGATCAAAAGGTATTTTAAATTGTTTTGGAAAAAAGTGTTATATAAAATTATTTTTATTCGTAAGTCCATGTACGAACGTTGTTCATTTATTTGTTATTTCAGGTCTTACTGACAGTTTACAAAAAGTAGAAAAATTAGAAAATAATAAAGTAAGTTTAATGATAAAATATATTACGTTTTAGGAAATTTTATATTGAATTTTATTTAATAATTTACTTAATAAATTTATCCTCTTAAAATAACAGCATGATGTATATCAATCACCAGAAATAAATATTAGGAATATAAGAAAGATCAAATATCTACCTATAAAATTTCAAAAACTAACGATTCCAAGGAAAAATACAAAATTGAGTTACCATTTCATTAGTAAGATTTTATGTCATCTATCTGTTAATAATTTTATTCTTATTATTATTTATTTTTAGCCATATTACTATATATGTAATATACTAAAATAATAATGGGATTTTGCTATAGAAAAGAATAATAATTCATCAAATGTATTAAATGTGCGAAGAAATAGTAATATCAAAGTAGGTATTTTTAGTTTATTCAAAACTAATATCTGCGTGATATAGTGTAAATAGATAAAGAGAATTTTTTTAATGTTACTTTATTAGCATATTTAATAATATTATTACGCTAAAATGGTACTGTTTGTTATTACCTCGCAGCAGAATGTACTCGATGATTCACAAAAGATGGCAGTCCAGTCAGAATTCATACAGGCGTTGGCAGAAGAAAAGTATAGAGCGGATAAAATAAGATTTGGGAATATAAGTAAAGTTAGCATACTTCTCTTGTATCTCCACTTTTTGCTTTGTTATTATCTCTCTTTTTCAAAAACAAGCCATTTTGTTGAGCTTTTTGAAATGTGTCCGGCGAAGAACAATGGAGATTGATTATAAGTGTTTATATAATATTTACAATTAATAATAGAGGTAATGATGCATTTTGAACAATGGTAAAGAATTTTTTATTACAATTTTTATATCAAAAAATGAAGCATATACGTATATGTGAAAAATAAAGTTAACATAAACCTAAAATTAAGTATCCGTGTTTATGCTAATATCTTTATTATCCAAAGAAAATAGGAGTTACTTTTACAACATTAAGTAACCAATAATTACAATCATGCATAGGATATAATAAATATAAATATATTGAGAGATATCTGATAGTGTAATTTCGAACGACATCAAATATTTTATTACTGCTCAGCTTCTACTTTTACGTTTAGTGTGGCACTAGAAATTAGCTTGTCACCTTGCTTGAAATCACATTTTGCAACATAATCTCCGGGTTTCATACTGCTGAACCAATCGCTTACATCGCAATCTGAAGCTGCTTGTTCACCCTAGGTGATGAAAACCACATTTTAATATCAATATGTAGCTTAAGTTATGTATACGTAATATATGAATACGTAAATTAAAAAAAAAAGAGGTACCTATATGTATAACTTGTGCTGATAATTATGTAAATGTATCGAAACATACACAGGTTTTACAATTATTTAATTGTGCCGGATATGTTTCGTATAATATACAATTAGTATTCTTATCAATATAATTAATATATATTATTTCATATATAATATGTAATTATGCAACATTCGACTCAAAAAGAAGAGATTTCAAAAAGTTGATGAAATATTTTGTATTATATGTATATAAATTTCTTACCTGTGCGACGGAGCACGAATCATCTCCCGAATCTGGGGTTTCTATCGACGCACAAATATCATAGTTTTCGAAGTCCTTCATTGGTTTATCAAATTTCTTGTTCTTTTGACTAACTATGTCATCGCCTTTATAAACCGTTATATCGGCCTAAAATGGAATATCAAAATATTGCTACCTATCGTATCAACAAGCTTTATGAAGAAATTAGAAAATATATTAAATTTTTGTAGATAACTATCTAATTTACTTAGGAAGGATGATAGGAATGGAGAGGAGAAGATAGAGTCCGAAATAGTAAATAATAGCGTTAAAATTAAATAATATTTCAATCAAGATATACCTCTATTTCACCTGGACAATCCTGTTTGACAAAAATCTGTGAAGAAATAAGATTATCCGCTAGGCTGTGACTCCATGAATCGATTAAGTCGTTGTCTGGGACATCTACGTAAAAATCGGTAACTGTAACTTTGGTGGCAGCCTAAAAAATATAAAGAAAGAATTATAACTACTAGAACTATATTATACAGGGTGGTTGGTAACTGGTGGTACAAGCAGAAAGGGGGTAATTCTACGCGAAAAAAGAAGTCGAAAATATAGAATAAAATTTTTTTTTTTATTTTTTCATCGAGACAATGATCTACATTGAGATCCGTTATAACGTACCGCGCGCGTACCGAGCGAAAATTCAAAGTCGATTTTCTCGAAAACAAAGCCTCGAACGAAAAATTGTTATTCTATACTTTCGACTTCTTTTTTCGCGTAGAATCACCCCCTTTCCGCTTGTACCACCAGTTACCAACCACCCTGTATATTCGATACTGTGGATTTATATAATTGTTTCAATCTTTACCTTGACATGCGATAATGAAACAATAGACAGAATAACCACTGATAATAATTTTTCAATCGATAACTTCATGATGACGGCTTTTAACAGAGATCGTTCAACAATTGTTAGCAAAATCTGTATGTTCTCCAAGTGGTGTTCGGTTCATATTTAAAGGCATAAACAACCTTCTGTGTACTGTGCTGTCGCTATGATTGGTTGTTTCGAAATAATAGATCATTAACAATCGCATTCTTTTAACATTATAAGTAGATCGAAATAAGTATAATTGTGGTTGCGTGACTTTTTATAGTTTATCAAACACGAAATCGCGGGAAGTAAAACTGAGTGCAGAAAAAATATCGTGTATGATATTGTAGAAAATAAGAAAAACAAACAAGATATCTAAGCATCAATTTTTATGTCTGTTATTTAACGAGATTATCGAGAATAGTCTGTAGGAAGTTACGTCTATTTCGTTAGTGTTTCGTTTTTCCTCAGATTTCAGATTTCAGATTAAATAACAATGGAGATTCTAGTTCTATCAGATCAAATTCCTATTATAATATCGACATTTGAAAAAATTGCATTTTACAAATAAAATTTGAGAAAAATTTTTAGATTCGTAAATTGCCTAACTCGATATATCCAAATTTCTCAAAAACGTTTCGCATGCACCAATTTTTTAAATTATCTAATGCGCTTTAAAGATTATAATTTCGAATAGTCCCGCACTTAGGATTGAGATCTCGATTGAAAATCGACCTATATCGAATATCATCGATACTAATTGTTATAGCAAGTATTCGATACAGAGTCTGTCGCACATGGTTTATTGTGGGCATCGTAGCGCAAATGCAAGTTGCCGAATTAATGGAGTTTGAAGATAACTCCGTTATGTTATAAAACCGATAAGAAATGTTGCATGCTTTTGCGGTGCAACGATTTTGCAGTGGTTCGCTTAACCAGAAGTGGTCATAATCAAATGTAGATGCCGGTTCGTGCAATAACATTGTTTTGTGTTTTCTGAAACGGGGGTGTGACAGTTCTTGTGCATTTCTAGAGTATATATCTTTTTTTCTTTTGAAATGAAACTGAACGTTGCATAATTTTTACCTTCTGCTTGTTCAGTGAACTCAAACAAATCACCATTGTGAGATATTTTCAACATATACGTTGTACTTGAGATTGTTTATTTTTCTTTAACTGAATCAACAATCCAATCATAGCCGAAAGCACATAAAATCGATCCCAATTACGCGATTTGTATCTTTTTTAAGAATTCGTGCCATATTTTAATATTATGCAGTTTTAAACGACACACGAACAGATACCAAAGTAGCCTGAGCTATTTATAGGTTAGAAAAATACATGCGTGCTGTTGTCAGTTGCGGCAACGGCGAATCATCAAGTAATCTTTAATGCAAACCCTATGCATTGGCTTCAAGCAACCAACATACGTGAAGAGATGCCGTTAAGCCAAATAAATCAAAGTAATTTTGTTAGTACCAGTGAAAGTGTAAATCCTGGCACTGAGATAGCATCAACTTGTTATACCCCTCCACCTTCGTATCACAATATTAATTTACCTCTGGGACACCCATCGACTCTGACTAATGATTGTGGTGCACCACCTACCTATGAAGAAGCCATAGATCCAAATGGTAAATAATATTCTTAACAGAATATGTATCTCTGTCTATCTCGAATTGTTTCTGTAATTTCATCGAAGTAAAGACGATATCTCTACCATCCGATTCTCTACGATATCATTGCAGAAAAATCTTTGTTCGGTTTAACTTTGAATAGCAATTTATAGGATTGGAATGTTGAAGAAGCGATTGTTTCTATTTTTTAGCTCCACCTCCGTCTTATGATTCATTGTTTGGTCGTATGAGGGAAGCTCATAAAGTTTCAAAAGGAGTGTTTGATTTTTTGAAAAATATTATTGTTTTACTTCTAGGCACTAGTAAGCAAAAATGTGAATTAATATTTTGTTAGGTTTTAATACAAGGATTATTAATTTTGTATTTCAATGGTTGCAGTTGGATGTACTATTATCTTAGGAGTAACAATAGTAGTTCCAATATGTATGATGGTCATTGGAGGACTTTATCTTTATGATTGCCCACAAGGAGAGTATATTCCTGTTTATTTATTAGTGGGTGGTGGTTTTGGTGTTTTCAAGCAGTTGTTGCATTTGTCTGCAAGAGTACGTCAACGTCAGGAAGAACGAGACGAGGAAAGAATACGACAATCTCCCACGCAAACATTAATTAATTGTTTTATGCTTGGCTGGTTTATTATAGGTTAGTAACACAAATATACGAATCAAATGTTTCTCTGGGTGTTTATAATTTTCCAATTTCTATACTCTGTGTTTGCCCACAGGCTCAATGTGGGTATATAAGGAATATGAGCCAAATTACGATCCATCTCTTGGCAAATACTGTAACAAAACATTGTATTTATTCGCCTTTTGGCTAATTACAGCCGTTTACATATTCTTGGGAGTGATAACCGCTGGCTTTTGCAGCATTTCAGTTGCAAGCATCGCGTTTCAAAGACCACCGCCTGATCTAATGTAAAACACTATGGCGTCATTTTAAAGGAGAGAAACAGTCGTTCAGAAATCTATCATTTTGGGAACAAAACGACAAATTGAAAACAAACATTTTTTGTGAATATACAAAAATCACGTTATAACAGGGCACAAAATTTCGTCCACGCTTTACGTACCTGAGATGCTTAAAACAACAATCTACAAACGGATCGTTTGCACGTTTAAAATGCACATAAAATGCGTTCGAGTTCCCAAATTTGATGCTTGCAATCGTCGCAACGTTCCCTTATTTTTCAAGAATACTCAATTGTGTTTCAATGTCTAATTAATTAAGGCGACTTTTGCTATGAATTAGGTCAAATCACCATAGGAAAGCCGATCGATTTCTTAAAATTGGTGTATACGTAGAAAAAGTGGAAAGGAAAGAAGGAAGTAAAAATAGTCGATGATGTTTTAATCGATTCAGGGCTGTGGATATTTCGCAACAAATGCGAATTTTTTTGATATTGTGCCAAGAAATCGTAAAACAGTAGAACGAAGTATTTTGCTATCGAAACATTGGTCGCCCGCATCAACACCTGATTCGAATTCTTAACTTGTGCAGAATCTCAGGACGTGTCATAAAAAGAAGAGAGAAAAAAATATTCTAACACGGAAGTGTCATCGAGCACTGTGATAACATATACGAGAAATTATGCCGTCATTAACGTGTTGAATCATGACATTCATATTGTGGCGTCTAATTAAACAGCAGCTGTTCTTTTACAAGTGAAAATGGTTACATTTACTTGTATAATAGCTTATTGTTGAAAGACTGCGATACTTCGCAAAACACGTTTTTTTATTCCTTTGCCCTCTCCTCCGTCCTTTTAAAACCTTTCGACCTTCATTGAGGCTTTATGTCAATGTAGTCGAATAACCGTTTTATAAAGACTCGTTTGAAGATTAAGGAGTAAACTATATATATATATAAAATATACATATGTATATTAAAATACACGCTCCTTTTAGTATTTCGAAACTATTTGAATGCCAGTATTTATTAGTACCGTCAGAAAGAACAATTTTTAAGACATCTTCGTATTTGATTGGTATTTAGGTTAATGTAATGGAGGATGGAGAATTTTCGATTGGAAAAGCAAAATGTATTCCTCGACGTTTTATTAATGTAAAAAAAATGTTCTCCACTTTCATACGACTTATGAACTAATCTGTACTATTTGTATTTTTTCAAAGCAGCATTTTCGTCTTCCTATTTATGTCCGGTTTAACCAAATGTTGTAAATATATTTCGAAATCATCTCTCTCTCTCTCTCTCTCTCCCTATATATATATATATATCAATCTATCTATGTATCTGAATATTTACGTGTTTCCATCGACGAACGTAATTTTGAAATACACACGCTTGTACGTTATAAAAGAGAAAAAGAAATAAAAAAGAAAACTTAAATAATCGAACGATACAAGCGAGCTTTCGCTTTCAAGAATACATATAGAAAACACACAAATCATTTGCTTATCTAAAACTATGTTAAATCGATCTTTGGAGTAAAGCTGAATAGACTGCAATCGTATGTCGAGCGTACGCTTAGCTAATATTATAAAAACGTATCCTCGTTCTATCTGTTGCTGATATTCAATGTAATACACCTTACGTATGTATACATATACGTTACATATATACTTTAAACACTTCGTCAAATGAAACTTCCGAACAAGACCTACGTGTGCCTGTAAAATAAGTTCTTTACATTGTCTGATATTATGGGCACATACGCACATTTATTATTATAATTTCCTAAATAAAGTGCTTAAAAACACGTTGCGTTTTTGCCTAACCATATGTAAAATTGTTATCGAACATGTACAAGTTTATATTGTATTATAATTATCTTTTTATACTTTTATTTGTTATTGTGAGAAATATTTTAGCGAATTTCTATAACCCTCCTCCTTGTGCACAAACCTATCACCTTACGGTAAGAAAATAATATTGAAATTAGATCATAGAAAATCTCGATTCTTTAACAAATGGCGCAAATGTTTATAATCGAAGAAAAAATTAATATTTCTTATTTCGCATTTAACGTTGATTTTTTTTAATTAAATTGCTTCAACGAATGATCCAGGATAATCAACGTCCTCGTAATAACGGCCGCCTTCACCTTCGTATTCGTCTTCGTACTTCAAGTACCGTTCCGGTGCCATTATTAAATCTTCCGAACACCTATCTAACAGAGAGTCCACAGATACCTAGAAATTAAATATTTTTTAAGCAATCAAACTAGAACGAAAAAATATCGATTTTCCTTCATTATTAGAGTTGTACGAAAGGAACTCGTATTTGCGAAGCTTCATGACAGATAGCTCGTTGAGTAACTCAATTGTTTACGGAATTACAAAAACGGATGTATTGCGTAAGATAAAGCGAGATTCCGAATGCAGATATCGCGATTTTATTAATAAACACAGTGTCGACAATCGGTCAGATAAAAATGGAAATAACTGGAAATATTCATTGAAAGAATAAGCAATTATTTCAGATGGTTCATTTTTTCTACTTGCATTTTTCTAAAGCGAATCTCTGCACACTCAAGCAAATTTTTGAAATCTGAATATCGTGGAATAGTTGTGCGGTATACGTTTATATATAAGCATGGTTTAGTGAAGAAGGAACGAGCACGCTGTATACATATATATAATTCCTATTGATTATGCATATCTCACCTCTTCCTGTAGAGGTACTGGCTCAGGTGGCAATAAATCAGCATTATACGGTGTAATGCAACGGGCTCGCCATAATGCGATAACGCCTTTCTTTAAAGCGAGTGGTTCGAACGACTCAGGTTTAGCTTCTTCCAGTTTCACACCCTCGGTATCTTCTAATTTTTTATTTCCTTCGCCAGCTTCAGCTTCTAACGTGACAGGTTCAGTTACTTGTCCTTGCTGAATCGAATATTTATTATCCTTACGTAAGAAAGTTAAATACCTTGAGAAATGAATTCTCACCTCGACAGGTTCTTCCTTTGTCTCGTCGTAATCAGGATCTTTCACGTGCACGTAGTGTCCATGTTGCATGCAAGCGTTTTCAAAAGTGAAGCAGCCACGTCCATAAGGCTATTACGTTACACTTTTGTTAATATTTATCAACGCCTTGATATATGTAGTAATATACTAATAAAACATTTTGGAAATAATTCGTATAAATATTAACTCGCCAAATTCAGTTGCCAAAATCCGTGGAATCGATGTCGAGGGTGAATTAATTGCCCAGGCCCTTGCATACGATCTTTGATCCACGTGCCCATAAATTTCGTGTTCGTATCGGCGTAAAGATAAGATCCCATGCCGTGTCGACAATTTTTCTTCCAGGAACCTTCGTAAACGTCGCCATTTACGTAATAATATACGCCAAAACCATATTTCATGTCACGTTTCCACTCACCTACGAAACGCGCGAATAACCTCGTACGAACATACGTCTGTACGTACGTTGATTTTCGAGTTATGGATGACCAAAGAAAATTTTTTCGAAGTCTTCGACGCAAAGACGCGCAGACGCTTCCGATACTTTCTTCGATCGTTCATAATTCGCAAATTATGCTACGTAGAACGTACGACTCTTAGTTACATATTTTAATATGTAGATTCATTGCCTAAAGCATGAACATTTATTTACGAATCACCCTATATGGTTACGAAAAATTCACGCCACTTAAAAATGTCAGATCTCATAAAGGATATAACCTAACAAACACGAAGATGGTACCCCGCTGAGGGTAGTCACCCACATGATAATCATACAGCCAAAAAATTCTACCAAATGTCCAAATCGGACAAATTGTGAATGTAAACAACTAAATAAAAAAAAAAAAAACTTAAAAATGTGAATCGTGCTTTAAAACGATAAAAGAAAGATAGAGATTTGATTAAATAAAAGGCTTCGGATAGTACTAAAAAAAGCTTAAAAGTTTGAATTTCATTATTTATTTATTATTAAATTGTTAGTTAGTCTCAAAATTGACCATCCTTTGTCGTCATCCTTGCCCAATGGCTATCTGTCGTTTCTTACCCTCGTATCGCGTTCCATCGGGGTACCAAAATGTTCCTTGACCGTATTTAACGCCTTGTCTCCATTCACCATCGTAACGAGCACCGTTTTTAAATACGTAAAGTCCTGCACCGTGCCTCAATCCCTTGCAATATCGTCCGACGTACATATCGCCGTTTGGAAGCAAAGCTTTTCCATTACCATGCCTATCACCTTTTTCATTTCTTTCGCCTTCGTAAAGCTGCAAACGTATTCCGATACGAAGGAAGGTTAATTACGAAGGTTAACTTTCCTAATAAGATAGCACGAAGCTATGAAATTCAATTTGATAAAACGATTTGATAAGTTTGCAATACCGTTGTAAATTGTGAAACTAAAAATTACTTAAAAGAATTCGTTGTGAACTGTAAATAAAAAACTCTCTCGATCGGAAGACAAGTTATTAATTTAACGTACTCCTAGTGGATTTACTTCCTCTTCCCCTCTCTCGCCAGCCATTTCTCGACCTTCTAACATATTATCGTATATGCGCGAACCACCCTTGCACTTGTAATGTCACGACGTCATTGAAAACCTAGCATCTCTGAAGTTATCTCCCTAGATCAGTATCTCGTTAAGAAACGAGATTATTCTTTCTATAGGTCTCAAAATTGCAAGTTATACAGATATCGTTTTACTATTTCTAATTATGCAGATTATTTTACGAGATTACGAGATTATTGTTTCTATAGGTCTCAAAATTGCAAGTTATACAGATATCGTTTTACTATTTCTAATTATGCAGATTATTTTACGAGATTACGAGATTATTCTTCCTATAGGTCTCAAAATTGCAAGTTATACAGATATCGTTTTACTATTTCTAATTATGCAGATATACGGCGAGCAATTGAATTAAATTGAACATTGCTATCAACGTTCCTTCAAAAGTCGTGCAATTTATTTAACCAAATAGAATTAATTTGATGCCAATATATGACACGCTATGAAAAAAGTCTCAGCTTTTTAATAATCTATACGATACAAGAATTAAAAGTACGAAATACAGTATGATCTTTAAGCTCGACAGTCAGCAGCATTTTGCACAGGAAGAAATTTCACACTTTGGTAGATCGGAGAAATAAAGCGGAGAGTAAGTGGAGCCATCGCACGTGCAACGAATACAGTATCGTACACAGGATGGTGGTGGTTCTATTTTTGGTGCTGGACATTGAGGTAGCTCTGGGCAAGGAGGTGGTAAGCAGTCAACCACGTACAGCGCGGGTGGTTTCGGTGGTGGTTCTGGACGTTGTCTACATACCTAGGAACAAAACAAAACAAAACGCGTTCGTCGTTGAAAATTATAAAAATTTATTTTAGGGAGCTTCAGGAAGAATTCTATCGTATCGAAAGAAGAATGAAAGTTTTGTAAAATATGTAAGAAGGTTAACCTTAAATCCAGTCTCGTTAATAAAAATTGTAAGTATTTTGAAACGTACGAAAGGTGGACACGGACGAGGACAACGACATTTTAGCGGTGGGTATTGCTGAGGAGGTGGACAGCCGTATTTCGGACAACAGAACGGCGGAGGCTTGCAATGACAACACGGTGGAGGCAGAGTGCTGGTACGCCTTTTTTCTTCGCGACAAGACATGTTTATCCGGAGGATTTATTTCTACGAAAATCGAGACTGTTTCCTACAGCATCTTTAGATATAAATTGTCCAAAAGGAAATAACAGCTTGCTTCGCGCGACTTAGAGATTTATCGACGGCATTGCCTAACAAATTTTCATCGGATTTGTTCGATACAAGGACAATTTACGCGGACCTGTGTATATTTGCTTCGAATCGATCACGTTTCTTCTGTTTTTCCTCTTTGACATAACTAAACGAATATGTTCACAAGTATGCTCGATTGTTTGATTTTTTACTTAAAAGTAACATAGCTAACTACGAGACCTTCTCTCCTTTCTTCTCGACGTTTACAAAAACAATAAGAATTACGAAAGAGTTCTGTTAATTTACTGTCGGATATAGCGGGCTTGATAGGTAGAATACGCTCCAGTTATCTGACTCGAAGTAACAGCAAATTGTTCTTTACTGTTTTCGAAGTTTCGTGAAAAGATATATGTATTTCCGACCAATCGGGGGGAGACGCAATCGCGAGGAAACACGTCAACGGGAGTCGTAAATTCCCGTTACGATTGATCGATCCCTGATTTCCGTTAAGATAATAGGGGTGGTTAAGATAGTATAAAGATTAACAGGGTTGTAAGGTTATATTTCCAACACTTATGAGGTACACTGTTAAGCACGTTTACGTTGAGTCAATGATTCATTTAAGGAGAGTAACCCGTTAATGACTCGTTGACTATTCTGACGTTGAAGAATAAGTAAGGTACAGTGACGATGCTGTGTCGGAGGAAAGCTAACAATGGGTATGCACGGGACCATCGGATTTGTTCATGACATTTTGGTCAGGAAAGTGAGGGCAGTATACATTGTTTCCGATTGGATAAACGAAGGTTGATGGATTAGGAAGGGTCTTAGCCGCCCTCGATAGAAAGTTGCTAGTAGGAAGCATCGTACGTGAGAAAAATTAACTTTCCCGTGTCAAGCCGATAATCTTTAGAAACGAAGTCAAGACGATAATCTTTAGAAACGAAGTCAAGCCGATAATCTTTAGAAACGAAGTCAAGACGATAATCTTTAGAAAATGATTTAGAAACAAAGATATTTGTTCGGTCTGAAGGACCTCAGCTAGCAAATTACTGAGATTTACGATGGGTCGTTAAGACGATTGAGGGTACGCAGTAAGAATGAGCGGACATTCGGTTCCCGTCTGGCCCTCGGTGTATGGCCTGGTTTAGGTAGAGTGCCGCCCGACGTAACAATATAGTTAAGAGGAATGACCAAAATATAGGCAGATACAGAAAATTTCTCTCTACGTATATCGAAAGAATAATTTATTAAAAGTATAAACAAATTGGTCTTCCGCGAGAATCGAACAATCTCGCGTAACAAGGAGCTACTTTCGGTGGTGGTATCTCTGGTGGTGGACAGCATATCGATCGCGGATAATAGCAAGGCGAATACTTGAGGCTGTGGAAAAAAAATCCGTGATATATTCCTCGTATATTCCTTTCGAAGTTAATGTTTCATCAACATACCCGTTGCGAGTGTAGGTAACTTGAAAATGAACCGAAGACGTGCCATTTGTCGGTGGCTGAATATTTGGACACGGTGGACACGTTGAGAAACAGGTTTTTCTAGACTCACAGCGCGATGGGTAGCTGGGTGGATATCTGCATAGCGCGTCTTCTAACGTGGTTGACATTTTTCTCTGTTATCAATTCGCCGCTATTATTATTGCTATGCCGAAACAACGAGTTTTAGTTTTACATTGCACTTGCACGTCGAAAGAGTATATTAAATAAATCGATAATTTCGAGACAGCGAATAGAAAAAGTTGAGAGAGATAAAAGTTGTATTAAAATTTTGTAGGTTATGTAGTTCAAATTGAACATGGTTTCGTAGATGGAATTTTGGTCGAAAGAAGAACGAGAGATTCGTACGTGTTTGGATAACGATTTCTTCTGTCTTTTGTTTCGAAAAGAGATAAAGATAGAAGGGATAGAAATAGACGACGAAAGAAGACAGTTTGGTAATCACAACAGATATTATAATAAATCATATCTTTACAGAGGCAGATACATTGTAAAACGAACAAGGATACTTTCACGAAATATACACGCAGTCGTACATTGATCCAGGAATCGATCGGCGACACTATGTACAACACAACCACGGAAGCGTGTACGATGCCCTGTCGAAAGAATTTACAGACATCGCGATTCCACTTTCCTCAAATTTGGCACGCAGTGCACCTGTTCGTATATTATTTCCTTTTTTATTTCTTTTTTCCTTATCCCAGTGTTTCGATGCCCTCGCATTCGACGATTTAACCAATCACAAATTCGCTAGTCTCGGTCGGAGAGAACGACACGCAGGAACCTGACGTTATAACCTTACTTTACACTTTATAATAAATTAATTTATTTCGTGTTTACCTTTTTCGAAGCGAACGAAAGATGGAAAATCCGAACGAATGATCAGCGTACGTCGATATAGAGGGCAAAAGAAAACATAAAAAACAGAGGAGAAGAGAAAACAATAAGTACTTAAGGCGACGATATTATATAACGAATCGATATTGTATACGCGATTCCCTGTAGCTCGTTCTTCGAAGAAACTTCAAAAATCCGGAGCTACGTCAATGGAAACAAACATTCACGATGTCAATTGACATCGGTTCATTGATCGAGCCTTCGTTCGGATTAGTCGAATTATTTGGATTCAGGTAACTCGATTAATCCGAACGAGGGTTTACCAAGTTCATTTCCAAATGAAAATGACGACGAAAAGAAATATGAAAACAAAAGAAGAACAAGTTGTATTTGTATAATATTTAAGTACATGGATCAATCAACGTCCCTTTTCTCTTCCACGCGTGTCTTCTATACGAGTTTCGCGATAAGTACCTGGCGATCGGTTCGCGCTTATGCCAACTCGATGATCGTTCCTCTCCTTTCTTGTTTTCATTTTATTTCATATTCTTTTGTTCTATTCTTTATCTTCCTCTTTTGTGTCGATACTCGTTCGTTTTTTACTTTTGTTGCTTTTGATTTACCGGACGGACAGAAGGTGGCTCAAAAGATCAAGCTGAAACCTCGTCAAACGATCGAGAACGATATCGGACTGGATTCCCCCATATGACGAGCGTCGATTACGTGTTCCGTTTCATCATGTCGCGGTACAGTCTGTTCAGAATCGATCGATCTCTCGAGCGAACGAAAATAACACCCATCGTTTCGTTTAGCCACTGATGAAACTTAAAATTTGAAATCTAACGTCTTTGCGTCCACTTGGGCTTTTATTTTATATTTGAATCGCCGCTAATCTTTAAATTCGAAGACCGTGGCGGAATTAAACACGCGTTAGAACGATAACAATGTCGATAGCTTACGACGTTGAGTGATAAGCAAAAAAAAAAAAAAAAGAAAAGAAAAAATAGTTTTTAGGTTATAATTCATTCCGAACAGACCATATTTTGACGTTATTAAATACAAAGTATTCCTAAACTGTAGAAGCAACGCGATTTGTGCTGAGAAACGCTACCGAACTATTTACAAGGATAACTTACAATCATAACTGAACGAAACCTCGGCAACGAAGAACGTTGTTTCTATTTGCGTTAGGATCATCGCCGGCTCGGTGAACATTTTCTTCTCGTATTCTTACACACATACTTTCACTCACTCAATTTCTCCTTTTTTTCTCTTCGCCTGTTCAATTTTACTTCCTCTCCCTCGCCCTCTCCGTCTCTCTTATTATCACTCTCTTCTCTTTTAAATAACTACTATTTATATACAATGCACACACACGATTCGTCGAAACGACGATCGAACACGTACCCTCTTTATCGTCAACCACGAGAGGTCATTCTAGTTATTGGCCCACCTCGTTTTACCCCTGTTCGATGTAAATCCCTCGCCATGATGTTACGTATGGTGTATGGTTTTTGTAATATCGTGCTCTCGAGTCTTTACGACCGAGGAAAATTTCAAGAACAATTCGTCATATTTGTCTTATACGGGCATTTAGGATTCTCACGATTATAGCGTTCTTAGGATAAGTTCAACGAATTGCGACGTACATATTTCCATCAAATAGTAAGTAACTAAGTGCCGTCAGATGTAGCTACTATCGTCGCTGTTTTACACGAGTAAAAGAACTCGCTCTATAAGCAGCAAAAGCCTTGTAAATTGCAACTCGAATGTATTTTACGAATCTCGTTATCTGCCATTTCCTTATCTTATTTTCCCTCCAAAATCTTACTACTTAAGCCTTTGTCAAACTAATTCTCAGGAATTAGTATCCCTAGAACTTTTGTTAGAAGCAACGAACACAGTTGTAGTCCTTTCTGCACACATGGCAAGGGATTGAATCATCGTGGATCAATACACTTGGAGGAACGAAAAGTTGGAACGTAAACCGAAATGGAGACAAGCTTCAAGACGCGATAGTAACCCCGTGTTTATCTTTATATAGGATGTGGAGAGCGTTCACGTGTCTCCGTAATTGTTCAACAACCGACATAACTATGTAACAATCCGTAGTATTATATTCTTATTATAAATTCACGTTGGAACGCGACTCCGTATATCCGTATATCGTTGCTCTCGTGTTGGCTCGTGAAACGACTTTCGTGAATATTTTAGCTCTTGTTCTTTTATGTCACTCTAATTTTTCTCTGTGCGGTTTCTTTTCATTTTGTTTCAAGCGGAAGCACCTTTCGCGTTCTAGTTGCGTGAATCGTCATCTAATGGCGTCACTTACAGACATTCTATGCAAACATTTTACATTTATCGTTATCGTATATCACATTGCTAGAAGATGTTGCAACTTTGTGTCTGGCAGAACTTTCAGTTACCCGCGGATATTTGGAACATGTGTGCAGACAATGTCTGTAGTGCCATACGCAAACAAATTATGCATCGTCGTTGTGATTCTGTAGCAGTGACGGTACGCGATTTCATAGAATATCATTGACTAAATTTCATCTTAAGAATTTTTTTGGAAATCTGCGAAACACGATTCTTTCCTGCGTCACAGCTACACAAAATCACAACGATGTTGCAACGCTTGTCTGTATTAAGCTTTTAACGTTAACACGATCATTGGAATGCTTCGACCCGCTCGTACGTACGATATTAGACAACGATAGCGTGGAACGTAAGTACTGACTCTAGAAATTCTTTAACATCTAATCTTTTCTCTTAAGTACACTAAGTTGTATATGCGTGTGTTTAGGACTCGTCTAGTTAATTCTGCCGGCTAGAGAACGATAGACTCTGCGCTACCCAAGCTCGTAAACGCTTGCTTACGTTCCAGACGGGAAATTCGCAATTCATCGAGCAAAGTTTACGACAGCCGCTCGACCCCATCCTCGTCTTTAAGTACTGGCCACACCTCCGTGTATATCACAGTCCGTCATTTTGCTACTCAGTCGCGTCAGTCGTTTTACAACGCCTGGTTATCGGATTACGTAGGGCCACGTACAGAAATTTTATTTTTACTTGACTGCAACGCCATATCGCGAATCGAAAATTGTCCTTGGCTGCCTAAATTATTACCAAATACGTAGGCGATATATATATATATATATCAATTTATTCCTTGCTGCATCGTGTCTCGAGGCCAAATCCGTCACAGACTTCAAAAATATTCAAAGCCCGGCCAAATCGAGTATAACATCTTAGTAATTAATAAATACGTACGCTCGTGTCTATCAATGTTATTCGAGAAATGAAATCTACTGAAAATCCCGACTGGCCCTAAATCGATCACCAGGGGCGGTATACGTCGATATATTTCTTTTCTGTCTTTATCTCTACTTATTCTCCTATCTAAAATTTTCCTTGCTCGTAATTAAGAAAACTTGTCAATTCCTGATACTTCGAGCTGGGTAAGTTCGACAGAATTTTTCATTCGCGGCCATCGACCGTTCGAAAAGAAAAATAACTTTTCTGTCGAGTCACGTTCGTCACGTGGACCCGCGGTCGGACTAACTGTAAGCTACTAGCGTCGTGTTTTCACGTTATATTTCTCGTAACTTTTACGTTATATATGTTTTTTTGTTTTTTTCTTTTTTCTCTTTTACTGTTATTTTCGACGAAACATCAGATTGGTGCAGCATAATCTTGGGTGCGTGAAAATTTCGCTTCATCATGCATAACGACGGTAACCGTATTCAGTCTAAACTACTCAAGATTATTGTACACCTCGTTTTATTAAGTACTTTCGTGATAGACATTTAAGTTATCGATACCAGCGACATAATCTAGCTTCCTTCACGAATAAGGTGCGATGACATCTAAAAACAGTATCGTGCGATCCAGGTCGATCGATCGACCCGAATCTCTTATTTAAATAAATCCACGTTCACTTCACCAACGCGATTGAACGCGTGGTCCCAAAAGACGCAATTTTAATTTACCTCCTTTACCCGTCTCTTCTCTTTCGTATCCAAATTCGAGGTTATCGAGGCTATGTGTGCGTAATCTACTAATGTCTAAAAACATCGTTTTTTTTTTTTTACGGGTACGTGTTTTGTGCTGATTTGCTGTTTATCGTCATTGCTACTAAACATATCTCTTCGAGATCGATACGTATATTCTCCGTCCCCCGCTCCTCCTCGATTTCTCGAGGTTTCTCGTTACATCGCACGATGCTTGGACCGTGTCGCCCGACCGGAAACTTCATTCGAGAAAACTTCGCGGTTTCATCGACGTTTGACGCGTTTCACGTGTAATACTTCCGGTCGTGCGAGAGGTCGAAGCGCGAACGGACATGGAGTCGTCACTATGTGTTAGAGCGGAAGTACTTGACAACGCTATTGATGAACTCCTGGCGCTACAATTGCACCTGGAACGCTTGAGTCGCGTTTGGCATTATGAAGGGGTTCGTCGTGCTCGATTGTCGCAGGTTTCTCGCCGCGATCTCAGCCCATTCCGCGTCAAACGGATCCGAAGGACCGGACCTGGTGGCCTGTCCCATCGCGGCCGAACCGAGCGACAGGGCTCTCGCGTGCAGCGGTGGCGCTCGTCGAGGACTCGTTTGTCCTTGAGAAGGAGATTGCACTGAGGGTGGCACCGAGCTGGTTATACTGCCTAACCATTGTTCTGGTTTTGGCAACGTGGCTGTCGTTGAAACAGGTTGGACCTGGAACGATAGAAGAACGTTGTGAAATTCTGTTATTTGCTGACTCGAAGTTGGAAATTCTATAACGATCCTACAGTAGCCTAGCGACAATTATCGATACACTCAAGAATCTAATTCGCATCGTCTGCATTTCTCTTCTTGACACAAACTGTTCGAAATGTAGAGAAAGAAGGTAATCGATAATTCCTACAAAGTACAAATCCGTGTCTCTTGACAATTCAAAATTGCTTACCGCTGATGTGGAAATAGTATTAGGTACTGAGGTTTGGCTAATCTGGCTAGTATCGTTAACAATACTGCCAGACAAAGCCGGAGATACGGATGCCACGCTGGTGGTCGGTGAGTTTGTCTTCGAAATCATCACTGAAGCCACAGGAGGAATCGGCGATCTATTCACAGCTGGCGTGGACACGTTCCCTAAGGAAGACGTAGACGCCGTACTAAAAGCTGGACTGGCCGAGGGTGGTGTTCCAAAGACACCAACGGTGGTGGTGGGTGCGGGAGTGCTCATAATTATCGGTGTGGGCGCGTTGGTTCTTGGAAGGATAGGACTGAGATTACTGGTTTTGTTCAGGATGGGCGTAAGCCTGTGATTCGAAGCTAAAACAGGCGATGGAGCTTCCTGCCAGCTGGGTCCAACATGGTTCAGATTACTGAGATCGTCGTTTTTGTCGTTATTGTTGTTGTTGTTGTTGTTGTTCAGACTCGGACCGTTTTGCAGTTTTAATTCGTCTAAGGAGTTACTGCTCGTCACTGTAAGACGATATAACGTTTCGTGATGTGATAAAATACAAAGTTATTTTTCTTAAGTAATAAATAACGGAAAAATCGATCGAATTTTTTTACCAAGGCTAGAAACTTAGAAATTTTATTTTACTTAAAGTCCCGTTAGTGAAAAATGTTAGCGTAGGCGATATGCTTGATTTTATCAAATAATCGCTATTATACGATAAAAAAAGTTGTGTTATATTTTCCATCGCAAATTTGCAATATACCTAATGGAGTATTATTAATCGTAGTGCTAGTGAAGAGCTGCTTAGCAACAGTGCTTGTACTGCTCTGCGCAGGGATTGGTCCAAAGTCATCGCTGCTCGAGAGAAGCGAAAGCCCTTGTGAAAGTTGCTGACACATCGCTGAAACGCTGTCCTGGCCCGCAGGCGATATTTCAGGTATTGGACTAACTGTAAAAATAAGAACGGAATTTTAATACATCGAATACTCTAAATAATAAATATTGCTAACATACTAGAATTTGGTGCTTCGAACTGGTGCTTGAAACTACAGAACGCATGCTGCAGACACGTGAACACGTGTTAAGCGTCCAACAGTGATATACAAGATGTTAACAAACGGATAGTTCGGACAATTACAGATTTGTAATATTTCATGAACTGAGCGAACCGAATGCAGAATTATAGAAGAAGATAACGAGATAATTTCGTGAGCTGTGCGACATATAAACGGAATCGTGACTTACGAAAAATAATTTTCTTTCAAGAAAGTACGAGTACAGGCAGAAAACAGATCCATTATCGTGAAAATAGAAAAATGCAATTTATTTAAAAAAAAAAAAAAAAAAATATATCTATCTACGATTGCTCGATATCTAATATTTTCTTCGTCTATTTCGTAAAATAGTACAAACGTGTAAATGCCGAGTCATCCTATTTTTATGTCGTGTGTAAAAACGAACTACGATTTCAGAAAACAAAATTGAATGCAAGGAGGTACTTCTTAAAACGGAGACATTTAGAAAACTACAGGATCGTCGCTATCGCGAAGAACGTCCGAATTCTCTTCTCGTTTCGTCTACTCGTTCAACTCGTTGAACTATGAATAACATATCCTATAGGTACACTGGTATATTTGAACACAAGGGAGAAAACGAGCACCATTCAAGAACATCAAAGGAGGGCCAGGCAATATGAACAATTAACAGAATTAGGGAATAATGACCTTCGTCATATCCTTCGAATTCTATTGCAAAAATGAAGAAGTATATTATTCGATGTTAGGAGTGGCTTAAATATGTTAGTATATATGCAGCACATGGAAGAAAACGACTTGATAGAACATGTTTACGATCGAACCAAAGATCCTACGATATCTTAAAATAATCTTGTAGTTAACATATAATCACAAAACTTTATCTGTACTAGATATTTTATGGGAATATTATTCGACATATTTATTATTCAATTTACGATGAATCCGCGGATTTCATAAACGTTTCACGATACTTCGAGATCTCCACTCTGTCTTTTATACATCGTAATCCTCTTTTTGAATGCCAGCTTATCAAATATACTATCACAGTATTGCACACGTTGCACGTGAATATAATATATATGTACGTATGTATGGTGCTATATATATATATCGTGTATATTTGTTATATATTCAAAAATACACGATTCTATCGGACAAGATGGTCGTACGTATCTGCGTAATCGCTTCTTTACTGGAAATTATATTAAAAAGCTTACCTGGTGGCTTCAAAGGTACAATGTGAGAGATAGCAGATGGCATCCGTGACAAATCCGTCGGTTCCAGACTGTGGCTACGTGTGCGCTCAAGATTACTAGGAAGATCGTTGATCCGTAAACTAAGCTGTCTTTTGAACGGCGATGCTTGGTTCAGTTGCGTAAAACCGCGGAAGGAACCTTGTCGTTCGAGCATCGAGGGAGTAGCGTGCGGTCTCTCGATCGCGAAAGGGTTGTAGACTTGTTTTATGGGAGGTACATCTGCGATGGAATCAGTGATCGTTAGAAACGTATTATACGTATCTATATACTCGTTTTATTTCCATAACATTTTTCTCAGGCGAGAATTGTTTATGATTTCGTTTAATTTTCGGTATTGTACGATTGCATCGAGTTAATCGAAGAAATTACATGTATTTGTAGAAATATGGTTAGAAAGAACGCATGACTCTTTCTTTGAAAATTGCAAAGAAAATACGAAGAAGACAAGTGACTGACCTACGGCGCGCTCGCGCGAGTCCTGCAATCGTTCGGTTAGGGATGGCTGCCTGAAACTGCCACTCCTCGTGAAGGTTGAAGTTTTTGAATCGAACGTCATCGTGACGCCGCATTCCTTGTCCCTCCGTTGCTTTCTTTCCAGGCACGCGGCAAAAGCGCAACCCACTGCATGACTCAAACGCTCTCCCTGTAAGAACACGGTGAATAATAAGCGTTGATTCGTAATCGGCGAAACTCGTACGATAATATTACTTTCTTTTGTAATTTTCTAAAAGATATTTTTCAAATAAACGAGGTAGATGATCGAAACTATTTTTTCCGATTTTATAACGCGTTAACTCGCAATTTCAAAATGTTTTACATTTGGAAAAATCATGCATTGAACGTAACAAGACAGAAAGAAAGTTAACGAAATTTCCTAGGAAACGCGTCAGCGACACGTACCGACTCTTTCAACGCCAGAAACCCGTGGCACATCCAGCGTCTGGTCGTTCCGTCTCTACAAATGTAGCTGAATCCCTTCTCGTGATTTCGATCCGGAGCACAAAAGGAAACTTTCTCTATCGTCTGGTCGACGATAAGTCCTTTTGTCTCATCTTCAACGACTCGCAAACCGTCCCCTGATACGTGTAGCACTGCGCGTACCGGTCGCCGTCTCGAGTTCTGCAAGAATTTTATTACGCAAAAAATCGTTTTAATAGTTTTTAATCCAAGCAGGCAAGTAGTTTCTTTATACAGAAGATATTGGAATTATTAAAAGATTTAATTAAAGATTATTATTAAAAGATTCTGTGTTACGTACCCTAAGTACTTTTAGAGCTTCCTCGCATACTTGCATACCCCTTGACTCGAACACCTCCACACATCCCAGGTACTGTACCATCAAAATCGATAGGATCAATCGATACGTACGAAGAGAATGGCGTTTGACGGATAAAGGGTGATTTGCAAGAATATAATAGAAATCAGAGCTAAACTATAGTTGCACAATTTTTATATCGAAATTCAAGGACGTTTTAATACGATAGAAAAAGTGACAATATCATGTAAATGTTAAATGACAAACGAATGAACATTTCGAAAATGTAGAGATGGTCTATCGAAATGGATGAAACTATACGTCATCGAGGGAAAGCATAATGGAACGTTTGTTATTCGAGTATCGATTATCTGGATACGTGCCAATTTTACGGCTGTTGGCTGCCAGATTTTCGATTATACACGCGTTCACAAGTTTCCGTGCATTCGATGCCGGAAAGCATTTTCTTTCAGACGGTGAAATTCGTAATCCATGTTACACGTACGTAAGTTTGGCGGATTAAATGTCGAGTCCAGTCGGTAGATCCGTTAATAAAGCAAAATACGCGGCTTTGTCTAATATTAAAAATGCTTTTTGGAATGGGACATGTCCATTTAAAATGAAAAGATTGGTTCTTGCAGCGATAATAAACCGTCGATTGTAGTACCTTAACGTGGAAAGCGCAGGTAGCTGAACGGACAGCCGTTTCGTCTGCCTGCCATTGATGAGGTTTACTCGATTCCGGCACGTGAGGATCTTTTCGCCGCCGAAAGCTATCGCGGAAACTTCGTCGAAGTCGGTCCATTCTTTTTCCCGGTGACCTCTCGCGTTTCTGCAACAATACGAAAAAAAGGACAATTAATATTCTGCGATCAACCAAAGATCGATCAACGAGATAAAAACTAAACAGAGATTCGTTTCACCTTCTCGACTATTTCTTCCACTTTCCCCACGACATACCAAAAGAGACCCAAAAAAATACACGGAACACAATCGCGCGAGCAAACAGAAAAGAAAGGAGAGAACACGAGTAAAGACTCGAAAATGTGTCGCAGGAAAAGCAAGATCCAAATTGCGAAACATTTCTAGCGTATATCTCAGCAACAGACATTTTTTGTGACTAATTTTCTGTGTTATATACATGCGTCCAATTTTCTACCGATATTTCCTAATTGCCAATTGAACGCGGACCGAAGCGTTGTTCTATTCCTTTTGTTTACTCCGACAGGCAGCGAGAAAGAGACAGAGAGAGGGGGGAGGGGAGTTTCTATTTTTTTTTAAGCATAAGCAATCCGTGATTCCTCGCAAAATACGCTCGACAAACATCCAAAAGATCTAGGAATCGAATCGGTTAAGGAAGAAGTTGGACAATTTTCTCCGTATCTAACCGTAGATGCATTCTCCAACCGTCGTATCTTAGACTTTTAATATCGCGCATCCCCTGCACCGACTATGGCGTTTCTGAAGATCGGCGAATATTCCCAGAGGTCGAGCACTTTGCTTCGTTTGCCTGATGAGTCGTTTAACGGTGGGCCTTGAGAAAAATAGAAGGCAGCCAGTGTCTGGCAACGGCGGCGAACAGAGTCCAAGTCGTACAATGGCCTGTGATCGAATCTTCGCCTCGGTTCCCAACGAATCTTTTATATCAGAACCCTCGACGAACTCTCCCCTAGTACGGAGCCGCGAATTTACCCTCCTAAATCGACACCCCTAAGAACCGGCCAACGAACCAAGGATCGACATAGGTTGAGAAAATCTTCTCTTCGTTCCGTTTCCCTCTTTTCGATCCCTCCGTTTCTTTTCGCTTTGCAACCCGCTTTACGTCTCTCCGTCGCAAAGGTAAACAAAAGTTGTTCGTACAAATCGAGCGTCGATTAGTCTTTAAAAGGATAAGGTGCCTCGACTCGATTATCCTTTCCGTGCGGGATAAAGAGTACGTTTTATCGCTAAAAAGGTACACATTTTTGTCACGGTGACAAAAAGAACTTCTTCGAGAAATCATTCGAGATTTGATCGTTTTCTATCGAAAGGACTGCTATATACACCGTAGATTATTTAAACAATTTTTTCTGCAAGAAAGTATTCTCCAAGAAAATGTGGCAAATAGCCACATTATTTGAGCTACGTACATGTAGTGAACAATTACGTAGCCGAATACAGTTTGAACGATCCGAATTCCCACGATAGATCAATATGAAAATAGATGGAATTTTTTGAAATAAGTAGAAGAACGGCAACATAGTCTAACGATAAGACGTCTGTACGGTATTGTGCGTCTTGGTTAGACGTTCCCACCGAGTTTATGCGCGCTTACCCACCGTGTGAAAGAAATTTTCGATAAGCGATACATACGCGCATTCTTATTTTATCGACGAATCGATCGATACGATACGAAACAGACGTATATCGCGTACAAGTAAACAGAGGCACTTACTTGTTTAATTCAATTATTTCGTTCAACTTAATTTTCGTCGGAATTGCTCACCAACGAAAGCACTTTGACGCGACTCTATTCCGACGTTTCTATATATAAACGTATTACTCTTGTAATACAATCTGTGCTTTTAGCAAAGAAATTGAGCAGCCACTGTTCTATCGTCGGAGAGAAACATTTTTTGTTCTCTTCGTTAAATATCAGGTTGTCCGAAAAGCGTCTTTCTTTTACAGACCCGTCTTTTACAACGATGCATCTTTATACGAACACGAAACCTAATCTAACCTAAGATCTTTATTTTCATAGAAGAAAATGGATCATACGTTATTCGATAAAATAATATAAAACGGAAAATGTTGTTCATCCATTATTTCCTTATAGAACGAAAGAAACTTTTCGGACCACCTAATAGTATTACGACATAAACGATGGTTAGCTATTTACTATTACGAGCTATGTAGAAATGTAACAAATTTTGGAAGTGGTAATACCAATCGATAAGACGTATCGCAAGATCAAGCAAAGAAAGGAAACGTTAGGAACATTTATCGCTTAACATCCTCGGATCGTTCACCTTCGTTCGTATTTCAGTCGTGCGATGTTATTCGTCGCGTTCGATTTTTGTCGTTGATCGACCAAATGTAGAAACGACGTTAGCTTCTCGACAGAGATAACGCGATCATCTTATCTCGCATTAAAAATACGGAAACGCGTTAACTCGATGTTACACAATCCATGTGAACCAGATAACATGTATCGACGAGATCATCAGAGCGTCATCCCCGTTGCTATATCGTAAATAACTCGTTCTCGACTGTGAATACGACGCGGAGCACGGGCATTCCCAAGCGAACGACCGCTTTTTAATTCCACCTTTTCACAGTGTCGCCGTTTATCCGACCAATCGAACAGAAAAAGTATCAGCCCCGAGTGATATCGCACCTCGGGATCGATGGTTCCTCAAGTTGCGAATGGTGGCGGATATGGGGAATGAATGGGAATGTAGGGCGAAAATTTGTGGGCGAATGTAGGGACGAATTTAACGTAATCGTTATTAGTAATCGACGTAATAAAATCATCTTCGAATTATTCGTTAAACGAGGAATTCAAAACTCCCATGATCTATCAACGTTGATAAGCGATTTCCTACTGACAAATCTATCTATCTTCTAGAAAATTGTCCAAGCGAAAGGACAAATTATAATCGACAGGAAGATAATACAAAGGATAGAATAAGCAGAATTTTCTTGTATAGATTCGACCTATGAAATATATTCAAATTCGAGACACACGAACCAGCATTTATCGTACACGACGGTACGAAAACTTAAAAGCAAATCTAAAAAATTATACGTAATTTGTTCTCATTTTGGATGAGAAACGAAATAAAATTGTTATTCCTCGAATGATGAAACTTCCATGCATGATATTACGACAACGTTTATTCGTTCGCAAATCCAGAACGCGACATTTGATCGCATCTCGTGCGTGGTTTGCAGAAACGCGTTCCACGACCAAGCAAATATTGTCACGTACTTCCAACGATCCTTGCTCTCGACGATAGATCCCTGTTCGTGCAACAATAACGAAGCTGTCGCAGCTGTAACCACTGCGCACGATGATGAACCAGTTCGTGGACCGCTATGAAAATAATCGAACCGCGTGGCAACCAAACTCGAGGACGCTTTTTTCCATATGGAGATGGCGATCACGCACGAGGACCGGACTAATGGTTAAAACGTGCGAAAGCGAGCACTCTTGATCCGATCCGATTACTCAGGCTGTTTGCTTAGCCTGCTAATAGGCTTACGAGAGAGTTAGAATCGCAACGGGCCAAGTGAATCGTCGCGATGAGGTTCGATTCATGCAAGATGACATCCACGTGCTGGTCCCTCAGCTCCAAACAGATAATCGTTTCGAAGAGAATCGATAAGTGGTCACGCGACATCGTATTATGTCGTTCACGTGACGAGAAGGCGATGAATTTTACTGGCATCTCTTTCAATGTGAATTTTTTCGTTCGTTTGATTATTTAGCAGCAGAAGATAATATCGCTGGACGTGACAACGATGCCATAAAATGGATAAATAGCTTCCCTATTCTTTCCTATCGAATTTATCGAACTTCGAAGTTGTATAAATTCGCGCCTCTCGAGAGAACACGTTTAATCTTGATTGAATTGCACGAACGAAGCTTGAACGCGTATACGGAAGACATCGTATAACGATGTAATTAATGGGAAATGAAATATAAATATTCTTGATAAAATATAAATAAATCTATACGTAGGTTGCACGGATTGATCGACGTGAAACTTATTTAAAACTGTCGTGTGTCTACGATGGTTGGTGTAATTTCGACCAATCGCGGGGAGACGCAATCGCGAGGAGAGACGTCAACGGGAGTCGTAAATTCCCGTTACGATTATACTAATCGACACCACGAGTTGATCGATCCCCTGATTTCCGTTAGGATAATAGGGGTGATTAAGTTTATATAACACTGTGATTCACAGAATTATAAAAATATATATTCCCGACACTTAAACTACACTGTTCAGTAGATATAAATCGTCGATAACAACTTGTCGCACGAAGATGAGATAGACACGAATAATAGAGCAAAGTTCGTACAGTCGAATTTCGTATATTAGTGGACGTAGCACTAGAGGATACTTGATAGACACTAGATTTTGATGCTAGACTTCGACGTTGTAGTATGTAAAAGAAGTAAGTTGACTTCACCTAGCGGTGTTGACGAAATAAGCTGACTTGACCCTCCTGATGTAGCAGGAGAAGTCTTCGACTTGACCCTCCTAGATTCGTAGGAGAAGTGATGAGTAGGAAGCTTCCGACCAACGTGGTTCGTGAGTGACCTGGTGCATGGGAAAACCCAACCTGTTCTATTAGATAGATGTTCGGCTTTTCCTAATGGGTGCGTACCCGCTTTCTTTGTGTTTTTAATTGCGCCTAATAAACCCAAGGACCTCTCTAGAAACCTGATATGCGTCGCAAATATTTTTAGTCTTAAGAAATCTTTCAGGACAACGGATTGAATGAAGATACATGTGTACACAATGAAAGAGAAAAGTTATGGTTGGTCCTTAGGCTTATTGAGGGTCGAAATGACGTTACGCAGGTCATCGGCTGCCCGATCGCGAGAGCTGCAGCGCCGATGTTTTAGGCGACGTAACAGTTGGATTCGTCGATTAAATTACGCTCGTCCATTGATTCGCTAATAAAAAACCATCAACGCCATCGTTTCGATATCAATGAATTCTAAATCAAGTTATACGCGTGAATATCGTGCTCTCGATCATTTACTCTCTGTATACGCGTGTCAAGTCTACTAGGTGTTACATCCTAATTTGTTTGCCGCTGAATTTATCAAAATGTCAACTACAGAATATTTTCAGAGGGAAATTTAGAGTCAACTAGATCAACTAACGAAACGACGACTGGACAAAAATAGGTTCCCGAATCGGATCGACGATGACTAAGGAAATAAGAAAGGATCCATCGTGTGAATCAGTGAGCGGGATCATCTGGCGCATTTTGTTCGACGTCTTCGACGATACTTACAACTTTCTTTTTCTCGAGCTTTTCTCGTGAGTCGGACGATGAGTAACGTCTCGGCCATCCGGAAGTTGTCGGAAGGTTACAACGAAATTCTCGCAAGGTACGAGCTTTAAAACGTAGTCGTGAGAAATTTCGTTACAAAATCGTTTTAAAACGATTAACTCAGCGACGTTCTATTTTTGGAATTAATAAAATTAGGTCGCAAACAAACCAATCGTATCTTTCACATTTATTAACGAATTTCTTTAAAGTATTAAGCTTTACGCTTAAAAATAAAATTTCACGTTTCTTTCAAATTATAACGTAATAGTAAGGATAACAAGGACGAAATTTAAATAATCCTTTCCTGCTATTCGTTAGATACAGAAAAGATAGGGTCGCTTAACCTGTAATTATTCGCTACTTGAATAAAATTACGTTTCAAGGGAGTCAAACCGATCCTTGAAGTCATATTTTCTTTGAATGTCGTTCCTTGATTGTGTGTTGGACGCGCATCCACGTTTATCGTGCTATTTGATTGCAGGTCGAGCGTTATTACCCCTTAATGAAACCCACATCCTCGTCGTTATAGCATTGCCATGAGAAAACGGCTATTCGAAAGAAACGTTGTCTCCGACGTTACAGCGATGTGATATTAAATGCAATCCAATGGTAATATCTTCGTAAGTACATACGTGAATATATGGAGTGTTTACGTTATTAGTTGCAAATTATTCGTTCCGACGATCGTTCTCTTAACGATTCTGAATGAAACGATCCTCGTGATTGATTCCGCGAATGCCGTTCGATGTTTTTACGAAGCTACTTTTACTCGATAGAAATATCGATGTACTTCCTCAGAATCTTACGATTAGATCGACAAATATCGTCTAAATAATTTTTTAATTTGATTCGAGGACTTCAACCTGTACTCGCGGAAAGACTTTGGAGATAATAATTTTTCGCTCGTTTGAATGCGATAATATTCCCCTTGCGTCTGCAGATACGATTAGTCACTCGAAATTAAATTGCAATACACAAGCACAACACCGTTCTTATTACACATCTGATGACTCATTGTCAGCACTCGTTCCATACAGACATTTCGTCATAGTCTGTTTCCACTTTATCGGGAATGCACGATCCTTTGGACAAAACTTGCTTCGACGTAAAAGATAGAACAATCCCAAACGAGTCGCGACAAGTTTCGCATTATCGGAAGGACCGAATAATGAATTTTATTAATTTCTCGAATATAACGTTATCGTATCTTTTTCTATTTCGTTAGAATTTCAAAAGTCGAAGCAATGTTCACGTTATTTACGGTATATTCGACTTTCTTTCGCCGTATATCTTAATCTTTCCGTTTTTACGGCTATGGCCGATCCGCGCTTAATACGTTGACGAAGTACGTTGCCAATTGCAGGATGAGAAAGGAAAAGAATAAATTCGAATCGAGTTCAACAGCCTATTTCATGCCGGCGTTTCTTACCGTCTTTTATCTCGTTAGAAACCACAGATTGTCGTATCCTTTGCACACGGTGGCAAACCGGCTTTTACATCAAGGAATAAATTTCTTTCTTATAAATTACATTAATTTCTTCAACGACGTGGTCGTTCTTGCCATCAAGCAAGCTTCTTTCTAAGAGCGTCTTTAATATCGCTCGTTCGAGATGGGAGTGCCGTAAAGTCCACGGCTCGCTAACAGCAGGAAATTGCGGCGCTAGATCGACCTGCCTACGTTTTGACATGCACGACCCGTCTGCATGCACACATAATAACCGTACGTGCATTCTCCAACCGCCATATTTCCTTTCACGCCTCAAGGTCGAATCTAGAGATCACCAGCTAACGAAGTTTGTCCGTAAAATATCGTAAATACAAGAACAGGTAGCACGACCTGGCGCGCAATTATTCAGGATCCGACGAACCTTTCAACTTTAACGGGATCTATCGGGTTCTCTTGTATTTTCACGTACAAGAACAGGCGAAGCCACGGAATTCTTTCGTCAAATACACACGCAAAAAGAGATTTACATCGAATCTTCATTACATCTCAGTTTCGGAATTCCGATGGAATTCGATAAAACTTCAAACGACATTTAACTTCGTAAATGTACGTGTATTATCATATATACGTATACACGATGCAAGCGTATCCCTCAAGTATCGTTCGGATCGTGCCACTTTCAGTCGAAAAAGGCGCCGTCTCGAAGCGTCTGAAACGGTTGATAGTCCATGGCACGACACAGCTGTCCCTGACATATAAGCGGAACGCGTAGTAAAAACGGACCGTTCTAAAAAGAATCTGAATGGTTGTTTGGCACAGCTTCTCTTCGTGGCTAGGATTTCTTACTTTGGGGCTACGTGCCAATCGAAGGCATGGATCTCTTGGCCCCCGACTAGGTGTCGTGACCTAGAAAGGCGACGATGAGAGCCGGTATACATTCATGCAACCCTATCAGTTCGTCGACCCGCCGAGCCCGAGACACTGGATTCTGCCAACGTTTCTCAACTATTTTCAAGCCAACAGACCGCAGATCGTTGGGCATACGCACCGGTGTTTTAGCAACCGAGCGTCAAGAACCGTCGCTACTTCGGCAGCTATCGCTGCCTTGAGAAATCGATACAATGGGTCGCACCGATCGGAGGAGGAGAGCACGCGTTTTTCCTTTTCACCCTCCGATATTTTCAATTTTATAATATCAACGCGTTAACCGTTTGTAAAGTCAAATGTAGTAAAGTAAAGTTTCAAGTTTAATATTTACTTTGATCCGTTGGTCGAATAATGAAACTTTGAAATTTGTTAACCCAAGGATTCTCTGTTTTTCTCTAGAAAACGTTTCAAAAGGAAATAAAAATCTGACGAATTGCAAATGAAACGAATACACGGTTCTATCTCGTGGATGACGCATTTAAAGTGGAAAATAGCATGGCCAGTGTTTTATTTCCCAGACTTTCCAGCAAAACGCTTCTCTCACAACATCGCGTTAATTACACTAATTACATTAACGTCGGAATAAGAATGTTTCCTTATAATTAACCATTGTTCCTCTTCGCTTAAAGGATACGTTCGATAGTATAATTGGCACAATTATTTTTTTTCCAGGTTACGAACGAGACAAGACCGTAAATATTACCTTGTTCTTCTCGCTACATAAGATGCTGCTAACGCGACAGTCTCTCGCCATGTAACACAAGTGTCTTGACTTTCAAGCTCTTCTTCGAAATAAAAGATACTCGTTCCTTTGTATCTGTTATCGAAATATCGAAACGTTCGTCCTTGAAAACATAAACGAAATTGTTTAATTTTTCTTGACCACTTTTCCAAGCATGTATCCACATAGGTATTTTATACGTTTTCTAGGTTCCATATTTTCTTTCGTACGTGCAAGATAAAAATCGGAGATCGTTAGGCAACGACGTTGAATCGCGAAGAAAAATGGGAAGATACTCGTTACCTGAAATGGCAGCGAGTCTAACGATGACAAATATCTACGAGCGTCTATGAGTACTCGATCCTTTCACCGAGACAGGTGTTGCCGTGCACTGCGATGTAGGCAGACGCACATATGCACTACGATGGGCGGTGTTATTTACAGGACAATAACGCGAAAGCATCGTTGCGTCGCGAACGCGATTCAATTCCGTCTCAGCGGAACCAACACCGTGATTTACACCGGCAACGTTGAATTTTACCAATAGCACGGTGCGTCGAGCTGTAAACTACGTTTAAACAAGATTACTCTGTATCTGCTCTATCTTATCTTTTAAATTAAGTTATATTTCTTCAATTAAACTTTTGCTTTCGTAAATACAGCCCGATCTTCTTTTCGTTATTTCGTTTTATCGCAGTTTATTTCGTTTACTTTTCGATATTAACGATTTACAATTTTAATTATTATTATTATTGCCGTGTATTATTTCGTTTTGTAAGTTACAAATTAAATGGCTAAAATTAGCAGAAGTTACTTCGCAAATGTCGATGACAATTCGCCTATTACAAATCGATTAAAATCGAAAGACTGGGAATTTAGAAAATTTCGTTAACGATACTAGGGTCGATCGTTCCGGACGTTGCTAATTTGAACCGCAACCTGCGAAATACAGCAAAATTCGGAAATTCCGTAAACGCGAACTTTTTCCCGTAATTCCAAGACACCTTGTAGAATTCCGGATCTCTTTCCCTTGGTTGCTATCAAGCGGACGGACATCGATGCGTGTAGCACCAGTTATCCTTGAGTTCGATCCCCTCGTCGATCGTCTAGCAGTATGCGTGACCGTAAACGTAAGTACGCATGTACTTACGCGATTATGCGTCGATTCGATAGAATGCGTGTCACTCGCGTAATATAATTCGTGCGTAATCACAAGCGCCCCAACGAATTCGTCGTTTGAGTTATCTCTTCTTACGAAGCGTAAAATCCTCGTTCAGTCTGTTCTCGAGTGGCCGCAACGCTTCGATCGCGTTCAACGTCGAAGCAAATCCTTTCCTTCGTTCGATCCTCCTTCGACGTCACGTCGTGAATATTACACGCTACGTGGAAAAATCACGGCCCCGAGAGTGCACGCATTGTGGTCACGCGAAAACGTTGGCGAGATTCGTTTCTTTTTTTATCGCGAAACGAGCTCAGAGTATGTCATTTTGTAAAAAGGTTTATTGTCAACTGTTACATCGCGCAAGACATCTGCACGCTATCCGGCACTGCTTGACCGCCGACGGTCCTTCGACCCTCGATAAATCCAAGGAGCCTGTAAAACGCCAGCTTTATAACGCTATTGTTTTGACATATGTCGTCAATTTATCGAATAAGTTCCATATCCTAGAGATGCTTTCTGTTTATAGCCAGTTTAGAAAGGCCCTTGGATATACTACAATTGGATATACTACAATTACAAATACAATACTAATGGGCTATTAGGAAGCCCGGAGAAAGCAGGTAGTGACTTATGTTAATCACCGGCAAATCCAGGTTTTCCGTTAAACAAGACATCGACTAGTAACATTGGTAGGAGGCTCCATCCCCTCTGGTCATTCTATAACATTGACTTAAACCAATGGACATCGTAGATCGTTGCCCTCGCTCTACTCACGAAAAGTGTGAACAACGAATCCACGTCCTTAATAAAAAGGGAACACCCACACCGAGCTTTCTTCTGTAATTCTACGGGAACGAACTACAATTTTCCTTCAACATTCATCCTGTCGATTACGAGGTTACTTCGGTTACCTCTCTTACTCGTTCCTTGACTACGTCGTATCTTAGGATATCGTCTACGTTACTGCATATCAATGTATAAGTGTTGAAAATATATAAAGTTTATAGCTCTGTTGATCACAGTGTTATACTTATTCGATCGCCCCTATTATCCTAGCCGAAATAAGGGGATCGATCTACTCGCGGTGTCGATTCTTGCAATCGTAACGGGAATTTACGACTCCCGTTGACGCGCATTCTCGCAACCGCGTCTCCCCGCGATAGGCACTTTATAGAAGCTTAAATATGAAAATTTAAAAAACGACGTGCAGATGTTTCCTACGTTCGTCGTACGCGAACAAGTAGGCCAAAATGCGAACTAAAATTATTTCATAAAAAGAATGATACCGTACTTTGATTAGTTCGTAAATACGTACGTACCACCGATAAGTACGGAGACTCGAAATCTTCGAGTCAACGATATGCTGGAGACATTTTACGTTCGTGTTGTGTTTTAAGCGTTTTCAGTGCGTTTATCGGTTATTCCGTGTCTTCTTATTCGTAGAATTTACAACTACGTGTCATATCCTTCGGTATTAAGTTTCAGTAAAGTAATTTTAATAAGGTAGATAAATTTGACCCGTAAGCAAATCGTGAAAGATATAAGCAGCTCGAAGACAAACTGCGTCTATACATTTCCAAGAACTATTACAATTTTATATGAAGCAGTCGTTACCTAGATGCTATCTAACTGTTTTATCCAACCGTTTTCCAAGTCTTCTTCTAACGTGCAATAAGACGAAGTTGTGGTCGAATTCGAAGAAAAAATTATTACAAATTTCGACCTTCGACTATCTAGCAAAGCCGTACGACGTGTAACGCGATTAAATTCGATCCATATCTATCCGAATAATAAATATACGAGAATACGATCGATTTCCATGTTGTACGCGAACTTCAATTCTTTACACTGCAAACTTAACGGTTAAAATATCTTAAAATTTATTGTAAAATGTTTTCATTATATTAACAATTTTCCAGTTACTTGGCTCGTTTTGTTTAATATACAAATACCTTAGATTTTCTTCGCTGAATGTTAGCGTGTAACAAGACCGTGAGATAGAAGACATCCACTGAAACGTGGGCGAAGTTTCTCCTGTCACGAAGAACCTGTTTGTATCCTTGCGGAACAACATTCGCAAAACTTTAAACTCGTTCGAAAGTATCGCAAGACTTCTCCGAAATCGTCCGATGCATCCTTTGTCAGATCGAAAGAAAATTTCACGAATCGTTGAAATTTTTCCTCGAAATCAGCGTAATAAATCCCGTTCCGGTTCGATCGAAATAAAAGCTCCATCGTTACGCTTTATAGGTCGATCGTCTATTTAAAAAACGACGATGTATTTAGCGGCGGTATAGAAAATCGCATTTGTACGAGCGCGATCCATCATGATCGTATTAAACTCGCTTTATTAGCTTGGTTCGACGTGCTCCAGTTGAGGATGAACTTCATTACGATCGTCTTGCATCTGACTCAAGTTGCACGCGCGATAATTGATCGTAATAAACACAATGAAGAAAGTGTGATGGAAACGGATCAATGTACGCTATGATTCTCAGATACGTTGCGCAAAATTCATTCACGGTTATATTTCGCCGTTGTATCTCAAATTGTTTCAAATACGCGAATATATAATACTTTACGTTTGTTTCCGTAATCGTAGCAAATACAGGGTGGTTGGTAACTGGTGGTACAAGCGGAAAGGGGGTGATTCTACGCGAAAAAAGAAGTCGAAAATATAGAATACAAATTTTTCGTTCGAGGCTTTGTTTTCGAGAAAATCGATTTTGAATTTTCGCTCGGTACGCCTGCACTTTATCGCGTCTCGTTATAACGGATCTCACTGTAGATCGTTGTCTGGATTGACGTTATTTTTTTAATTTTTTAAATTTTTAAATTTTTATTCCATATTTTCGACTTCTTTTTTCGCGTAGAATCACCCCCTTTCCGCTTGTACCACCAATTACCAACCACCCTGTATATCGAGCCGATCGAATACCATTAATCTCGTACGACACGGTCATTTCTAAATCACGAAGCAACAAAAACCGATACGATTCATATACTGCCCCGCCAGTCTTTCTTCTGTTTCGTAAAAACATCGATTTAATCGTTACCACGAACAATACGGTCGAAGGATAAGACGAAGAGTAATTTTAATTTCTCGTAGATTTAGCACGAGAAACGAACGTTGTTCGAATGAAAAAATGGAAAATGATTAGAAACGATTAAACGGTATCACATGCCGCGAAGATTACGCGCAGTTACCTCTAGTTTGGTAACGTTAGTAAGATTTTTTAATCGCGTCTCCGCAACGATTACGCGCGCGTATCGCGATGGAAAGCGTCGCGTCGTATCGTCACGATCGAGCGAAAGCGACTACTCTCTCGAGATGCGGCTCGAGAGCAGCCAAGGATCGGCCACTTCGATGCCGCCAGGGAACGTTTCAACCAGTTTTAACCAGGGGTTGCCTTTTAACTAGAAAGATCGCAAAGTATCCCTCGACTTAGGATCCTTTTACAGCGCTGCTGGAATTTTCACTTCGTCGTTGAAAAGTTTCCCATTTATCCCGAAAGGATTCCGTCTACTTCTGTTACTTTAAAACCTTCGACGACAATTAAAAGTTCAGTACCGTTTAGAGTCATTGTCAAACACAATTGCGCTAACGGTGTTTCAGACAGGTTTCAGCACGCTTTATGCGTTCGCATTTAAAACGTAAACGGTGTAGCTATATCTTTCTAATGTTCTTTGAAAGTTACTCGACTTGATAATTTGTAAATAATTTACTTCTCTCTTTTGTAAATAATTCTCGATAAGATCATCGTTACGATATAAAGTTTTCGACAGTTTTACAAGACACTTTTCTTTTACTTCGTTGTCCGTGGAATGTTCGGTGCTCTCGGTTCGTCTTTTATGAAATACGATAAAAGATCGTCGAAAGCATCGGGCGAGACGCTGGATAAATTTCTTCCGTCCGTTCTAGATCCAGTGGCATTCGGTTGGCAAGGCAATTCGCCGGCGACGTGGCGGTAATTTCTTCGACTAATGGTTCGCATCACTCTTCACTTTTAGCGGAATTAAATTCTAACGAGATCAGAAGGTAAAAGATTGTACGATTCTCTGACGAAAGAAATTGGTGGAAGAAACATGGTCATCCGTGTGACTCGTTAATCAACAGTAAAACGGCGAATGCCATCGAGAAAGATAATTACACGGATGTAACTTGTAACGTAAAAACACGATTCTCTCGTGTAATTTCGCATTCGTAAATTATCGTCGCGTATTATCTTGACGTATCGAAGCTTCGATGAATCGGGAAACCGACCGAACGAAATCACGTGGTTTTCTTTGCTTCGATACGATGCAACGATAATTCGAGACAAAAGTAGTAGGAGACGAGAGATATCGTCCTGCTTCCTTCGAGTTCGCTTTGCGAAATGTATTTCCAAAGGATTAAGAAGCACGAGAGAAGAAAGTTTCGACGTCTCTTGCGAAGAGTTTCAGTTTAAGGATAAGAAGTTTGAAACTGTGAAACTTAACTTGTCGAGGTTCTCACATATCTTATCCATTTTTCTCAATTATTTTTCTTCCGAGGGTGTTCTATATTTGTACGAACTAACGCATGCAACTACAACGTAGTTATCTCGATGAAAAATATTTGCGAAATACATGCGATCGAGTTAAAACGAACAACTCGCCAAAGATATCTAATTACGTAGGTGTACATATGTATGGCTTTTTAAATAAAACAAACACCTTTTGCTTTACACGCTGCCTTTTTTGTCCGTCTCCGTTCGTCCCCGTTCCGCCGATCCTCGTCTTAACGCACGTTCGTTAATAACAATCAACCTCGATGTCACGGACTGCCTGACCGACGCTTTCTCTTCCAACGATCATTAATTAACCATTACGCAAATGACAATTAGTAACGCAAACCGCGTAACCTTGAATGAAAAATCCTGAAAACGGTAGCGTTCGTTAATAGCATTGTGCAACACGCGAACGCACGCGAATGCAGGCCAACGTCGACGATTGTTCGAAACACCGTAGGTTTCGCTTTTCTTCGACGAGAGAGCGATAAAATTTCACAGTCGACACAGTTCGAGTTTCGCCTTCGAAACGAATGTCCGTTCAGCTTACGGTTTACGGTTACTCCGCAAAAGTTTCAGCCGATATATCGAACAAAGTTATTTAAAATCTGCAAAAAATGTCTTACAGTTCGTTTCCGTATAACAGCGTGTGCGAATGTTTCGTAAAAGTAACTGCGTTTACTCGTCCGCTTGTAGTATCGGTAAGACAGACGGTCTAAGACTTTTACACGGTATATTACACGCAAAGCCTCTTGTGCAGCCGACTCGAAGTCCTCGAGGAGAATTTATCGGAAAGCCGTGTGTCAGTAGGAATTCTCGGAACGGAGCTGTCCCTATTACAGGCGAAGATTGTTCACAGATACGCATGAAACTACGTAATCGTGATTTGTAATGCACCGTGCATCAGAAAAATGGCAAAGATTATGTTAATGGCGAATCTTTCATTTCGTTTTTCCTTGTTACTCGCTGTTGTATCTTTTTAAAGCAAGCGCTCGTTGTGTTTAATCTGTTAACGTTTGAGCCGTGTGAACACACGAACATATTCGCTATACAAATTTAACGTGTGTTTGACGTGAAAATGTAACCGCGTGTAAGGCTCGAGTATTACATAAAAAATAAGGCGCTATTGGCACTCGACACAACACCGACAACTGCGATGCGAATAAAGAGAAGAAAGAAAAGGCCATTTGGTGGACGGTTGGTCGACCAGTCTTCAAAGGATCTTTACTACGGCGCTACTTTTCAAATTCACTGCGTTCTGTCGATACGAGTGACACGACAAACAGCAATTAGACAACGATGCAACGCGAAGCATATGTTCGTAATTTGTAACGCGAAACAAACTTATTAACGCTTCTATCGTGTTTCGATCTACACGACTCGATAGCGTCATTAAATCGATACATACTTTGGTAGCTTTGTTCCGAAATTTACCAGTCTTAGATCTTTTAATTTCATTTGCTTTATACGTATGCGAGTGGATTTTTCACCAGTTTCGCTAAACACCTATCTAGTCGTAATTGCTACGCGATCAGTACAAGCTTTTACGTAAATGAGTATGTAATAGGCGAGTTAATATTAGACGAACAAATCGCAACGAAATAATCATTTTTATGGCGAAGATAGGAAAAGGACGATATAATCGTGAATGGACGCGAGCCGAACGAAAAATTCAAGGGATCCGAAATCTGGGGAATAAAATGGAATGTAAGCGACCTTCATCGTGACCTTTACAGGACCAGTTTGATCCAGTCCACGAAAATACTCATCCGCCCACGACGAAGGCCGAATTTAATACGTGCTTGAATCGAAGAAGTTGGAAATCAAACGCCCTAAGTAATATTTCATAAAAATTATTTTTCTTGGACAAACAACGGAATCCAGTTTCGCTGCTACGGACAGTTTCACCGCACCGAAAGCTTTACTTTTTCGATATGTTTACTTCGTCTACATCTTTCGCTTTCTTTACATCTTTTTTCGTATTTTACGTAGGAAGATGTAGCATGGACATCTCTGTGTCTATGTCGGAACGTATCGATTTTTAAACTTTCACTTTTTAATGTAACCATTCGTATTATTGACGCTATTATTTGTATTATTAAGCTCGAGTGTATATATATATACATAGAGAAAGAGAAAGAGAAAGAGAGAGAGAGAGAGAGAGAGAGCAATATTAGCAAATACATTTTGCTAATGGTATGAAATCGTTCGTTCCTCGTATACTCGTATTCGCTAGTTCTCGTTAAGCCAATTTATTGTACACAACCTTCAAACAATATTCTTATAAAAAATTCTGATGCTATGGCTCAAAAGCAATTTCTTATGCTTTCTCTTTTAGAGTCTTTTGCCGCTTGAATTCTAAATATCTTACTCAAAATAATTAGAACACCGGCCATCTGGATAATTCAAGAAAATAATTCCAGTTTCGAGGATGGAACGGTCGGCTGTCGTAATATTTGCGCTAAACGGACAATTTAAAGAAGTCGTTGAAACTATCGAAAATATCGATTATATTCTTAAGTGATAAAATCAACCGAGTAGAGCGTCTGCTAATTATTTTTAGGAACATTTGTTATTGCTTCTGACTCACGATACGTATTTACGATCTCGATAAAATCTTTAGCGATAACAAACACGATCGCTGGAAATACGTAAAAATTGGACATTTCTGTCTCTCTAAGAGTATCCCATATTTTTTCTATTATTCTATGGATTCGCCGTTTCGAGAAAGTTTCGCTCTTATCGGGAGTAGGAGAGTAGAAGAAGAAACATACGAAAAAAGAATGTTTCCCGTTTTAGATTTTTCGTGTTTAGAATTCACTCCGCAAAGATTTTCTTTTACTTAAAAATTCCCGAAAATTGGTCGATTCTGATCTAGTACTTACGATCGCTACCACGTCACTCGATACTGTAATTGGTATTAACTTTTATATACGGCCCATCCCCTTTTCAAATTCTAATTTTACACGAAATATCCCCTATCCCATCTAAAAAGCTCGACCTGCCTCCTTTACGATAGTTTCTAAAATTCTGACCAAAGCGATCGACGAAAGCATATCGGCGGTTAAGCAAAGTAAAAGGCCGAAAGTGCGCGGTGGAAGGTCGAGAGGCTTCAAAGGCCGAACGACTCTGGAGGATGGAGGAACACGTAACACGCGAAACAACGTGTATACGCTCCATTTAACGATATTGCATCGAGAGAGGCGTGCACGTCACACGTGGGCATCTGCGAGAGTTATCGTTGACGTAAAACAAGATCGCGAACGTACCGAGAGGCGAAGACCATTTCCAGCATGGCTGGTAGCTCTCTCGAGCGGCTGGTGGGCGGACGGGTGGTTTCCCATTTCTCCTTTGGCCTCGATGTTTTCACAACGCGCAGTAGCGACCGCGTCAAGTATCCAAACACAACGTCCCGTGCCTCGTCGTTGGTTGTTTCCCTCCGTGCACCATGCACAGTGACGATATCATCGAAGCATCGTCCGTGCACTTTGCTTCTTTTCCTCTATGTCCACGGACGTTTTTCACGATCGTCGTTTATTCTCGTCGATTAATTTCTCCTTCCAACACTTTCTTCTTTAACGCAACCTTTACCTTCTTTCGCCAAACTCGCCACACTATCACGATATCGACGATCTCGTCCACGCGCACTCGATATACGCCATTAATGGCACTTGCCGCATGAGACACACAGTACAAACTAGAGTCAAGTCACCTATGATTCAACGAAGTCGAAGAATCGTTCAAACATGTATGAATTCGACGTTCCATTATCATTAATAATAGAAGGGAATTTTCGAGAATTTTGCGACTGACGTGGCCTTGCTTTTTCCGTTTGACTCGACGAGGCGAGCTAACGTACGCTCTATCTGCCAGATTTATGCGTGAATCGCGCGAGGCCCTTCACGTGCTTTGAATTCTCAACGGTCGAGTTTATCGTCGTTTCTACGTTTTGTTCGTGCCGCCACGTACCGCTTCGAGATGGCAAATGTATGTATCGAACGATTTCAACACCCAAGACTCGAAGAAGACGTTAAGAGAGAATCACGATAAGAGCCACGAATAACAACGCTATTAAATTACCTTGCACGGTCGAAACATAACGCGTCGTTTTCAATCGAACTCGTTACACTGCCGCGCTATTAGCAACGATCTCGTGGACGCACGTGCACCGTGCACGTACTTTTTCGCGGTAGTTATTCGATCAAGCTACGAATTCGCTCGATCGGATAAGATACCGTAGTGTCCGAGCGAAGGTGCAGCACTGAGGACTGAGGAGGCGGATAACTGTGGGGGCTTCCCGATCGACCAAGGTACCGTCACCGAACGACCGAGTTTCATCGTGGGTATTCGCGAGCCTCTATACGCTGCACAAATTCACGCACCACTACTTGTCACTGTCACCACATTGTGTACAACTCTGCGCAACACTGTACCTTTTCTTTCTACTCTTCCTCTTTCTTTTCTTTTTTTTTGCTTTCTATTAATCCCGACAAATTGCGAACCTCGACACTCTGACCACGCTCGTTTAATCGATCCTGAATATCGATCTTTCAAACGAATCTTCACAGTTCTTTTCTTTCGTCGATACTAACCGATACGATCGATCTCAAATAGAAACGAAGCTTCTACGTCCTCCTATTCGACTCTTCTACTCGAACGCGCTTGTCAAATTCATAGTCCAATCTGTCCCTCGATCGCTTCTGTGATCTGTCAACTCTGTCGACTCTGTGCAACGCTATACGACGCTCTTCTTTCTATTCTTCCTCTTCTGCCGAACAAACTCCTCGTGTCCTTTTACCTGACGCTTTGACCACGCGTTTGATCAACGATAGAAAGCCGAAATATTCGAAACCAGCTATTGTCTCTCGATGAATGATCGGAGAATGATTTTTGAATCGTAATGGCGGCGCTACGTAACGAGAAACCGGCCGGTAAAAACGTCGATGTATCGGGGACGGTTCGAGGAACGGGCGAACAGACTAGCGACGCTTCTTCCTCATCTTCTTCTTCCCTTCTTACCGCGAGCTAGCAGTTCAAACTGGTCGTACGACCTGGCCTCAGAGGTTGACGTCATGGACTGTGCCCAGAGTGGGATCTCAGCTACTCTCTCTCAGTTTCGCGCTCGTCGCGTCTCTTTTGTCTAGTTTACCTTACGTTAGAACAGTGGGGATCGACTACATTATATCCTGTTGCTCGTTCGCTATCCGTACGATACGCACCGCTTTTTACTGCTCGACGATGATCGCGTCGACGCGTCTATCTCCGTGGCTCGTTATTTTTAATCGATGACGAATCCTACCACGGTTATTCGTTCGCGGTTTAGTCGAGTTCACGATTCGATCGTGGCCGCATTGTCCCTTTAACTCGTGCGAGAGTCAAAAAGACTGTCGAGAGTTCCCGAGGGAAGAGAAATTCTCGAATCGTCTCGGAAGCATCGTACCGAACTAACAGCCTCTCTGCCTTTGATTCTTTGTCTTCGACGGATACTTCTCTCCGTTTCCTCTGTCTATGTACTCTCTTTTCTAATTACGAGCAGCCGCTTCCAATTCCTTATGAGAGAGACACGAAGCAAATAGTTCCGAAACCGTCGCAAAGGTGCAAATTTCATCGGAAGTCGCCTCGCTCGTCGACCGCTTAATAGTCGAGCGCTATTGTAAGAGAGAATTACGAGAGTGTTCTCCCCGAGTCTTCGAACGAGACGAAAAGCCTTTCAACCGCGTCGACAGGAAACCGTTACTCGAATGCGATTCCGTTTCCTCGCGGAGGTTATCGAATATTTACGAGCGTTCGTTTCGATCGAAAGGTCGATCGACGGAAGAACGTCATTTTATTTTTTACTTTTGATTGCGAGGTCGATTTGTTATTACGAAATATTTGAATCGTAACGAAAAGGAAGGAGAGGAGAGAAAGAAAGAGGGAGAGAGAGAGAAAGAATCGTCTGTAAATTATTTAACTAGTTTTACGTCTTGACAAAGGTTTTCGTCAAATATTCTGTCACCGCCTATTACTTTTCTCTTTCTTACGTCGCAGAAGAGTTAGTATACGTTCCATTTTTACAATTCGAGACAGAAGAAGAGTTTGTTCTTTACGTGGATGTTTTAACAAGATGATCGTATTTTAACACGCGCCAGCTAATGAAGAGTAGAGCCACGACGATACTAGTTCCCACGTTTTTCCGTTAGAACTGCCGCCGTTACGCTCAGCTACTTCCGCCGACCCCACCGGAACTGTAGCGTACGTTTGATCTGTCGCATCAACGAACTGACCGTCATCCATAGGAACAGGCCGCAGAACGTTCTATTTATTCCGAAAATATAAGATAAAGATCATTTATAACTGGATTTTACAAACTTATCACCAAAATTCCGTATCTCGGGTGACGACAAGTGTGGACAAAATTCTCGAAAATTCTGGCACGCGACAATTTTTCCAATTTTTCGAAGTGATGCTTATAAATTTTGCAAGATCCTAATGCTCGATCGGATCACACGCACATTCTCTTACATTTGAGTAAAACGGTCGTTTCTTATTCGAAGAACCTCCGCGCCACCTGGTGGAGGTATCATACTCGCGTGTAGCTTTGGATAGTCGCAGCTCCGTTTTATCAGTAAGGTAAAAACGAAAAAGCATCGAGTAGAACACGTTATCAGTCGCTTCACTTTCGTCGCGATATAGACACGAGGTGAACGCGTTTCACTTTCACTGAACAACACGAGGTAATAGAAAAGCTCTCGACGAGACGATGATATACACGTACAACTTTCCGGTATTCCGACACCAGAGACGTGCAAGAACCCCCCCCTGAAACACTCGGGACGTGAATGCCGTAGTTCAAACGGGCCCATGTCGCTCTACCCGGGTCCTACGGCGCCCCAGGCGTGTGCTTATTTCCATCGATGCCCTGTGTCTCTTCAAGTACATCTTCTTGTATGAACCAAAAGTCCAGAGGCAAATAGATTGTACACTATTTCGGTATCGTGTAATAAAGCTTGGAGAAAATTGTCAGACCGTGTGATACGATAAGAGAAGAAAAACGGGTAGAGTCAAGAAAAATTATGGCTCGAAGAATCCTGAATTCGGGGAGTCGAGGTCGAGTAGATTCCTTTTTACCTTTTTTAAAAAATATTTGCTTTACAAGTACACCTGTCTATAAATAAATATATTTATCGTATGTACAACGAGTCACAAGCGAATATATACCTTACAAAAATCAGATTCCTATAATATCGATTTACCTGTGTTTTACCATTAATTTGTACTTCCCTACATATCGTATATCGCTTTAACGAGTTTTCAATTTGTATAATTTCTAGTTTTCAAAATATTTGTAAGAGTCTTTAAATAAATTTTGTATATACAAGGTGCATAGTCATTTTCGGCTCTCGCCATACATATTCATATCTATCACGATTTACTTACAATTCATCGTACAAATCATATTTCGTTCGCGTTACGCAAATTGATGCATTCCAAGACTAACTTTTCTTCAACTAAAATTTCATCAAATTCTTCCAACCCGACCGTCGCTTTTGTTCTCTGCGGCCATTTTTCCATCCAAAGCATCTTACACATCGACAAATTTCCTCCTAACCATAAAAAATGTAATACAGGGAAAATTGAAATTAAGCTACTTTGGTGGTTCTCCAGTGGCTACGGGCACGAGATCGTTGTCCCTGTTTTTCGTCCATTTAGATACGAGCACGAGTCAACCCCCACTCCATCCTTGGACGATGAATGTTCCACTCAGACCCAGCTACCTTTTCCCTACTCTCAAACTAACCAGGGCTATACGAAGCGTTCTTGGTGCCTCTGTGCATTTCTCTATCGAATTTGCATCTCGAGAAACCGGTTTATCGCGCGATTACGAGATTACAACGGGAAATGGCGATCTGCGTCGGCCAACTTTCCATGAAGTAATACATTGCAAAGATCGGTGTGCAATTTTGTAAAAATTCCTCACGTCCAATACAGAATCGAGGAGGATATTTCGCGAAGATTCGGAGGATGGTTAAAACCGTGAGGGTAGGGTCAGGTTGAACGAAGATCCGGGACTGGTGCTTCGAGTTTACGGTGGTGAGGAGTGCAGCTGCCATGGCAAATGGTCGTACATCTGCTGAGACACGACTGAGAAAAGTTCACCGCGAAACCCAACAGGGTTTCCAGCGTTTATAGATCATTCGATAGAGATTTCACGTGGCCTTCTCGCGACAACGCCAGTAGGGGGCCAGAAGATTCGGGATCTCGAGTAACCAGACATGTTTCATTTAGCGTTTGATGTTATTTCGTATTCGATAAGGACATTTGCCAGATAGTCTCGAGTGGAACGAACGAACTGTTAAAAAATTTGTCGAATATGACTTTTTATTCTTAAACTCATCCATGAATTTCTATACGTATATGTTTCTTCGAATCGATTTGCAAAATGGGAGAAACATCCCCTTCTCGCTTGACATTTCCGGTTGACACAAACGGAATCAGGTTCTATGAGAAAAACGCGAGGTAAAATGCAAATAAGGTATTGAGGTAAGTGGCCTTAGAAATTCAAATTTTCTTCGGATACAGTCACGATTCGGAGATTATTATTCGTCGACGTCCACGATTCGAAGTCGATGTAACGTAATACGAATATGTTTGCTTTTCGAATGACTATCGTCGTGATTCTGTGTAGCAACAGTTAGAAAGGTAATGTTACATATACGTGTTTCAGTTTACCTTTTGCTTTAGATAAAAGCTCGAAGCTTCAAACTTGTTATAACTTGATCTTATTGTAAAATTGTTGCGATATCGAAAGTACAGATAAACGGGCTTTCTGAAATTCGTGATTACACATTCACGTAATAATGGCACTTGATATTTGGCTCAACGAGGGAAGAAAGGTATTATAACGAAAAACAGGTGTTATTCGCGTACTTTCAAATACAATTAAAATATCAAGCTTAGTGTAAAGGACTTGTCGTATTGCACGACGCAAAGTCAAAAGTAAAATAAACGAAAGAAAGACTTTATCGCAAGAATTACGAAATTGTTGTTACCAAATAGTTACCAAATTGCTAACGAGAACGGAGCAACTAAAACGACTGTATTTCATGAATGGCTGTATTTTTTCACGCAGCTGTGCCTCCTTGATTTACTTTTCGTACCAGTGTATCACTACGATCGTAGAGAAAGAAAGTTGGCAGCTGCATCTATGGTTTCGTCTTTCCTCGCTTTGTTTTTCGACGTGATATCAACGCAGAAAAACTACCACGTAGGAAACTTGCTGTCGAATTTTACGACCGTGTCTTGCAACAATAACCAACAACGCGAAACTAATGTTCAGAAAAATCGTTATACTTGGTTAATAAATGCTCGCGAGCTTTCGTCGTTCGAATGGCTAATTACGAGGCGAGGAAGTCGATACGTTTTAAGATTCATTGTAGTTACAAATCATGCGACGTATCTGCATACAATGATTTTTCTTCGTCGTTAACCTGTTTCGACGATTTTCGCCAATGCGCTGTAATTCTCAATACGAGTTTAAATATTATGAGATTAAATGTTAAATCGCAGAAACGTTAAACGAACAACGAACTGTAATGGGAAAAATTGAAATGTTAAGTAGGAAGCGAGGCACGATTTTTTGAAAACCACTGTAAAAGAAAAATCTGAATTAATCTGTACGCTGTGATCCGCGACTGAACTCGCAATTCATCGTAAAAACGAAGAAGTGTCGAGGCGAGAAGAAGCGAGTTCATTCGTTACACCGTCACGATCCGTGATTGTGAAGGAGCGCGAGGGAATCGAATCGAATTTAATCGAACCGAATAAATTCGCCCCGTTTATTTGCACGGGGCTCGCGTAAAATGACCCCATCGACGAAAATAACGTTCGAACAGCCTTGATCGGCACGTACAAAAGGTAGCAGGCTAACACGACTATTTTCGTCGACCTTTTCACGTGCGTACACGCGTTCCAGCACGGTACGATTGCAGCACGGTGTATATCGCGGCGACGTGCGTGAGCACAGGTGCACGAAGAAAGGAGCGGCACCAGAGGTGAAGGAAACGAGAGGACGCTGGCTAGAAGAAGAAGGGAAGAAAAGAAGAAAGCGCACTTGCGGTTGGACGAAGGTGAACTGGCGAGAGGGTTTGCTTTTTCTAGTCGATGTTATAGTACGCGTTCGAGTAAATTAGAGGAAGCGGGGGGTTAGTGAGTGAGTGAGAGAGTGAATGAGAGAGAGAGAGAGAGCACGTATGTAAGAAAGGCACGTGGATAGTTCACGGATGATCGGGAAAGAACCGATGAAGTACATCAGACGATCCGTAAGAAGAATCGTATTTGAGATAAGAATATAGAGAACGTGGAGCTTAACGCTTTATCGATGATGCGATTTACTACGTACGGAGTCTTGTTAGGCGTGTATTTTTAGAAAATGGTATCCAAACGGAATGTAAAATATCGATAGCTTCTTCCGAGTTGTATGTTTTAAGTTAATCGAAGAATAACGATATGAAATTCGAGCAAAATATTTGACAAAATTTGAGAGTACCTGTTCCGTTAGTACGTTTCATTTTACATTATGTACAAGTGTCGTGACAGAGCTAGAACGTTTCTTGTTCTCTTTTGTTTGTTTGAAGAGTAACGAGTGGGTCGACCATGGAAATGGATAAGTAGTAAGCTAACGTCTCGCTTCAGGAACGATTTACGAGAGAACGATTTTATCGTGGAGAAATCGCTGACAATGTCTTTACGTAAGTGGAAAGCACTAAATTGTTTTTTAAATTCGTATTGGAGAATTAGAAACAAATTTTCGACGCGTAAAAGAAAACAATCGGAGATTGGATATCGATTTACGGAATGACTTTTTAGAAAACTATCTTTTCGAGAAGGAACGACGGATGTGACAAGTGGTTAAACAGCAGTTTGACGTCGATTTCGATAATATGGAACGACAGATGCTTTTAACGAAGTATATAAATATTTGGTATAAATAAAGAATAAAGTAAAAATTGGAAAAATCGCAAACGTTGATTTAAAAAGTAATTCTTTAAAGAGCTATAGGTGAAAAAATAAAGAGCAGAGTTTCTGATAGAATGCCGTTTACGCTGGCCGGAAATGAAAAAGAAATATTTTTACAATACGTAACGAGCACGATGATATTAAAAGAAAGTAGCTAAATTAGAATTCATATTCACGAAAGCTGTATTTCGCTAACGCAATGTTGAATTCGCATTCACGAAAGCAGCACTCTGCTAACAAGCGTAAATAAACAAATTTTGTATGGTAAATTTACGCGTCATGGAGGTATATAAACGTACGCAAGGTAAAAAAGCCTATTTACGGTGAATATAACGAGTGAAGTTTTGAAAAAAAAAAAATGATTAGACGCTGCAAATATATCGTATTAATTTCAAAAAGATAAAGTTAAAACCCCGTTTTTTTCCCCACCTCGAAGAAAAAGATCTATCAAGAAACGATTAGACGTTATCGTTGAGTAGTACGATCGATATCAGTAAGACGAGCACCGTGATAAAATACAATTTTCCTTCAACAAGTCAAACGTTAAACGTCTCGCGAGTATCTTTAAGAAAGTGTCACTCGTTCCGAGGCATCGAAATTAAGCGATTACTCGTACTAAGGAGAAAAGTGGTTCGAATAAGAACAAATTTTTGTCTATGTAATCGCGTATTTCTTCAGTGCGTCGTTGTATCCGATATTTGTTAATCGCCCAAATAGAGATAGAGGACGAGAAGCGTTTGTATTTTCCCTTTAGATGTTTTCTTCGTTGCCGCGTTAAAGGCATCGTTGAGTCGCGAAAGGGAACAGCAGTAAAGACGAAAGTAACCGATCCGGAGTTGATCCGGAGAGCTCCGTCGTGGAAATTGATTTCAACGTGACTCGTTCAACGGGAAAATTAAAATCAGCTTTCGTCGTAGCGATTTCTATCGTTACCTCGAAATAGTTTATTCTGCTTTTACGAAATTTGTAATTTCAAGTACGAGACGCGTTTTAAACTTTTACCAGCAGTTCGTCGATTTGATCATCGGTCGTTCGTCGTGGTGTTGCGCGAAACTGTGACAGCGTTAAAAGACGGTGTTCTGCTCGGGATTTCTGTCTCTATTCTTTCGCACGTGCATTTTCCGATACGCCATATGGCCACAGATAAAAACCACATGCCGGTATATTCCCATGAACATCGAGCCGACAGGTACAAAACCTAACATGTGCTGCGATGCGCACTGAGCTTTGATATTCGTTTTATTTCAGCAGTATCTGTTACTAACTACATCATAGATTTATATCGGTAGATTTATTGAAATAAATTAATTTTATTAAATATCTCTTCCTATTCTTCTAAACAGCAAGTAGTTGTATTGAAAGTATTTGCCCAGTATTTTCCATGGCCAATCTCGCAATAAATATTTTCATTCCGTTTTTTAAATTTATCTTTGGTTAGAAAATATTATACGACACGTAGGAAGCACGTGGCATCGATGTTCGTATGTTCAGGAAGCGAATACGAGAACAGATGTTAGAAATCTAGTTTCTCAAAGTGATTTCCTCCAAAAAACAAAAACAGTTTTAAGAACGTGACATATGCGTCCGATTCTATGCTTACGAGGGATGAAACTGTATGGTTCAGTTACGGCTAATGACAAAGCTTACGTTAACTAGGTTTTACAGCAGATTTTATATTAAATGTCGCATTAGGTTACGCGTTAATTGGCATTAGATCTTGCATCGAATGTGATAAAAAATGTAAAAGACGCGTTACACACAAAAATTGAACATTTATTATGGAAAATATTTCTATATTTTTAAAGTAATTCGCTTTGAACGTTGGATTTTTGTAAACGAACTATCGAATAAAAAAGATTATATTTAAGCACTCACCGAAAAGTATTTGTATTCGACGCAGATTGAAGAGGATTTATCTGCAACATAAAATATATCGTGTTTGTTTTATAAATTAATTTTAGATCGATTATAACGTTACAGTCATAGTTACATGTAACATTATAATCGGAATTTTGTTACGAATCGTTATATTTTTATGAGTAGAGTTAACAACGTGTTTTAACATTTAAAATTTACTTTTCCTTTGAACCCCCTCGATTATCAAGCAACAATATATCATAAATGTGCTCGTTCGCGAAATGAAACACACGTTTATGGTAATTTCGACGTTTAATCAATAAAATAACAAATATTATATCAACTGATAGCATTAAGGAAACATTGCGAAACATTTAATGTAATCAGAATCACGTGATTGTGTAATTTTTATACATGCAAATTTAAGAAATGTCAGTCACGTTATTCTTTAAATAGAACGTAAAGAAACACGACGATTATTTGGAAATTTTACTAAAAAAAAAATTCTTTTTACAAATATTCTAAATACAGGGTGGTTGGTAACTGGCGGTACAAGCGGAAAGGGGGTGATTCTACGCGAAAAAAGAAGTCGAAAATATAGAATAAAAATTTTTTTTTAATTTTTCCATCGAGACAACGATCTACAGTGAGATCCGTTATAACGAGACGCGATAAAACGCACGCGTACCGAGCGAAAATTCAAAGTCGATTTTCTCAAAAACAAAGCTTCAAACGAAAACTGTTTATTGTATATTTTCGACTTCTTTTTTCGCGTAGAATCACCCCCTTTCCGCTTGTACCACCAGTTACCAACCACCCTGTATATTAATAACAAATATATCGAGATAAATATATAAGATTGAGAACAATCGATTAATTTTATTTTTTTTATTTTATTATTAAAGTAACTTTGATTATCATTTAATAGAATTGATTTTCCCAATATTAAACCCAAAGGATGAAAACTTGACATTTGATGGACTAACGTTTAAACGGCAAATTCGTTCAAGTTGTACATACGTACGTGACCTGTTCCTGTTTACTCGAAAACTATTCCCAATGCTCGCTTGAATGAATACAAACGTTAACTGATACATTTACATATATTTCTATCAAATATTGGATTATTGATCGAGCAAACAAATTCGTGCAAAGAAAACTACGTATATTAGGTTAATCGAAACGTTCCGTCTCTTCTCTCTTTGTCTTTTTCGAAGAGATAAAATCATTAATTTGAAATATTTTCTATAAATTGATCTGTAACGTACGAGGGAGGTAAGAGAGTCGAACAGTTCGTGTTCTTGTATTATATCGTTTTTTTAAAATTCTGCCGCATTTTCCTTTGAAAAATCGTTGACTCGATGTTACGAGCGAAGAGGATTAATTTTCATATTTAGGCTGTTTATCGTTCAAAGCCTCTGTACCGCGGACGCTCGTCATTTTTACAGAAATAGAAGAAAGATAAGTGGCACGGAATGAAATTGACATCCTTCTCCGGCAAAAAATTACTTTGTATTTTATATCATTTGGTTTTCCTTCCTCGGCATTTACGTCATTTGTCATATCTAAATTGTACGATCGACGAAGGCAAGATACTCATACAGGGGAAAATCGGTCGATAGTTGAGACGAGAAGAATCGTCGATTCGTTATATTACAAAGGAATCCCCAAGCTACTTGGTTACGTCTACGCGCCCCATAAAAATGTGCACGGTGCTTTACATCGAGTGAAACGGTTCCCACGACACCCTGTGCGTCGTACTCTATGGGAACGTTTTATTGGGGTGAAATTTTACGTGTCTGCAGCTACTCGTGTACGCACTCATACGATCAAACATGTCGCTCGTAGAAAGTCGATCGTAACGGTGAAACGTACGATCCTAACATGTAGATGTTGCTTGCAACAAAAGGTAGTTTCGTATTAGACATTTAATGGAAGGTTAATCGAAGAAGTCGCCTTTGTGCTGCCTCGATTTGCTAAATTAATTGATATATAAAATTGCAATTTTTTTCTATTTGGTAACTATACTTTGCTATGTATGTTAGACCGTGCTACAACATTTGCGAAAAAGATACGTAAAGTATACCCGAGGAAAAGAAATATAAAAATAAATGTTAGTAACGTAAATAGTAAAATACGGAAGATACAAAACGATTCGATACTTAAATCGTTACTTGAATTACGATGCTACAAAAACGCCTCCTTTACCGATCAATGCCATTTAAATAATATTCCGTAACGTCAAGTAAATATCAAATTTTCTAAAATTACTCCTTCTTTCCTTTTCTAACCATCTTCAATTTCTTTCTCGATAAATCCTTATTCAAATAAATCTGTTTAAATAAATTTGCACAATACAGAGCGAACAACACGTTATCAGAAACGCTATACGAGCAGATTACAAAAGGTCTCCACTAACAGGGATATAAATTTTAATACGAGAAATTATTTAAATCATATATTTCGACGCTAAATAAAATCGCGTAATCATTTGACCGATCTCTGACAAAATAAAGTGAACAATATTATACAATATTATTTGCACAAATTGCAGCTCTAAACGGCAAAAAAATATTTTGACAAAAATGCCAAATTGCTGGATCGAATGTTTCCAATCATATATAAATAACCGCAGTACCTTTCTTTATCAAAAGATTAAAGGAGAAAATGAAACGTGTACGATACGTTCGATCAATTTGATTATATATAGCGTAGTTGACATAAAAGTTAAATTATTCATCGATAATATGTCAATTATATGTCGTATCATTTTAATTAGCTATGTTTGTACATTGACACAAGTGTCGAAAGCTACGTGTGTTTTTTGACGGATAAATTATTTTTTACGAACTCTACGGCTTATATAAATGAGAAACGCAATATCTTGGCATTGTCTCAAATTCGTCGTGCCTGAAGGGGTCAAAAATGGCGAAAGTCGCAATTGTATTCTGTTTTTTCGTTATAGCTGCGTATGTAAGTGAATTTTTCTCAAGTTCCGAATTAACTCACAGTCTCTTTCCTTTTTGCTAATATTTTTCAAAATAATTTCATCTTCCCTTTTTATTTATATCTTACACGATGTTTCTAAAAACGAGTTACCTACGGATAGACATTTCCGCGCGGCAACACCACCTAACTTATCAAAAAATCTATTTTTGTTTTATTTTAGGGTAGTGCCTTTCCTGGATTACCAGGATTCCTTGATCCAGCGAGCAGAGTACATAAACACGAAGAAAAAGTTACGGTAAAAATAAAAGGCATCATTCAAGACGCAAAGGTAGTCTTAAAGCATCATAAAGAGGAAGCTAATTTTTATCTGAAGCAAATGAGAGAAAACGGTAAAGAAATAAAGAGGAATGCGAAATATAAAGTCAATGACATATTGAAGGATGTAAGTGTGTAATATTGTATATTCCTAGCAGGAATCATTCAAATTAAAAAGATTTGAAAAATACATTTGAGTCATTCCACAAGTAATACATATAGCTAATTGGATATTATGATTCAGATATATACAGGGTGCCTCATACAATTAGAACAAACTATAGCTTCGAAATAGAAAAAATAGAAAAAGATAGATATATGTGTGCTATGTTACATAATATATTATATTATATTATATATGTACATATGTAATGAATAATTAAATTATGACACAAGTTTCTCTGTGTTACAATGTCTTTTCACTTTGTGCATCTAGGTGGCACATGAAATGAAAATTTTAAAAAGAAAAGCACATGGAAATGATAACAACCAGTGCACAGCTATCGCAAAGGATTTGAAGAAAATACGTGACAAGATCTTAAATTCGGTTAATAAATGTGTTTCAAACTATATGGATGAAGCGATAAATGTGGAAAAGCAAATAGTTCGAGCTTCTGAAAAGTTCCTGTCCAAGACTGAAGATGTTGTTAACGAAGCTGCACAATGCGTCGTATCCAACGCACTTTTCATTGATGCAATTGCATGTTTAGATAACGTAAGTACTTAACCCGTTTCTACAATAAATAATACCGTTTCTGGAATAAAAAGTAAAATTATACACAAATATATTTTATTCAGAATAAAGGACAAATATTTTTAACGTAGTAATGCGTAAAACAACATACAAAAATATATACTATATACAGATATTATCTATAAATAACATTCTATAGTTTAAATGAACGACATTTAATTCCTCGTAACAATCATAAAAATTATCACAATTAGCAAAATATTAAAACCACTACAAATTAATATAATACAAATTTTATTTTTATCCCATACAACCATAATAGGCACTGCGGAAAGTAACGAAACATTCGAACACGGAACTTCCGAAGATTACAAAAGAAGCTACCAAACAGATTAAACATATGTCAACATTGAAACATACACTATCAGACTGCACTGTAACAAAGCTTCAACTATCTCTTTTTGAAAAACTTGAAAAAATCCTCAAAAAGATTAAAAAATGCAACAAAGATGAGCCTTCGACAACACAACGCCCGACACCATCACCTAGAACACACGCACCGCACTCATCAGACAAAACAACTGTAACTACGAAAGTATCAACTACTAGTACCACCCAAGGATCGACTTCCAGAAACACAGAAAAACCATCTAGTAGTGCAACTGAAAAATCAACCTCAAGCACTACAGAAGGGCCAGCTAGCGGCACTACTCAAAAAATTACCACAGGCAGCACAGAAGGACCAACAAGTAGCACTATCCAAGAATCCAGCTCAAGCAGCACAGGAGGTCCAAGTACTACTAGTACAAAGGAATCATCCTCAACCAGTACAGAAGAACCCGCTAGTAGCACTACCCAAGGATCCAGCTCAGACCCCACAGGAGGTCCAAGTACTACGAGTACAAAGGAATCATCCTCAGACACCACAGAAGGACCAGCTATTAGCACTACCCCAGAATCGAGTCCTAGCACCACAGAAGGACCAGCTATTAGCACTACCCCAGAATCGAGTCCTAGCACCACAGAAGGACCAGCTGTTGCCACTACCCAAGAATCTAGTTCAAGCAGCACAGGAGGACCAGCGAGTAGCACTACCCAAGAATCCAGCTCCAGCAGCACGGAAGCTCCAAGTACTACTAGTACAAAGGTAACATCCTCAAACACCACAGAAGGACCAGCTATTAGCACTACCCCAGCATCCAGTTCTAGCACCACAGAAGGACCAGCAAGTAGCACTACCCAAGAATCCAGCTCAAAACCCACGGGAGGTCCAAGCACTACGAGTACAAAGGAATCATCCTCCAGCAGTACAGAACAACCTGCTATTAGCACTACCCAAGAATCCAGCTCAAGCAGCACAGAAGGACCTGCAAGTAGCACTACCCAAGAATCCAGCTCAAGCAACACAGAAGCTCCAAATACTACTAGCACAAAGATAACATCCTCAGACACTACAGAAGGACCAGCTATTAGTACCACCCCAGAATCCAGTTCTAGCACCACAGAAGGACCAGCAAGTAGCACTACCCAAGAATCCAGCTCAAGCGGTACAGAAGCTCCAAGTATTACGAGTACAAAGGAAACATCCTCCAGCAGCACAGAACAACCTACTATTAGCACTACCCCAGAATCCAGCTCAAACCCCACGGGAGGTCCAAGCACTACAAGTACAAAGGAATCATCCTCCAGCAGCACAGAACAACCTACCATTAGCACTACCCAAGAATCCAGCTCAAGCAGCACAGAAGCTCCTGCAAGTAACACTACCCAAGAATCCATCTCAAGCAGCACAGGAGGACCTGCAAGTAGCGCTACCCAAGAATCTACCGTAAGCAGCACAGAAGGACCAGCAAGTAGAACTACCCAAGAATCCAGCTCAAGCAGCACAGAAGGACCAGCGGGTAACACTACCCAAGAATCCAGCTCAAGCAGCACAGTAGGTCCAGCTAATAGTACTACTCAAGGATCTACCTCAAGCGATACAGAAGGTCCTGCTAGTAGCACTACCCAAGAATCCAGCTCAAGCAGCACAGAAGGTCCAAGTATTACTAGTACAAAGGAATCATCCTCCAGCAGCACAGAACAACCTGCTATTAGCACTACCCAAGAATCCAGCTCAAGCAGCACAGAAGGACCAGCGGGTAGTACTACCCAAGAATCCAGCTCAAGCAGCACAGTAGGTCCAGCTAATAGTACTACTCAAGGATCTACCTCAAGCGATACAGAAGGTCCTGCTAGTAGCACTACCCAAGAATCCAGCTCAAGCAGCACAGAAGGTCCAAGTATTACTAGTACAAAGGAATCATCCTCCAGCAGCACAGAACAACCTGCTATTAGCACTACCCAAGAATCCAGCTCAAGCAGCACAGAAGGACCAGCGGGTAGTACTACCCAAGAATCCAGCTCAAGCAGCACAGTAGGTCCAGCTAATAGTACTACTCAAGGATCTACCTCAAGCGATACAGAAGGTCCTGCTAGTAGCACTACCCAAGAATCCAGCTCAAGCAGCACAGAAGGACCAAGTACTACTAGTACAAAGGAATCATCCTCCAGCAGCACAGAAGAACCTGCTATTAGCACTACCCAAGAATCCAGCTCAAGCAGCACAGAAGGTCCAAGTATTACTAGTACAAAGGAATCATCCTCCAGCAGCACAGAACAACCTGCTATTAGCACTACCCAAGAATCCAGCTCAAGCAGCACAGAAGGTCCAGCTAATAGTACTACTCAAGGATCTACCTCAAGCGATACAGAAGGTCCTGCTAGTAGCACTACCCAAGAATCCAGCTCAAGCAGCACAGAAGGTCCAAGTATTACTAGTACAAAGGAATCATCCTCCAGCAGCACAGAACAACCTGCTATTAGCACTACCCAAGAATCCAGCTCAAGCAGCACAGAAGGACCAACGGTTAGCACTACACAAGAATCCAGCTCAAGCAGCACAGAAGGTCCAAGTATTACTAGTACAAAGGAATCATCCTCCAGCAGCACAGAACAACCTGCTAGTAGCACTACCCAAGAATCCAGCTCAAGCAGCACAGAAGGTCCAGCGGGTGGCACTACCCAAGAATCCAGCTCAAGCAGCACAGAAGGTCCAGCTAATAGTACTACTCAAGGATCTACCTCAAGCGATACAGAAGGTCCTGCTAGGAGCACCACCCAAGAATCCAGCTCAAGCAGCACAGAAGGTCCAAGTATTACTAGTACAAAGGAATCATCCTCCAGCAGCACAGAACAACCTGCTATTAGCACTACCCAAGAATCCAGCTCAAGCAGCACAGAAGGACCAGCGGGTAGTACTACCCAAGAATCCAGCTCAAGCAGCACAGTAGGTCCAGCTAATAGTACTACTCAAGGATCTACCTCAAGCGATACAGAAGGTCCTGCTAGTAGCACTACCCAAGAATCCAGCTCAAGCAGCACAGAAGGACCAAGTACTACTAGTACAAAGGAATCATCCTCCAGCAGCACAGAAGAACCTGCTATTAGCACTACCCAAGAATCCAGCTCAAGCAGCACAGAAGGTCCAAGTATTACTAGTACAAAGGAATCATCCTCCAGCAGCACAGAACAACCTGCTATTAGCACTACCCAAGAATCCAGCTCAAGCAGCACAGAAGGTCCAGCTAATAGTACTACTCAAGGATCTACCTCAAGCGATACAGAAGGTCCTGCTAGTAGCACTACCCAAGAATCCAGCTCAAGCAGCACAGAAGGTCCAAGTATTACTAGTACAAAGGAATCATCCTCCAGCAGCACAGAACAACCTGCTATTAGCACTACCCAAGAATCCAGCTCAAGCAGCACAGAAGGACCAACGGTTAGCACTACACAAGAATCCAGCTCAAGCAGCACAGAAGGTCCAAGTATTACTAGTACAAAGGAATCATCCTCCAGCAGCACAGAACAACCTGCTAGTAGCACTACCCAAGAATCCAGCTCAAGCAGCACAGAAGGTCCAGCGGGTGGCACTACCCAAGAATCCAGCTCAAGCAGCACAGAAGGTCCAGCTAATAGTACTACTCAAGGATCTACCTCAAGCGATACAGAAGGTCCTGCTAGGAGCACCACCCAAGAATCCAGCTCAAGCAGCACAGAAGGTCCAAGTATTACTAGTACAAAGGAATCATCCTCCAGCAGCACAGAACAACCTGCTATTAGCACTACCCAAGAATCCAGCTCAAGCAGCACAGAAGGACCAGCGGGTAGTACTACCCAAGAATCCAGCTCAAGCAGCACAGTAGGTCCAGCTAATAGTACTACTCAAGGATCTACCTCAAGCGATACAGAAGGTCCTGCTAGTAGCACTACCCAAGAATCCAGCTCAAGCAGCACAGAAGGACCAAGTACTACTAGTACAAAGGAATCATCCTCCAGCAGCACAGAAGAACCTGCTATTAGCACTACCCAAGAATCCAGCTCAAGCAGCACAGAAGGTCCAAGTATTACTAGTACAAAGGAATCATCCTCCAGCAGCACAGAACAACCTGCTATTAGCACTACCCAAGAATCCAGCTCAAGCAGCACAGAAGGTCCAGCTAATAGTACTACTCAAGGATCTACCTCAAGCGATACAGAAGGTCCTGCTAGTAGCACTACCCAAGAATCCAGCTCAAGCAGCACAGAAGGTCCAAGTATTACTAGTACAAAGGAATCATCCTCCAGCAGCACAGAACAACCTGCTATTAGCACTACCCAAGAATCCAGCTCAAGCAGCACAGAAGGACCAACGGTTAGCACTACACAAGAATCCAGCTCAAGCAGCACAGTAGGTCCAGCTAATAGTACTACTCAAGGATCTACCTCAAGCGATACGGAAGGTCCTGCTAGTAGCACTACCCAAGAATCCAGCTCAAGCAGCACAGAAGGTCCAGCGGGTGGCACTACCCAACAATCCAGCTCAAGCAGCACAGAAGGTCCAGCTAATAGTACTACTCAAGGATCTACCTCAAGCGATACAGAAGGTCCTGCTAGGAGCACCACCCAAGGATCCAGTTCAAGCAGCACAGAAGGTCCAAGTACTACTAGTACAAAGGAATCATCCTCCAGCAGCACAGAACAACCTGCTATTAGCACTACCCAAGAATCCAGCTCAAGCAGCACAGAAGGACCAGCGGGTGGCACTACCCAAGAATCCAGCTCAAGCAGCACAGAAGGACCAGCGGGTGGCACTACCCAAGAATCCAGCTCAAGCAGCACAGAAGGTCCAGCTAATAGTACTACTCAAGGATCTACCTCAAGCGATACAGAAGGTCCTGCTAGTAGCACTACCCAAGAATCCAGCTCAAGCAGCACAGAAGGACCAGCGGGTAGCACTACCCAAGAATCCAGCTCAAGCAGCACAGAAGGTCCAAGTACTACTAGTACAAAGGTATCATCCTCCAGCAGCACAGAACAACCTGCTATTAGCACTACCCAAGAATCCAGCTCAAGCAGCACAGAAGGACCAGTGGGTAGCACTACCCAAGAATCCAGCTCAAGCAGCACAGTAGGTCCAGCTAATAGTACTACTCAAGGATCTACCTCAAGCGATACGGAAGGTCCTGCCAGTAGCACTACCCAAGAATCCAGCTCAAGCAGCACAGAAGGACCAGTGGGTAGCACTACCCAAGAATCCAGCTCAAGCAGCACAGTAGGTCTAGCTAATAGTACTACTCAAGGATCTACCTCAAGCGATACGGAAGGTCCTGCCAGTAGCACTACCCAAGAATCCAGCTCAAGCAGCACAGAAGCTCCAAGTACTACTAGCACAGAGAAATCATCCTCAGACACCACAAAAGGACCAGCTATTAGCACTACCCCAGAATCGATTCCTAGCACCACAGAAGGTCCAGCTAGTAGCACTACCCAAGAATCCAGCTCAAGTAGCACAGAGGGACCATTCAGTAGCACTACCCAAGAGTCTACCTCAAGCAGTACTGAAGGACCAGCAAATAGCACTACAAAATCCACAACATCTAGCAGTTGTTCATGCGCTACTGCCGAACCTAGTACTACTGAATCACCGCGGGATATGTGGTATGCATCTTTATTGCGCTGTCTAAAAGAGAATAATTTTGATGGAATTCCAGTTGTCAGTGGGCGCAAGGTAATTTTGATCTTACAACGATGTCTATTTAACGTTGGTACACTGAGTCAGTTTTTAGCGAAAGGCTCGAACGAGGTATCATAATTTTCATAATTATGATAGTGAACAAACGAGAATTTGTAATTTATACACAAGCCAGGGACAATGTTGCTACAACGAGCATTGAAGGAAATATCAATCTATTCCTAACTGAAATCAATGGAAGAATCGAAGTTTGCACAATAATTTCTAGAATATATTAGGTCGGTCCATAAATTGGTTTGTTCCTCTGTACTATAATCGTTAATAAACAAGAATATATGATACAATTTTTCTTGTACAAGATACTTTTTCTGGTTATTTAAAACCGTTTTCCTTAACACATAGGCAGTATAATATTAATAGTGTAACAAACAACTATGATAAAAAGGACTTTAAATTTGCTTGTTTATTTACCATTTAATTCTATTTACTGTAATACATAGTCTAATAATAATTTTTTTCTGATGCATTATTCTTTATCATTTTTATCCGGTTTAATGAACTACAGAATGCGATATTGAAAAGGTGACACTAAACTTGAGCCAAATATTTATCAAATTGGGAATCACTATTATATTACGTTAGCAAAACTTAGGGAATCCTAATATTTTAATAACGTTTATGCACTCTACTTCAATTAATATTTATAATATCGGAACCATTATCTAGAATCTACTTACGTATTCTAAATTTCTATAGCGTCAATGAATCCGTATAAAATCCATATAGATAATAATAAATCTAAATGGTAAAAGAATGCATATCTTTCTATAATGGATTGTACATATAACGTGCATCTAAATAATAGAATATATTAACCTCGAATATATGTACATATTGTTTGCGACATGTTATTACGCCTAACTATTGTCAAACGTGTTTGCATGCCGTTGCTTTGTAGCTATCGGTTGCCTACATTACGGCGCTTACAGTCAACTTCGCTTAATCATGAAACAAGATTAGAAGTTCAGTTTGATAAATGAAGCAATTAGCGTAACGGTTCTTTTTCTTTTGTAAATTATTTTATATAACAACAAAATGTTAACAAAACTGGAAAAATTAAATTACAGGTTACCAAAATTAATAAATTTTCTTGTACAATAGCAATAAATGTGGTAAAACACGTAAATTTCATGAATTAGAGGCTACTTGATTGCCTTATTTCATGTAATATTAGAGAAATATCGAATAACCTTTATATTTAACTATGTATTAGTATTCTTTACTTCCTATAAATCTACCTACATCGATACGTTCTTTTTGTGGCTGCTTCATTCTCGTGTTCTGAAGAATCTCATAGGACAAATAATTGAGATAAGACCAAAACGAATGAGTAACTCATTCCTTAACAAAAGTCTGGATCGTTTCGTCTGCTTACGTTGGTCCGATTGTTGCGGTAGACTCGTTTCCCCGATCATAAGCCACGATTCTCAAGGGAAAAGTGCTTCACGCCAGGAAAGGGAAATAAGTGGCACGCGAGACGACCAACCACGTCCTTCACAGCTCTTCCAAAGGCATCGTTGTATTTCTTCCAGCAAGCAATGGGAAACAGTCACCGTAGCATCCTCCAACAGTCGCAAAGGGAGAAGGAAGAGACGAATAACGCGAAAGGTGATTCGATAGAAACGTTTCGTTCGAAGTTATTTCAGCGTTATTTGTTGTAACGTCTGACGAGTAAAATGTTGAAATTACTTTGGAATTGTTTTTTATTTCATAAATCTTTAATACATATCTCTACTGTGAATTTATATCCGAATAAAATTCCGTTAAAAGATCATACATTTGGCATACAAAGTAGCACTCATTCCATGAATTTATATGATCCATCGTATAAATATTATCAAAATAATTGTTTAACGATTTTAATTAGAAATTGTCGGTTGCTTACGATGAACAGCAAAAATCAAATAGTTTGAATAATTGAAGAATGTCGACGGATAAGCAAATTTATATTATGATAGTTTGTAATATACAGGGTGATTGGTAACTGGTGGTACAAGCGGAAAGGGGGTGATTCTACGCGAAAAAAGAAGTCGAAAATATAGAATAAAAATTTAAAAATTTAAACAATTAAAAAAATAACGTTAATCCAGACAACGATCTACAGTGAGATCCGTTATAACGAGACGCGATAAAGTGCAGGCGTACCGAGCGAAAATTCAAAGTCGATTTTCTCGAAAACAAAGCCTCGAACGAAAAATTTGTATTCTATATTTTCGACTTCTTTTTTCGCGTAGAATCACCCTCTTTCCGCTTGTACCACCAGTTACCAACCACCCTGTATATTCCATCGAAATTATTTCCATACAAGTATTTCTGCATTTACAACAGAGTGTAAAAATCCTGCACGACAGATAGCGTGACATTCGCAGGAAATTATAGAGCTTAAAAAACGACTGAAAAGATAAAATTCCAAGAACCGTGATGAAAAATACACACCGTGGAAATCGAAGAATGAAATTGCTTTCGACACAAAAAAAGGTACATATTTCAATGAAAGGAATTGCAGCCTGTTCGCCATGCTTTTATTTCATCGTCAGTGTTGGGATTGCGTGATAAAGATCAAGGATAAACGCAAAAGTCCTCTTCCAATAATTTCATTAAATCGTATTCTAAATTCTGTCGAATGTCTGTAAACGATCGTAAAATTTACCTCTCAACGGAACATTATATAATAAAATAATGAAATCGTTTCGAAACCTTATATATGTATATTATACGCGATATATTATACTTATTATACATTAAAAACTATGAAATGTTTTGATAAAACAATTTTTTTTATTATAACGAAACACGTACAAAGAGTGCTATTGGAAAGCACTTTAATAAGAACCACACCTTTTTATCATTGTAGGCATTACCTTTTGAGATACTAAGAAAATCAAGGGAAAGATATGTCAAGGGTAACTTGACGCCCTCTATTGTCACGGTATCGAAGAAAATTCCGTGGGATGTAAAAAATGCTTTCGCGCGTTATATTCTTTGTGTCGCCAGAATCTGCAGAACTTTACTGCCTTCCAGAGAAAATTGTCTAGAACAAACTAAAAATAATATTCTTTCTAAGCTTAATACATAAAGTAGGATCTTATAAACAGACTACACTGGAGACGCGTATCAAGTTGTATGATAAATGCAAATAAATGTTTAAATAATAAATAAATGTATGTAATAAATAAATGTATGTAAATAAATAGTTGTATAATAATGCTATCCAACGAGGTGCTCTTTCAATCGTTTTAAAATCGTAAAACGTTCGATTGCGAAATTTAAACGATAAACTATGTAAATGGCGAAGACTTAAAATTGTTTGAGACGTCACAGAATAAATAATAATCTAGGACTTATTATTTATTATTCGTGTTTTCGTAGCTTGCTTATGGTTCTGTATTTCCAACAATTTCTCGGTAATATCAGTAAACGTTACATAGACACGTAAACGCGAAACCGCAAGATACGCGAGACACGTTCTGGTCTAAGCATAAATAAAGTAACGAATTGTTCCTTTTTTCGAGGACAGCGGTGTTTCAAATTGAAATAACTTTACAATATGAAACAGAAAGAACACGAGTTCACCGTAATAATATTTCACCACCGTCGTCTTTTAAGCTTTTAAATTTTACTAAAATAGAATTCTGCGACGAAACTCGGTATCTTTTTCCCATTTGACAGTATCTTAAGATTCGTCAGGGCCACATCTGGCGACCGGTACAAGCTTCCATTACGTAAAATTTGCAAGTTTCGATAGAAGCATAAAGCGTTCACGCAAGAGAATAATCGATATGTTTCGCTTTCATAAACCGAGGCACGCGAACGAAATAATTTTCAGAGGATAAGAAATTAGGACATTGTTAGATTTTTATGCGAAGACGTTCCGTTTATGAGATATCTTTGTCTCTCGACTGATACAAAGATAAAAGTTTAAGAATAAAGCGAAAGAAGGAAAAATAGAACTTTAGAAATAAAAAAGAACATAGTTATATTCTTAACTCTTATCGTTTGTCGCATTTGCCGCATTTCTCGTCATACATCCTCTAACAAGAAACCACTGTTTCAGCAACGAACAACTCTGTCTATCGACGAGGTAGAAGCGCGTACGTGAATTTTATTGTTTCCCGTGTGTATACATTTTTAACCGAATTCACGCGAGTCGAAGACGCGTCTATTGTTCTTTCTTGAAAATGTATTAGGAACTCGAGACAGATATATCTTTCTGTTGAAAGAGTAACACTATTTCGCTATTTCGTCCGACAAACTCGAAATAGAAGAAATATCAAAGCTGAGAGGAATATTTTCACACGTTTTACACGACGGAAAAGTTTGTAACGAGGAGAAAATATTCGTCGTGGTATTATATATCAAAGATCGGTATATATTTCAAACTGCTAAAAGCAAACAAAAACGATATCGTCGTGGTCGAGAAATATTTTTCTCTCGTTAAATAAAAAATAGAAAGGAACTTTTACATTTCGATTTCGTGAATCCGGGACAGCGCGAACGCAGGTCCCGACTACCAAAAATTGTGCGCTCGACATACCCACATTAGGAGTATTCGCAAGGTTCAGCTCTACCCAAGTGCAATGGAGGAGCCTCGCCCAGAAGGAACCGCCTTCGTGATCACGGTATCCTCCGCGCCAAGTAAGTTATAATTCAATACCATTGCCGAGAAATTTTATCGGCTCCGCTATCCTTCCGCGCTCGCGAGAAATTCTATAGAAAACGAATGTCATCTAGTGGACAACAGCCGATCGTGATCGGATCGTTTTCAGAAATGGCCGACGCTCGCGAATCTTTGTTCGCTATATCCATTGATTTTTATCTCCAACGATATCGTTTATATATCTCTTCTATATGACATATCTAGCATCGATGCACGAGGTGCAAAATCGATCTATCATCTTACAATACTTCGTGTTATATAAACTGAAATACCGATCGCGCAAAAAGAAGAAAACGTTTCGGTTTGCTACGATTTCGATCTATTTGTAAGGTTACAACGAATCTTACGATTTTAATTTTAGAAAGTACCTATAGCTGATCCAATCCATCGGTCGATCGGAATCCAAATTTAGTAGAGTTAGTTCGGTAGAGTTTAGCGGTGTTAGTCGTGGAACAAAATGTATTTTCTACCGCGTTTACGAGGAAACGTAAGGTTCCAGGAAAATATACATTTGCATAAATATCCGCCAACTATTTATTATTATTATTATTAGATATATTTATTAGATTTATCATCGCCGTTATCGAAGAAAATATCCAACGCGGTTGACACGTACGAGATCTATCCTGCGCGCGCCTTAATTGCCATCGATAAATAAACAGGTGACCTCCTGTAGCGAGTAGTCTCGTTAAAACAGTATCGGGGGAGAGAAGCGAGCGATGGAAAAGAAAAATACGACGCACGGTAAATATTTATGGGTCCATTGGCTCTTTTATAGACCCGAGCGTTTTATTTGTGTATCCATCGTATGACAAAGACGTATCCAAAGACAAGATCCATCGTATCAAGGCGTTGCGTTGGTAATACGCAAGGTTTCGATGGTATTAAAAAAAGAACCCATGTCAAGGCTCGATCAATGTTGCTACCTTGATGGAACGCTTTCATCTGTATTTAACCCACAAGAAAAAAAAAAAGACATAGAAAGATAATTTTATTTAAAAATCATGGAAAGTGAGTATAATTTTTGCCCCGTTCTTTTTTTCTTTTTTTTTCATAACGGCGAGACATAGGGCGAAGTCTTTGCTCTTGGAAGCGACGCGCAACAGTGTCGTTGTCTGTCAGTATCTTTGTACGTTCATAGTGGATCGTTATCAGATACGGGCTTTTATATCCCATACTGCTATATTTTCTGAACCCATTTAGAAAGATGGGGTGTAGCTAGCCATCTGTATCTGATTCTTTAGATATACGCAAAAATTATCTTTCTTCTCGTAGAATAACTTCTCCGAATAAGCTATTTACGATCCAATTGCCCGTGTTTGGCCCTTCCACATCGGTGACCCGAAAATCCTGTTACCAGAAACGTTTTATCTCCCTTTTACTTCAGCTAATCGACATTTTAATATATTTCGCATACTGCTATTTTAAGCCACTGAAACTATTCGGTGCTAACTATCGAGTCCCAAGACAACCTTTTGTTTACCAATCGTTAACGTTATACACGTAGCAACTTGTAACGCGCAATCGGCGAAGCAAATCTTCGCGAAGGAGAATTCTATCGACGAACTCGACTTTCTGGTCATCTCGGTCAGTCGATCTCATTACGTACGTTATAGGTGAGACGTGTATAATAAGTTTTGGCGAAAGAACGACGCAACTAACGAAAGTCAATTTTTGCACATTTAGATAGTTCAGGTATATAATAAATTTCAGTTGAAGACGTTTGGCAATCCATCGTGTGTATCGGGGTAATAGAACTTGTTGAGAGAGAACTTTTTTACGTAATAGCACGTTTAGAGCCAAGGAGGTCGCTACTTCACCGAGTATTTTTATGCGATTCACCCACTTCTTTTTTTTCAAAGGACACGAAACACGTTATACGACCTCGTTCTTTCTTCGATTCTCTTTTTTTTTTTTTGTTTCATGAAATTTACAATGTCGATGAATAATCGGCTTCGTTACGGAGCCTTCGCATGTTTGTTTTGGCAAGGAACTTCACGCGTGTGACCTGCTTTTCAAATTGTACGATATGGACGTAATTGGATTTTTATTTTCGCGAGGGATTAAGTTCGATTTACATATTTAACGTTCCATTTTTATGCAATAGAGTTACAACGTTAGCGTTAAGCAAACTATATCGTTCTAATTTCAAACTAATATATTTTTGTACGCTTCGTTTCGAAGAGAGAAAAAATATTTAAAAACTGATCTTTTCGATTTGCGATCGAACACGGCTCGAACGACACGATTGCACGGTATCGACCTTACGTGAAAGGCAGAGTTGTCGTTGGTGGAGGTTGCTTAGAAGAGGACGACAGACCGTCACCCACGTAGCTCGGTTTTCGTCACGCTCTTACGGTTACGCGGCAATGCGAGAACACGTTTCGTAACGTAAACACGCAGTCGGTCGGCTGTACACCGTATCCGGAGCGATGCTCTTTCAAGAAGCCCGTTACTTCGTCGAATTTAACCGGCCATCGTTACTCTGTCCGATGGCAAAACGCAAGAGGACGAAGCCGTTCAAATTAACCAACAGTGAGCGACAGACATTTCTCTTCTATCCTTTCTACCTTCTTTCACGCTTAAGAACTGTATTTATCGACGCGATCCTTCGTTACATTCTATTATACTTGATACTATTGGGTTGTCCGAAAAGTTTCTTTCGTCTTATAAGGAAATAATAGACGCACAATGCTTTTTCTTTTATATTAGTTTATCGAATTATGCACGAACACAATAATAGAAATAGAACGAAATAGATCATACCTAATTCGATAAAACAATATAAAACAGAAATTGTTGTTCACCTGTTATCACCTTATGAAACGAAAGAAACTTTTCGAACAACCTAATATGTAGCTACAGTCGATACTATAACTTTGTATGCGGTTAAGTTTCATTGTTTCGCTTTTTTTTCTCATCAGTTCGGTACATTTCCGGCTTTGAATGCCGAATGTCTTTTTATAAGTTTGACAAAATGTTACGGAGATACGCGAATCGAAGCAAATTTAATCTTACGTAGATACATTTAGTTACGTAATAAAATAGTACGACTTTAAGAATATCATTAGCGGAGAAAAAGTTTGCTTTCGTAAAAATACGCAGAATAATAGATCGATTTAAATGCAAGAGATCACCTTCTAACGTAAATTCAAAAGCAAGTATACTAGAGCCAGATATATGTACTTCTGCAATGTCGAAAACTTTATGACTTTACGAAGAATCGTTGAAAAACGATCATTAAACGCTCGTCTTGTTAAAATAAAGACATTGTCGTGGTTATTTTACATGAAAGAAACCAAGGATAAAGATAGATACTTGATGATTTACAATACGATTAAATACCGTATATATCGGTCAACCGGTTAATATCTACAAATAGTCTGCTAATAAAATACGAAAAGTTGGAACTTTCATAAATAAGTCTAATCTCCTTGAGACCATCGATCGCGTAATTCGCATGAAAGCACGCCAGTCCTTCTATTTCGATACCGGAGTGATCATGGTGAATTCACGTTAATTGCGAGGCCTAGCGGAGCTGATTCACAAAGTTTTCGCATCGGCAGGTCTCTGATATGGCGATACCGCAATCGTCTGCATTGCAGTTCGTCACGAATACCAGTGTCGTCTGACACACAAACAGAGGAAGTACGTTGGCATAATAAATGTCACGTGTACAGTAAAGACACTGTCGCGAGCAACGTGCATCTGAAATTATCGTGCGAACACACACGAATGCACCCATTGCTACGTACAAAACGGATGAACTTGAGCCTGAGTCCTGCTTTAATTTGTACGAAGCTATGGCAAATATGCGAAGACACGGCCGACGCGATGTTTTCAGCTGTGATTATTAAAGAAGGTCTTTGACAGCGACAATTTTTTCGTTGAACACGATAAAACGACGACAAACTGTATACTCGGCTTATGAAATTTTTCCACGGCGCAGCGAGATGATCGTGGCGTGAATTCCGTGAACGAAACATTTCGACTTGATGGAATTAAAACAATGCAAATGTAGCTTCATTCAGAAATATGGAAACAAAAAGAGATTTCTCTTTCCTTTCAACTACCTTTTCCTTTTTAGCTTCCTTTTTAGAAAAGCTTTTTAGTACACTGCGTGTAATTACGCGAATACACGTATATTTCATTATATTACGTATTTTACGTAAGTTGCCGATACTTCTATACTGTGCTAATTACACGATAATAATAATCGATCATATCTATATATATATATCGTTCCGGTGGATTATGGCAATCTCTAATTACCACACGTAATAGAATACAAATAATGCGTCGGTCTTCTAAGCAAAAAGGAAAAGGGGACACGGAGTAAAAGATGAAATAAAATGATAATATACGTGATATGATAATGAGATAATATACATAAGCACATTTCCTGCATATTTATGGAATACACAGCTTGAAGTTCGAAGACTCGAGGTTCGAATTAACGAACTTCGTACAATTGGACGTAGAATTAATAAACCTTGGAAGGACAATAGCATGACCTATCTAATTGGATCGTAGGCTAAGGAAGCGTCGAGACAAAAGGCAAACTTAAGACATCGAAGGGACGAACAATTCTACGTACATTTTCGGTTTAATCTCTGTTATGAATACGCAGTCATTGATTATTATTACAACTATTTTGTCGAACGATGCGTCTGTGTAGGTATATTTATTTTTTATATTGGTTTTTTACAACCGGAGGTACTCAAATCCTAAAATTTCATCGCTGCACTGTACTAATGAAATAAAAATTCATATTTCTTCCAGAGATGTGTTGTCTATAATTAAGGGATAAACATTTTTACGCTACAATGCGACCTACGTTGCTCGAAAAACTCATCCTTAAAGTGTCAGACGCACGTTCCACGTTTTCAAAGCGTTCCCTAGGACAATGATCGAATTGTTCGGAGGATAACGAGCATTTGCTTCGTTATGGAATACAATTGACCCGGTTGCCACGTGGCACACACACGTATCTACGTGCCCTACAGTCTGTTGGAAGTATTTGTTCAATTTATCCGTAGTTACCCAGCAAGATCGTTATCGGACCTTTCATCGATTATTCGTTAAATCAACGCACGAATCGCGAGAAAATTTTGCGCTGCTCTGAGAAACAGCTTGCGTGAGAGTCCTTACAATTTCTTATATCTTGATGTTACGATTACGTAATATCAAATCGATGCGCATGAAATGTCGTTTCTCCAAAGTTTGAATCTTTTCAGGAATAACACTAACATTTTAACACTATATCGAAGCTATATCGGTGTTATTAATAAACAATATCACAAGATGTTCTAAATCGTCCAAATTCGTCCCTTAGACGAGAACAACGAACATTAATGATCTTTTATGACAACTTTCTTAAAGAGTGACGAATAACTGATACTACGTGCAAATATTGGTAATAAGAGAAGATTTCACGGGAGCTCTATCGTTTTGATATAGTAAATATACCTATAATTATATTTCGTTACATACTTTACGCGGTAGTTGATATGTATAGTCGAAGATATAAATATTAATGCCTAATAGATAATGTGAGACTAACGCGACTCACATTGTTCTTAGAGTGTCGTAATTTCAATAAAATTGCATGCGCTCTGTTTTGAAATAACTACAGTACTCTGAATGATATGCGAAAAATGTTAGTTTCGTAAGCAATAAATTGACTTGATCGTTTATTTCAATTGTGCTATATGTTCTCATGTAATTCTTTTTATGTATAGACTTACCAAATTATACATACATATTATGTATTATAAATATATAAAATATATTTCAAATCTTTTGCTCTTCGTTTTCAACGCTCTTTCTGCTGTAAACAACGTTATACGTAAAAATGAAACCTACCTGAATATTTGTCGACACAATTACTTTCCAAAAACGAACAAAGAAGATCATAACGCTAACCGAAATCGAACCAAACGACGAATTTCAAATCTTTTGCTCTTCGTTTTCAACGCTCTTTCTGCTGTAAACAACGTTATACATAAAAATGAAACCTACCTGAATATTTGTCGACACAATTACTTTCCAAAAACGAACAAAGAAGATCACAACGCTAACCGAAATCGAACCAAAACGACTATGATTAATACAACGAGATAAGATTAAGAAATGAGTTTCGGTATCCTTCGGTTATCTCCCTTTCTCATTGCCATCTTCGGTCAGATTCAGAGAGGCTTCCTTTCGTAATTACCGCTAGTTTCTCTCCTTTATCACGACCACTCGCAAATTATTCCTTTACGAAAGGCAGGCATATTAAGTATCGCTTAGCACCGAAACAACTCCTGTTACAAACTAGATTTACTATCTATTCTTAACATGTTGTAGCATGTAGTATAGTGGAGTCGTTTAAGTTTCAAAGGTTAATTTGATTCGTGTAATAAAGATTTTAGTAGCGTAATTTTCAGTTACGTATCAAAGCAATACCGTCGACAAGAAACGTTTTTGTCTTCATTCGCTAATTTTTGCTTGTACAGCGCTCCCGTATGCAAATCTATCTTTGGTTTTTCAGATATCAATGCTCCCACAGAGTGCCGCAGTTCGTCTTGTAAAAGATGTTAATTATATTTAGCTTCTGACTCCGATAAGATCTTATCCACTGGTTACAATCAACCAAATTTAAATTTGTTCGATAAAAGATACAAACGGTTTGCAAAATGAAATCTTCGTCCGATAGCTATCTTCGTCTTGATCTCATAGGCTAACACATGCTTGGTAGTTCTTAGCGAGTAATGGAGCGAGAAATTTTTGAGTAAAGCAAAGAAACACTTTATCACATTTCCAATTTGTTTCTTTGCTGTACCTCTTTTGGTAAACTGGAGCTGTGAAAAATATATACACGTTGCTTTAACATGGATCTATTACTCAAGATTTTGATCAGATCTTGACCCGATTTCGTGGACAATTTTTATTTCTCACTAATTCTCGTGACTCTTTTTCACGAACAGAAAGTAAAAATCGCTTTTCTATTAACTACTATGTCAGTTTGAAGTCAACCTATTTTCAATTCATGTTAATTTATTAGCTGCGGAACAGGAATTAATTCGTCACTTGGGTATGATAATTTCGTTACGTAGAGTTTTTTTTATCTTTTTACGCGTCGTTCACTTTGTTACAAATAACTAATGCTTTGCTCCTGTAGTGTATAGTTTGAGCAATCAATAAGGAGTTATAATTGAACGTCGAGCACAGTACCTACTGAGAAAAGTTAGCAATAGGTCTGTATATCGACCGATTCGACATTGTAATGCACGCTATATTTATCTGACTAAAGATGCAACAAACATTTCTGATATTAGGCTGGTATAGCTACTTCTTATGCAAGCACAAATGCAATACCTTTTACGTATTATACAACCCATATTTGGAATTATAGACTTATTTTTTTGGAACAGATAGTTTTTCGCTTCTGCACAGGACACATAATAACAATTAAGATAGTTAAAATTCTTAGGTCAAAATTTTATTCAGCTTTCATCGCTGTGATACGTGATTTTTTTTTCGTCCAAATACGAAATAATATTTCGAAATCTTCAACATTCTGCATAACTTATCGCTCGATTCTATATATAGATACTTTTATACTAGACACTTTTATATTGTCATCTTAATCTTTTTATAGTTCTAAATACGATTCAATGGCTTGATCGTGATCGATTACTTAAAAGATTCCATCACCTGTACAATTCAGACGTTTAATAAAAATATCAAACGTTTCGCGATATTTAATATCAAACGTTTAGTCATATTGTATTGTACATATGATCTCATCATTCCCATGCCAGATATATAATTTGCGATGCGTCTCGTCCTATCATACGTATATAATATAATTAAGTTAGATTTCCGATCTACATACTTCCGTATAAATCAGTGAATCAGAGAATAGCAGAATAAGTTGACACGCCAGTGATTGATCAACATCTCCCAGACAAGCATGTGCAGACCCAGAGTGTACAAATTCGGAAATAAATTTCTCCACCGGTATATTATATGCGTATATGTACAATGTACACTTGCATATAAAGCACCGCTATCAATACATATAAACATTCGAAACACTCTCGCGATAACTCAGTCGTCACGATGCGTGTAATTAATTCTCATTAAAGACTCGTTACCTTCTGTTCGTGAGTTACGGTACCAAAATCACGCTTAAACTGTTAACACGCGTTCGCGAACGCGATTAGTGAACCCTCTATGCTTTCTCCGCACGCACATGAAACTACGAAAGAACGCATCGGCCGTGTAAGTGATATTTAGTACGATAGAAGCGCACTTATTCGGACGAGAACGTACTTAGTGCTCGATTAACCAAACTACTGTCAGTCGAGTTCATGTATGCATCTGGCCGTGAATTTCTATTATTTGAACAAAGAATGATGAAAGAACGATGGAAGAATTGGCAAACTCTAATTATATGAATTGTTTGTCGTGCAACGAGTGTAGATAAATTGAATTCTACTGCAGCGCCAAGGGAATGTTTTCTCTGAACCTGAAAAGTGGTCTTTTAGAATTTCACTGACTTATTTACTGAACAAATTTTTGTGTCTTGAAACGAAATCTAACCACATTATCTAGCCTATACGTTGACTTTGATGGAGCCTTTGACGTCTATGTCAATTAGTCATTATTAAAAGTATACCTTCCTCGATAAATAGCCAGATAAGATCCCTACTCGTGACCAGTTAGCGAAGCGGTATTGTATTTATGCGGGCCGATATTGATCATTGAAAAAACTTAATCCCACAAATAAGAAAGATGCGTGCAAGAAGGACGACCAGATAACTGTCCAGACAGGGCGCGTTCACACCGGAATCGATAATCGCGAGAAGCAGTAGCAGGAGGGGGCGGTCTATGATCGCCGCGATATACATTTCGAACATCGTGTCGGTCGGACGAGAACCAACCGTCAATTCTTGGTTTTATCGATTCGACACGATCGAATTACCGAAGCCTGATTCGCAGTGACAGGTGTAACGATCAACGACACTGATCTGGGAGGAGCCAATCACTGACACCGACACTATGTCGATCTTGCTTTTTCAACTCACCTGTTCGAATCGTCGGTGCAACTCCGTTAACAAACGATTACGAAACTCGTGCGACACTTCTACACTGTCACGATCTTCCAGTGTCAAATCTTGCAGTATCGTTTCGCGAAGGTGGGGACACACAGAGCGCGACCGATCTATGGTTTGCGAGATAGTAAAAAAACGCGCGAATAACGAGAAGGATAGAATGCACGAGGTGGAAAAAGCAGTAGAGTAGAACGAAAGAGAAAGACGGAGGAGACAGCGAGGGAGGGAAAAGCGCCGGGAAGATAACAGTCGCGAATCGGTGGAACCACTAACGCAGTAAAATTTGGTGTGGACAGTTGACACTGTTGGCTCGTTGCAGGGGCGCGACAAGCCCGGACAGAGCACACGGCACCGCGCGCGCCTCTATCACAGCGGCATTTTCACTGAGGAAACCGAGGCCAGAAAGCGAGAGGCCCGCGACGCAGCGAAAACCCCCCCAGTCGGATCCCGTTTTCGTAAACTCTCGACTCCGACTATCCGCGTATCGGGAGCGACCCGTGTACCTCGAAGCGCATGCGCATCGCACCGCAACGCGCACGCGTCACCGTTCGCCGCCGCTGCTCTTATCAGCGCACTACTCCACTGCCGCTAGGAATCGGGAACCGTGCGACGACACCCTCCCCACCTTTCCCCTACGCTCTCGTTCTCGTTATACCCTATACTCCCTTCGATTTCACGGTGAACCGCTGTTGGGAAAGGGCGAAACAACAGACGCGTGCGCGATGACACGAGTATGGGTAATTTCATCGCTACGGAGAATCGAAATCGTATGATTTGAATGATTGATTTCGAGGAAGATCAGTCGTTTTATTTCGATGAAAGTAAGTTCCAGTGAAACAATTTTAATACCGTGTCGTTAATTTAGTGTTAATATTATGGCGAATTTAAGATATTTTTCATCTAGTAGACGAATAATTTATTAATAGATTCATTCGTCGTAATTCTGTATATTCATAAAATTTTGTATGACCATTCTTCGACAAAACGTTTGAATTTTAAAATAATTACTTATTAGAAACCATAATATGCATATTCAGGAATAAAAGTACTTTAATTGATATATATATGTATATACATAGCTAGTTACAAATATCGATTTAATAGATTCATCGATTACTAATATTAATATTTTTAAATATTTTGCTCGTACAAGAATATTAAACTCAGTAGAATCATCGTACGCTTACTTGTACAAGAATCTATACCATAACTCTTTTTAAACGCGATAAATACACTTTATCGTAAGCCTTATCGACGTTACCATTGTAGGCATTCATGCCTCTTGTAGTATAGCTTAACATGTGAACTAGAAAGAGCACAATATCGCAAGCAGGATTTTGTAGATTCTACGTGTACATATCTAGGTAGATGTAACCGTAAAAATGTAAAATAAGCCTTTTGAGTAAAATAAGATTTTCAGATAGTAACATGTTAAATACAAACTAGGTAAACTGGAATTTTTCGCTTGTCGGCGATTTCTTTCAATCTCAATAAGATCAAGTACGTGACAAACATGCATTAGGGGGATTTCTTTCGCCCGAAAGATTTCTTACCCTTTTTACATGTACTTGTGATAAATCCATATGACGACACAATGTTATCTAATCCTATGATGGATCCGGAATAGGAATTTGAGGTATTCGTCCTTCCAACATATCGTGAAGTAGAATATTGATTTCCTACAAATAAATTACTTTCAGTTTCTTGGATGAATAGTATCAGTAAAATTAAGCTAAAGACTGTAATAAGATTGCAATAAACAGCCATTTAAGATATTAATCTTAGAAGAGAAAAATCCTGCTTAAAAAAATTAAAAAAGAAAAACAAATTATTTCCTTCCTTGCAACGTATAAATTAAATTATTCAGCGATACCTCTTCTCTCTGAGCTCGTAATCTGTCGATAATCGGTTCATTAAAGTTGGGGTCGTTACTTGGATCCTCCAGAATAATTTCGTTGCTTCTTGACTCTTGCGGTATACGAGTAACGTAAATCTGTTTGATGGTATCTAAGATAGCCGAAGGTCTGGTTTGAGGAAATTGCAAATCGATCGATGAGAGGGAGTCTGCACCGGCAGATATAGCTAATGGCTTCTCAAAATCTGTGCACTTGGTATCGCTGATTTATAATTTTCAAGAAAAGGCAAAGTATATCGATTCAATGTCAAAATTTTGCAATATCAAAATATATAACTATTATTTTGATAATCAATATAGAAACTTACGAAAATTGAACACCGAATCCATAGTGAGATAACAAGTCTTTAGTTCTTCGTAATAAAGATTTATCTTTTGCAGAATGATAATAGAGTCCTGCGCCTAAAATGTGAGCTGTAGCTCTTAATACTTTCCCAACTAATTCTATTTTATCCAAACTTAAATCCTATTTCAAAATCGTTAAATAATTTATTATTTCATAATAGTTTTCAATTTAATAACTATCTATAACGATATATTTTACATTGGAAAATATGCTTTATGATACCTTAAATTGATCATATTTTCCACCAATAAGGCAAAGTTTCATCGGAAATGGATCGACTTCTCTTTCCACTGCTTTTTTTCGTTCTTTAATACGTTGTTGTTTGAGTTCCTGAATTATTTTATCATCATAACTCATTTTCATTGCATTTCGAACTACCGAGAAAGCTTCTTCGAAAGTGGTCCATAAAATCTCCGGTTGCGATAAATCCAACATAATCAATACCGTGATATGATGAGGAGAATGAGTCAAAGACGAACCTGTCATTGCGGCTGATACTAATGAAGAAGTTAAATGTCCTACTTCCCAAACATGCACGATATTTTTTATCTGCGCCGATAATAAGAATTAAACAAGAAATAAAGATACAGTTAAATATTTGTCGTCATCGTCATAACGTGTGTACACAGTTACATAATAACATGTTTTGTCCTTTTTTATTTCTACTGTTTCTAAATACATTTTCGATTTGTTATTTTAATTATTGATATACTATGATTAAAGTATTATATTTTAGCGAATGAAATATTCTTAACCGATTCTTGCGAATAAATGATACTTTCTGCAGTGTAACGTATACGACTGATATATTTCTTATTTATTTTCTATTCAATTAATTTAATTTTAACTTTCTCTAAACATTATTCGAAATTTGTATACTTAATTTCATACTTATTTGTTATTTGAATGATATGGTATCATAAAATAAATGAAAACTTACTAAACTCTTCCCAGCTTTACGTCCAAAAGAATAATCCATCGCGATAGTTGGTTTCGGTGCCTCATCTTTTTCAAGAAATCGATGTACGATCGTAGTTTTACCCTAAGAATACACATTTCTTCTTCATAATTATAAATACGTAATTTTTATTGATAGATCATTATTTAATAGTTTTAGTCAATTTATTACATACGACCCTCTTGCTACCAACAATGATAAATGAACGTTCATGTGTTTCAATTGGATTAGTCTTACGGTGTTGCTCTTCTTCTAAACAAAGACGCAAAGCGTGATCTCTAACATTTTGTTCACTAAAACATAACCACGTAATATCCTATGTATTTTCATTGTCTGCATTAGTGTTCATAAATGTACAAAATATTCGACATTTTAAAAATATATAATTAAAATATTTCAAGTTAACGTAAATGTTAATAACTTGCAGTATAAGTACATATTAATAGATACATACGAATTTTGATCTGTCATTTTATTTTTGACCCAAAGATTTCGAACAAATGTTTACAAATATTATAATAATCGCACAGTGATGTAAGTATATTTTCTATATCGTTCCGTACTTAGATAGGTTATGAAAATGTTTTGATTTTCGTTGTTATAGCAACTGAGCAATGTTTCATTCATAAAATTGATAGATAAATAAAATTCAAGATTTCCTTCTATCTGGCGAAATAAAGACGTTTAATATGTTATCTATTGAAGTAGTTATATTTTCTTATTTCTACATGCATATCCAACAAGGCATCACGAGTTTCGACGATTAAATTTACAAGATTACTTTTTACATTAATTAATCGCGGTCACTTTCTTGCTAATTTAAAATTTCTTTTGTTAGAGAAACTTGTTTTAGGGGTCTCTATTATACCACAATGCTTTTGCTTTTTTCTTTAAACAAATTGTTTATGAATTAGAAAAATACAAGAAATTATTGTAGTGTTTTTATTTATGTACAAAATGGACTAGATGAAGTTAATAACGGAATGCACCATATACCAGATATTTATAATAAATTAAAACTACTCTAAACAAACGTAATTTCAGAAGGTCATACAAGCCTGCCACATCGTAACTGTATAATTTATTAGTAATTGAAGAATATTAGCTATTAGTAACCTTATCTTTGGTTATGAGGTTGAAAGAAATATTTACAATCCATTATAAAATCCATTACAATGTAATTAAGCTGTAATTTATAATTCTTTTCAATATGATTGAATAGAAATAAACACACGTGATAAGAAATTAAACGTTACTTGAAATGGAGTATTTTTTAATCCTTTTGCAAGTTATTACTTAGGTTTTTGCAATTGTAGCTTTATAATATATACGTTTGTTGCATATACATATACATTCATATGCAAAAAAGAATATGAGAGACAGGGTATTTCAAAAACTTTGATAAAAATCCCCATATTAATATACTCTAATAAAGAATATGTTCAACAGTAAGATATGCTTACTATTTAGAAATTAGTCATTCAATAATCTGTCAATAAAAACAGATTAATGCGAACAGTATGCTATATATAAAAATGTTTAAATAATCATTGTCGCAATCTATCTGTCAACGTACTCTTTATAATCAGTTCGAGTAATGAACACAGCAATAAAAGCAGTCATATTTCATCTTTAATTATTCTTATGCATATTTTAGGTCTTGATACGTTTCATTAACAAAATGTATAAATTTCTAATTTCTTATTCTGTAATATTATATTTAAAAAAAATTCTAATTTTGAAGAATAAAATATATCCAAATAACGCATAAATAGTTATGGAAAAAATGAACAAGTAATTTAGTACCTATCTTGGTCCTTCTACTGCATGTTTACTTTTGCGTACATGCTAAATTCAATTCATTTGAATCATTTCAACAATAACAAATATCTGACATGCTTACTATTGTATTCAATTGCAAATAAACTTCGTATATTTAATCTTATTGGTATGGAAGAAAATAATTTTCTACTATTTGTATAGATTTCTTTGTGTAGTTATTCATACTTACATATGAAATTTTATATTTGAACACTATGGCATATAAGATTACTTGGGAGACGCAAAATATGTGTAATTGAATATTAGTAATCGAGTTAACTTACAATTTGTATTGAGATGTCAACAAACAATACAAGTAATATCATATTTTTTTAAACAAAACTGATTATTATTTACACATATTTTTAAAATATTGAATAGAGCATTTTATAAAAATGCTGCTTGTTAATTCTTTATATATATATATATACATATATATATATATATATATATATGTATATAAGAATATATTATATATATATATATATACACACATATTAATATTATCAAACCGATTTCGTATTCCATACAACCTTATAAATAAAATAATTATACATATTTATATGGATAATTTCAATACAAGCCACATTTTTAAAAATCCGTCAAAACGTTAATAATCACTGAGATGTAACGCATGTGAAGGAAGACTGTAATAAAGATTAGTCACCTTTTTCTACAATATTTCATTGCTTCTATTATGCAATATATCACGCGCTCTGCATGTTATCTGGTCCATATATCACTCATCCAATTGTCATCTAATTCATTAGTTGGTAACACTTTTAATTTTCGTAAAGCCTCTAGATAAAATGTAAGTTCAGATGTGACTACACCATGCTGTGGACCACCGTTATTCACTATATTCATTTTGACTAATTGTTCTCTAAGTTTTTCTTTGAAGGATATATTTACGGTACGATATAGAGTTTGTACTTCAACTGCTGGAAGAATTCCAGAAACTGCTTCGTGTAATTTCATTAAATAACTGTAATTAGAAATTTCAGATGTATAGTAATTATAGTTATAATAAAATAATTGAATCGTGTAATGGTTACCTAGAAATATTTCTAAATGATTTTGATGGTACTGGTGGTCTTGCAGTCCATTTTGATATTTGACCACCTAGTAGATTGTCGACAATAGTAAGAATTTTGCTTTCAATTTCTTTCACATGTGCACGGATATCTTTTTCAACGCTATCCAGTAATGCAACGCCACCGCTTATACTAGATGCACCAAGTCCACGACCAGGTTTTTGTTCTGCAAACGCTAGAAGAAAATTCTAGTATTAATATCATAATCGTAACGTAAGTTGAATGCTAAGTAAGAATCAACTTACTTTGAAAGTGTGATTTAACATAAGGCATAAACCACAAAATTAGTTTCAAACTGCGTGCTGCTAATACAAGTATTGTACTAGTAATAGTCTTTAAACCAGCAACTTGCATTGCTCCAGCTCCAAGGACAAGTTGACAACAACGTGAATTGTAATGTCGCAGTAATTCAGCTAAATGTCTTCCAATTGTTCCTGATAAAGCTATCAGTTCACTGCCAGTTCTAAAAATAAAATTTCATTGAGCGTTTCATAAAATATTCATAGATTTAGAATTAAAATGTTACCTGCAATATTCGTGTATCATTTGTATAAGCATTAAAGCTGTACCAACAATGGCATATTTTTCATCTTCTATCATAATGAAGTTTTGGACATTATCCTTCTTGACTTTATCATCAACTTTAAATAGATTCGGTGGAAAAGCTTTGTTTTCATATACATATGTTACTAATGACTGAAATTCTGGTGGTACATCAGCTTGTTTCCACCGCTCAGATTCTAATAAAAGGGTAAGCTTTGTCTTGAGCTCAGTATGAAATCTTTGAATGAATTTACCTGCTTGTGCCTATAAAAAATATTATATTAGAAACTATAAGTTACAAAATATAATTTATATATAAGCAGCACACACCTTAAACGCAGATCGTAAACCTGTGCATTGTTTACCACAGAGTTTCTCGCAAGTTTCTGTAAACTCTTCAACTAAATTGGCTAGTTGACATACTTGAGCTGTTGTTGCCCTTTTGCTCAACCATGATGATTTATCATTCCAATTTTGATATTCTTTTTCTTCTTGTTTATTATTTGAATTTTCATTGTTTAGTTTCTCTTTTTCGCTTTGTAATCTATCTTTATCATTTGTACCTGCAGAAAGCAGATTTCCCATTCGCTCATGACAATAATCACAAATCGAAGTTATCATATCATTGAGTTTTATTGTTACTCGCGAATGTTCTGCTTGAGTTAATAAGCGATCGGGAATCGTATCATCGAATGATCCGTCACGTACTCGGCCTGCCGCTAAGTCTACTGTATCTCGCATTACATCGTGAACAGCCTAGGAATGTGTATTGTGTCAAACGGTTATATTTTATTAAAGAATAATTTTCAAAATATGATGTAGTATATACCTTAACTCGCAACAAGAGGAATGTTAAAGATTGTATAGCATTGTGAAGTAATGTCAATCTTTCCGCGAGGGAAAGTCCACCAACTTCTAAAGCTGCAGCTTGTTGATCACTGCAACAATCACTCGCTGCTAAAGCTTCTATGACCCTCTGTTTTGTTACAGCTCGGACCGTTGTTACAGCTTCCTCTTTGTAAGTATCCACAAATTGAAAATGTTTTTGCCGCAGGAGACCAGAAATGATGGAAACAAGTTTATCCTGTTCGTTGAGGATGTACAAATGATCTCACTGGGAAGAGATGCATGAAGGTTTGTTTGCTACAAACTAAGTATGTAAAATTTTTAAAAATTTTACATATACTTACACCATCCAAAACTGTATTTTCCTCGCCTAATGGTCTGTTTAAATCTGCAGTTGCATATCTTTGAAATTCTGTAGATAACATTTTATCAACAAGTTTTTCCATTTCTGTCAATTGAGAGCTTAAATGTCTAAGCAAGACAGAAAAAAGGTAAATAAGACATATATATATAAATATATATATATATCTATATATATGCACATGTATATATTTATCTTATTAGCAGAATATTTATTTATATAAATATACCTAAAACTATGTACTCCATTCAATTCCTGTAAAAGTATTTCTTGTGTTGTAGCAATGAGATCTAAGGCTGCAACATAATCGGGTGTAGATAACAACAGTTGTATCATTGGTTGACTTTGGTGTACTGTAGCCATAAGTTTCAGCTTTTCTTGAACCAATAATCGATTAGATCTCGCTCGTTCCAACCTAGAAATATATCCAAATAAAAATTAATATAATACTGCGAAATGTCAAATAATTTGATAATTCACCTTAAAATTTCCAAAGAATCATTGACTAGATGCTTATCAACTTGGTGTATATTTTTTCTAAGGGCTTTCAAAACTGTGATAGTTTGTGTAAGTTGCTCCATTAGGGCGTCGTGAGAAGTCATAGCATGGAAAAATGCTTGAGATTTGGAAGCAACTTGCTCTGCTATTCTAACTTCAACAACATCTAAATAATGACTTAGCTATTCCACAAACAAATTTAAAATACATTATTGATCTTAATTCTTGTATTTTATGCGATATTTAATATCACTGGTATACCTTCTCTTGCATTTGTTTTACATTCAGAACTATATTAGAATCCTCATTTAATAATCCATTTTTGGCAAATGGAAATACAGCATAAAAATTATCTTTCTGAGAAAGATCCAAATTAGGTATCAAGAAGATTTTTGGGATATTAGATAAATCAAATTGCATTTGATCTGTAAATTTTCAATTTAAGAATTCTATATCACGTAACAAAGAAAAATATCGCTATTTCATTATAATATTTATATAAATACTATATTTACCTAAAGATTTAACTTTTCTTAAGCTTGGGAAATTTTGTAACAACTCGTTAGGTGTAGTTGATTTATTGGCATTTGAATTCATACGAGAATGTTTTCGGTATCTCTGTAATAAATACGATCTTTAGATTAGTTATATTTCGGTGGGATAAGTATATCACTTTTAAGCATATGTATTAATTACCCTTGTAATTTTCTTTAAATACGATTCAAAATGTTGCATCGTGATTTCAGGAAGGTAGGGACTTTTAGGTATATCAACTTTCTCTACGAATCCGTCTCCCCAAGTACGAGTTAAAAAGTTACTTTGTTTTCCTTTGAAAGGATCATTTAAAACAGCTGGTAAATTCTGTGCCGCAGAATACACAGTCCACGAGGAAGAAGGCTCTGACAATTGACCGTTGCTTTTACGTTGTTGTTGCATCGTTGCGTGCTTAGTAGCATGTGCTATATAATCTTTGTCAGAAACACCCTCCACAGGAAGACTAGTGCATACTCCATTATAACCATAAAGGCACACAAACGAACCTCCCTCCCTAGAACAATGCTGATCTCTTAAATGTCTGAAATCAAATTACATACTGGCGGTTAATAACATTTAACGTTTAAGTTGTACAGAAGCCAAACTAATCAACCAAATTACGATCAATCGTTTAGTGTTTGAAAAATGAAACATTAATCGCGTGTATTTTAAAAAGTATCAAAATTAAAAAGTTTTCAGAAATTGAAATTGATCAGTTTAGTTTCCGAGTAGTTTATTTGTCGCTATATTATACTTTCTGGGTGTGTAATTTATTTTATAAAATCTATATTCGGATCCGCGAGCGATATAATTAATTTTTCATGCGATTTAGATACAAGTTAAGTATGATACAATACGTGTACAAAACTTATCGAGAATTCTAAATGATTTGTACTGTCCAGGTTATTAAAAATGCACCAAAGCTAGAGGCATTTTTTACGAGATATTTTTTATGACAAATAGATCAGGGACAGGTGGACCCACCTTATGAAATCTTCTATTTGCTTGAACGTAAGGTTAGTACAATATTCACAAATCAGAACGGTAGGTAACGATTCGGATACTTTCACGACTTTCGCCATTTTTCATTTGCAACCTTACTTCGCCATTCTGTCACCGATTTGTATAATTTACAGCACATCGAAGTCCGCAAACGGTAATTAAACTTTTGACAACTACTTCGCAACTCTACTTATTCCCTATCGTTCAGCGTCGAACACACGTCGAACATAGTCTCGCTCTTTACTCTTTAACAAATATAACACGTTTCACAATTCATACTGACCAACAAACAACGAAAAGTTCCTAGATATACTACTTCCAAATGCTCCAGATTTAGTTACAGATATATAATATATTTTTGTGCACAAACTACAAACAAAATAGTTTGCGTTACGTTCTACAAGGAGTTCTATGTAAACGAATAAAAATCACGGAAATATAAAACATATATATGTTTATGAATATTGAACAACAGGTATCTAATATTGTAACAGACGTAAGTGCTTACTTAATTTTTTGAAACCAGTTCTTCGATCAATATGAACAATTTTTCAAAAGCACAGAAACATCGATACAAAGTAAAAGCTGCATAATTTGCTTGTTAATGTCTTTTTATTGATCGTTGTAAAGTTCCATTTCAGCAGTTTTAGTCGATATTCTTCATCGACTTTAAAAATATATATCGTAGATCGTGCCTTTCTCTTTATTAGAATTGGCTTTCTCACGCACACATATAATTCGTTTGTATGTATACAATCGTTCAATAAACTTGGTAAAAAAATTGCATCACAAAAACAGGCAATAAAAATATGTCTTGTATAAAAATAAAACACATGTCGGTTAACAAACTCCGGTAAACACGAATCTGAAAATATTATCCTGTTTTAACAGGCATGCCATCGATTCTAAAATTCCATTTCAAAAAGCTATCTCTTTTCTAATCGTTAACAACAGGATATTTTACGCTATATAAATCTTTCATAATCGTTACATTTTCTCGTCTTTAGGATCTTTAGGATCACGTTTAAGATTTACTCTAGCAGCCGAAATTTGCAAGGAGACTACGATTATATTAAAAGAGGCATTTCGAAATCGAAAAAAATGAGATTGTTTCATCTTCGATATTTGCCAGCATTACTCTCAACAAATTGAAGATATGAAATCTGTAAAACGTTCTCTTGTTAATACGGATGCCGTCAATCGCGTTAGCATTTTCTTCCAACATAATCGTAGGCTAATTAAATCGTTTTGAACATCGTTGTTCTATTACTTCAATCATCGTCCGTCCGACTGACCGTAAAACCTATAAGTCCTATAAATATTTCCTTAAATCTTTATCGTTAATTTTGTCGATTCTCGTTGCTGGAACTAGCATTTTGAGGCATCGGTGGTGGTGTGGGTATCTCGTTATTGAAAGAATTTTCGCTATTTTGCTGGATTTGATCTTGTTGAGGTTGATGTTGACTGCGGTGAACTTCCAATGCTAACAGTTTCTGTCGTTTCTCCTCCATCAAACGTTCACGGTGTTTATGAATGTAGTCGTTTACGTTTGGTAAACCCATGATTACGCAGGCTGATAACGCCGAACGATATACGTTCATGTCTGTTGCTTCGTACCTGTAGGAAGCGATCGAATCAAAGTGGAACGAAGCAGACTCTTAATACATAGTATGAAAATTCCGAATTTCTAATGATAGAAATTTGTAACGATAGAAAGTAAAGAGGGCATAACGAGCGTAACATCATCGTCGCTATTTTCACGCGATTTTCTGCCTCTCATTTTCTCGAGAAAGAATCTATGACGGCACTTTTTAAAGGTTCGCCACTTTCGAAGAAGCAGCGATCGATTCCGAGGTATGCATTCGCGCGTGAATAAAATAAAATATCTTCTTTTTAAACGCGCGTCAAGAGCAATAATTTGTGTTCAGAATTCTTTTATACAGATCATGGTGGCAAATCCGTTCAACGCAAATATACGAAGCGAAAAGAAAGAAGATTAGAACGATTTAAAAGAATTTTCGTACTCACCATTCGTTCGTTTTTTCGTCGTAACACTCGACGTGATATATCGTGGTAACACCGTTGAAGCCACCAATGGCAAAAATCATGTCGTCGATCACTTCGATCGCGAAATTACTACGCGAATTGTACATATCAGGGATCGGGCTCCAAATATCCGTCGCAGGATTGTATTTCTCTCCACTGCACATTCTTGATATTCCATTGAAACCCCCTAGAAAAATGAATTGCCATTCAATGGGTAAGAAATGCGCAAAAAAGAATTCTTTCGATAAGGATTTGAATAATTACCAATAACGTATACGTTGTTGTGATAAGCTATACAGGACACTCCACTCCTACGCGATCTCATCGGAGCTATCATAGTCCACTGATTGGTTTCTGGATCGTACACCTCGGCCGAATTTAAACATTCGTGGCCATTGAAACCGCCCGTGATGTAAATTTTGTCTATATTAGGCGAAAGTTAGTATCTGATTAGCTATGTATCTATAGGGCAGAAAGAAAGCGATTAAGATGGAATCGTACCATTCAAAGTAGTTGCACTGGCATCCGATCTTTGACAATTCATGGGTGCTATCAAGGACCATTGGTTCGTCTTATAGTTGTAACGTTCCGCGGTGCTTTGTCGATAATATCCGTCGTATCCTCCCATCGCGTAAATTAGATCGTTGAGTACGGCAACGCTAACGTAACACCTAAGATTTCAGATAATTTGTTCGAGAAGATATTCATCGTGTGGAAATTTTTGACAAAATTTCACGATCGAACACATCCATTAGAAGGGAATCGAACGTTTTATATATAGTTTAGTTTTGAAATTCGATCTTTGTAACCTTCTAGCGTTCATCGGAGCGACTTCTCTCCATATTTTAGTGACAGCGTTGAAGCAACGACAACTGTTGAAATAGTCTGCACCGTCGAAACCACCGATCACGTAAATATTAAAACCGACCACCGCAGTTCCATGATACGCACGAGGTCCGATCGGATCTACTTCTTCCACCTTTATTTTTTCATCATTTTACATAGTTACGATTATTTCCTCGTTAAACGCGAAACGACTTAACAACTATTATTTAAAAGCGTAATCTACTTCAACTTAATGAAATATCTACCTTGACCCATCGATCCGCTCTGGTATCGTAGGTTTCTATGAAATTTGTAGGACTTCTGCCACTCCATCCACCTATAGCGAACAGTATTTCATGGGGAACTCTCGGTCGCGCTATTTTCGGCGTCGGTACCTCTCCATCCTTTTGTGTAATAATCTCCAAATCGTACAAGAATTTCAAGGTTTCGATGATGATGGGTCGACAGGCTTCGTTTCCAGTGACATACGGATGGTCTTTAACATTTTCGAGAAAAAATTGCGTATCCAAAAGGCCAAGGCGAATATTCTTCATCAGATCGACGATAAATTCTTTTCGAGATCGAGGATCGTAGTCGATCCACTTCAATACCAGTTCCCAAACCGTGTCCTCGCTCTTAACATTGAGTTCGTCGGCTCCGATCAGAGCGGTTAGCTCTTCGATCGGTAAGTCGAGAATTTCCTCGCTTCGTTGAGCTACCTGCATCGAATCGAACCGTCGGTGTGATTGTTTGTTACGCCGAGTTCGCGGACAATAAGAAAAGGCGGAAAAATCGATCAAGTATAAAATACTAATTTTATTATGTCACCGACGACGTTCAATTTTGATACGACTCACCAGTAACGTCGCTACACTTTTTTCCTTTAGAACGAAATGTTTCATTTCCCAAGAGAAAGATCGCAGACATTTGTCAATTTATCGAAAGGAAAAAGAAATGGGCCGCGTGAACGTTATGAAAGTTAAAAGCGTTATCAAGCGCTATGGAAGAATCTTAACAAAGTAACGAAAGCGTAATGACCTGTACAAAATGTCTCATAACGTAACGATACGCGCTGTTTTCCAATCCTTTGCAGAAATGTTCCCTCGCGAACCTCATGATGCTGATGCAATTCTCCGGCGCTAGATTTTGTTTGAGATACTCGCAACAGAAATCGAGAACGCCGAGAATATTTAGGTAATCGGCGGTGACCAGCAGTTGACACACGTTCTCGTTATTTACGTTGATGGAACGCAAGTACGCGTACTCGAGAAGCAGATTCATCATATTGCTACTGACACCAGGCAGAAGCACGTCGGTTTTCTCGCGCGAGTGCAACGTGGTTGTGAATAAAGTTCTAGAAATGATCGATACGATGTTAAAAAATACATAATACGTAATACGGTGGCATATTATGTGCAATTATATAGACCTAAAATACGGACTGCAAGCTGACAAAATGGCGCGGTGAATCGGAAACACGCCTCCATCTTCGAGCCTTAAGACCGCGTCGCAGAGAAGGTTGTTTTGTCGGAAGTCGTAAAGCGATTGCATCGCTTGCGTGCTCATACATCGGCCACCGCTTTCGGCGATCAGTCGTTGTGTGTTGGTTTCGTGCAAATCGATATCCCTGCTGTTGTCGTTCGAGTCTACATCCATATCAAATTTCCTCAAAATTCCGCCACGAATCTGTTCGAGGATCCGCGACGACAAAGGTGGAGAAACACTTTATCCAGTTCCGACGATCGTGCGACGCTTGAAAATTTTCTAATCGTATCTTTTATTTTAACGATTAACGATTTCCATCGTTGAATACTTTTCGTATTTCTTTTTAAATAGTAGAGCTATTGATACAGAAGTAAGTAGGTAATTAACGAAAATGAAAAGTAATTTACTGAGATGAATGTTTGATCCATTCGTTCGTTTGTTACGAATCGTCTAAAATAGTCGTTGATCGTATAATCGAATTAGTTTCTTTATCGATTAACTAACGAATAATCATGATCATACCTGTGAAACGAAGAATACCGATGACTTGGTTAATTTTCAAATCGTCCAAGAGGTTAGAGTTTCCAGTGCTTGGCAATGATTTTTATCGATTAGACGGTGCAATTTTTACGATTTTTACTCTTCGAAACTCGATCGAGCAAATACTATCGATCGTAATCGTCGGTTGAGTTACGATTCGGTAGCGATTGTAGTGGAAAATGTCTTTGACTGATACTTGTACGCGTTGCAATTTCGTATGTGTCAAAAATGATTCTGACACGTGGACGGACGGACTCGAAGACCAGAAATTGTACGATGAAGATTTAAAAAAAAGAAGGGAAACGATGCGGAGTGGAGCGGAGGAGATGGGTGGCAGACAGATACAAACTATTTTGTGTGATTTTAAAAGAGAGTAAATGTCGCCTCTGGCTGTGACATAGGTCTTACATGTCCGCCGTTCAGTCTAGGACTGTCTTCTAACAAATGAGCACTTTGATGGCAAGATTCAAGATAGTTATATTATAGTAGGAAGATCGGGCTTGTAAACCGGCTTTTAATTAATTTATGGAAATAGTTAGCGCGCGATTTCGATAAATGCGCGACAACCGAGGAAATAATCTACGAATATGGAAAAGAGATATTTGACGAAATATGTAAGACGGAGATATGTAATAGCGGGAATTTAGTCGTAGGTTGATGCTTTTTGGAATTTGATACGTATATGGTATATCAAAGATAATGTCACGTTGAAATCCATTAAACGCGATAAGGTTAACGTTCACGGAGCAGTTCGAAGCTCTTTATTTCGAGGAAAATTATTTGAGAAACAATAACAACAGCGACATCGACAACAACAACAACAATAACAACAACAACGACGACGACGAAGACGACGACGACGACGACGACGACGACGACGACAACAAACAAAATCATAACACGAATATAAAAATAAAATAAATTCTCGAGAGTCACTCGAATTACGTCACATATCACCTCGTTAACGATATATTTTCATCGGTACTTTCGTCAGTTTTGTTTAGAAAACTAGTACATCTCTAAGATTTCCGAAACTCAGAAAATCGTGTTTAGCGTCTTACAGTCCTGTCCACTTTCTTCTCGACAAGTTCTTTCGAATTTTCGACATCCTCCTTGGATGTCGTCGGTTTCTCATCCTCTTCTCTGCCAAATTTATCTCCTCGAGTTTGTTCTCCGTACTTGACCCCTTCCTTTGTCCATTTCTCGTTATCCTTGTACTGGACGGACCACTCTAGCTTCAACTCGTCGGTGGACGTCATCGACAACGTGGAATATGGTAATCCACGAGTCACCATTCTTCTGGACACGCTGGTTAAAAAATTGTTCCACTGTTCCAAGAAGGGTTCGCGCATATCCAGACTCTCGCCGATCGATTCCATCGATATCTGTTTTTCTTCTTTCTTTGTGTCTACGTCCTCTCGACCCAACAGTCGGAAAGTCCACGTGACTGCGGTGAATGTCACGGCATTTGTTGGAAACGCCCTGACGATGGTCGAGCTGAGTCCCCTGTACAGGCAAGAGTATCCTTCCGTTTTCACCGACTGTCTCAGACAATCGATCAATCCGGCGTAACGATTTCCATCTGCTTGAATTCGGGATTTGATCACGTCCAGAGGATAAGAGATCACCCAAGATGCAGTGCCAGCCAGTCCTCCGGCTAACAACATGCGTGGCGTTGAAACAGGAACGTTATCCGGCATTTTGGTCAAAGCTTCGTACACGAGGAAGTAGATACCGAAACTTGGAGCTTCTCTGAGTAACGTGACGTTCAAGCCTTTGAACACGCCGCGGTATCCTTCGTGCGTGTACGCGTGTTTGAGACATTGCAGCGGACTTGAGAATCGAGCGGCGGAGGCTTGCAGTTGCATACGTGTTTTTGCTAGTTCAATGGGACTGCAAATGGGACTTTGAACAATCCCTGCTAAGGCACCAGCGGCGAAGTAGGAGGTCAACGAGGCAGGATCGGGTATGTATTTTTGGGTTTGACCGTAGACGCCAAAGATCACGGCGTTCACCAATGCCACGCCTGCCAGCGGAGACGACATACCCCGGTAAAGTCCTGCTACCTAGAACAATTAGTCGTATCGATTGAAACTGGAAGATCGTATTAAAATTTGATGATCGATCGATTTATGATACGACGAGAATTAATTCCAATCGTATCTTAACAGTAGCCAATAGCTGTTAACAGTTTTTACTTCACTTTATGTTATTAAAAAATATTCGTCTCTGACTATTCTTGCGATCAGTGCTATCCTTCGATCGTTAGTTTCTTGATTTGTGTGTATAAAATACCGATTCTTTTGCGAGTAACGTCCGAAAGCAATGCCAGTTGCCTTTGTACTTCGGGTTGCGATAGTCTTGCGTTTGCATGTGCACTTTGATCGTGTCCAAAGGATATCCCACCACAATACCGGCGCACCCTCAAACAAATTATTTCACACTTTTATTTCTCCTGCAACATCTTATTCTATGGTTATTGTATAGATTATTTGGCGGAACGAAGATATTTTAATCGTGAAAGAAATGGAGGAAAAATAAAAATTCAATCACATACGTTACATTTTCTTCTGCGCAAAGCTAACAAATTATCAATGAAAGCAATCGTAACGATCGTTTTTACGACGAGAATTACAATCGTTTGACACGTTGTACATCGAAGACCGTAGATTTTGTTATCCTCTAGTGGCATTATTTTTATAATTTTATAGTCGCTCGTAAATATTAATTTTATTCTAAAGATTTGCATCTTTTTGCAAGATTCGTTGTATACGCTTAACGTTATTCAACGATGACATCGCGTATAAGGAAAGAAATTCCTTTTGCACGCGATTTCTACTCAAAAGTCTAGAAACGTGTTGTTAAATGTGATAATTCGGGACGTGAAAGTCTCCAGTCTCTTACAAAAAATTTATTCGTCGAAACAAGAATGAGATTGGCATATAAAAATTTGGAGATTGTAGCAGTATTAAGAAAAAATGCAAATGAAATTGAACGAAGCGAATTATCTACCTCCCACGCATCCGGCGAAAAAGTCCAGGGCCATTCTCGTCTATTGCTTATCTCTACCCGTTTCTTCCACCCGTAAGGTGATCGTGAATTCTGCACGTTGTTATTTTCGTAAAATCTTTCCGTTACGTTTGTTAAGGAAGCATGGACGCAAACACAAATCGCAAATCGGCTCGTTCTCGCTAGTGGATAAGTGGAATCCATGTAAGATTGATCACAGTTTTGTCGTACTCGTGCCTGCAACGTGAATTTCGATTAAAATTCTCCCGCAACTTATAAATAAATATACAATTTCGGTGGAGAACAATCTTCTTTGAACAAATTTCCTGCCACGAAATCAAATTCTTTTAGATAACAACGAACGTGTAAATTTAATCGGAAAGAATTCTTTCGAGCGACGAAACGAGAAGAAACGCGGACAAACGGGATTTCCATAATGACAAAGCCAATATCCACTTACCGAGTAGTAAAGCATCGCTACATCTCAAGTGGGCCGAACTAACGTACGTGTTGATTCGTTCTCTATAGCGTTGTGATTCACTTAATTGGAAATTCGTTTCTTTTTAATTAGAAATCTTTGGAGAGAAGACAAGTTTCTTCCATGCTCTTGCGATCGAACACAATTTTTCACAGATACTAAACGTTTCAACGAGTTTCTTGCCTTTCTTGGAGCAAAGATCATACTCGAATTATCATCATTTTGTTGCTCTACCAATATTAAAATCTTCGCTATATTACGACAGGGTTAATAACTCTCGCGCATCCCCACGTGACTTATTATCTCTAAGACACAGTATGAGGGTCAAGCGTTGATAACAGCACGTCCAATCAAATTATTTGGGCGTTCGTTGGCGTTTATTGGCGTTCATATTTGGTAAACAGTTACTCGGGCTCGATTACATTGCCGCGATTTGATTAATTATTAATCGTATTAAGAATGGACGAACGATGTTAAACAGCGGTAGAAGCTTCAAGGAGAACTATTTGCTTCGGAAAATTTTTCATTTTATCGTATTTTCCGATTTCGCTTAATAACGATATATTTGTGAGCGACCTTATCGTAAATTTTGTGCAACGTAACTGGTTAATTTTAGACTATTTTTTCTACGAAATTGTGATTCCATTGGTAAATTTTAATGAATGGGAGAATGTAACTTTCTCTGCTACACGTAGTCTCGATGATATCTACTGCGCGATATATCGCGCATTTTAAAGTCGATGGAAACGAATGGCCGAGTGTTCATCTTGTATGTATTGCAACGACAAATTGCTGATCATTACGAATCATTTTTATGCGACTAGAAAGATCACGCTCCCAACTTATCATCTTTTTGCGTCTTTTATTCTCTTGATATTACAATAAAATTATAATAAATGTTTTACTTTAATTTTAGGCTATGTTACACGTACATTTTTGCACGTTTACATTTTCTATAGATTCACGAACATCCTCGGGCTATCGATATCGTGAAAAGTAGGCTCTACGTGAAAATCATTATGTGACAAAATATAGCGATATTAAATCACTCACAGACATTACTCGAGACGTTTCAACCTGTTCAACCAAGACATCGTGTGTTTTGATCGTTTAAAATTCACCTTTGTTATATTGGTATTTATTCGCTGCTTTATTCTCATAGACGAATATTTCATATGTAAACCTGTAGCGGCATCTCATTAAAACAGACCAGCTCGACGAGACACGAACCAGTCCTATCAAGACGCTCGTCTCGGGAAAATCGTGACACTATTTTAATTCTTCTCGCAGTTCCATACCGTCGATCGTGACATGTACGCGAAAGCTGTTGCAAAATCTCGACCGATGTCTCGAAATGACACGTCCGATTCTTCGATCCTTGACAAGGTAAGGGAAAATTTACGAAAAGATAACATCGAGAACAGAATGAAAATCTTAGTTTTGACATATCGTAAGGAAGTAAATGAATTAGCACGATAACGAAGTACATAATCGTTTTATTCTGTGTATCGTCAGCTTTCTTCTTAAAAGACGAATTTTCTTCGGAATTTCTCCAACGTCGTTGAAACGTAAACTGAAATGAAACGGAGAAACTTCGGTAAGAAATTAATTGTCACTACGTATACATCGTGAGTGATAATATCGTGATTTTAGTTCTTATCGATAGCAATTTAATAATATATTTTCACAATGTTCTGTTAATACGGTGAAATATTTAACAAGGCATTTTTTGTCACATTCAAGAAATTCCCAACCTTCGATTACAATCGCGTAATTATTTCTTGTCGAGATTTTTAATTATGCGATTATCACAATGCACTCGAGACCAGTTTCGCTCTAAATTGCGTTTTACGTTCACGGCCAATTCAGAAAACCCGTTTGCGCGAGCAAGAAAGGAAAACGCTGATACAGTTTCTGAAGTACGATTCAAATAAATCGCAAGAGAACTTGTACGTTAATTATCACTCATGTTTATACGCATTGCATCGTTATTACACTACTACCTGTATCGTCATTATGGTAATATTCATAATAATATTTATTTTCTTAAGAACAGCTAAATGTTTATAAGCCTCCCTCTTTGTAATTTAAGCTTGATCTAACGTGAATCTAAACATTTGCATAAACATGCAATCATTATGTAACTGAACTATACATCATAGAAACCTTGAAGCAGCTATTATATATGTATATCAGTATATCGTGAATTATAATGCACGAATGCACGTATTTTATTTGTCACGAGGCTTGATCCAGAGTAAAAAAATAAGTTCGTAATTTGTTTTCATTTACATGTCAATTTACATATATCGTTGAACGATTTTCACTAATTATGCAATGTCGATTATAATCCTGCTATGTAAATAATGATTCACTTTACAACACGGCGATAAAATATTTATTACGTATATATATATATATATATATATATATATATATATATATATATATATATGTCAGCGAGAGAAGGAGTTTGCACGCTTTTTACACAAGTTCTTTTCCAGTAAATTTTTCTTCTAACAAGTAGATTATATAATTATTAACAAGTACAATTATTATATAATTAATTATATATAATTAATTTAATTATATATAATTATATATAATATAATTTAATTATAATTAATATTAAATAAATAATATGTGCTGGCATGCACAAATCATCGATTTATAATCGGACATTTCCCAAAGCTCTGAGAAGTTAATCATATGTGAGCATCAGATTATATATAATTCCGTTAATAACATGCTTGATTAATAGTACAGTAATTTGTATATACAACTACTTACCTCGTACATTCTCGCTCAAATTTGATTATCGATCTTTAAACGTTTCGAAAAATACACGATACGCTTTTACGGAAAAACGAAGTTGTCGAAGTCGAATCGCTCGTTCCAAAGTATTCTTTACGAAACGAACTCTCCGATTTGTTCAAGAGAAATCAGAATGGCGAAAAATTACGCCATTTACTTTCACTTCTTCTTCTTCTCCTTTGATTTTATCATAAAGTAACGAAAATAATTTCCTCCATCGTCTACCAAAGTCAGACGCTTGCAAGGAACACACGTATTGCATGTTTCCTCGATCACGAAGCGATCAACAGTGATGACTGTCGACGACTTTGCATCGCATTCTCTGCATTGTTTGTCGAGCAAAAAGTTTCGTCCAGTGAAATCAGCCTTGACATCTAGCAATCCTTCGTCATGGTCAGCATGATGCAAAAATAACGAAAAATTGCACTGAAATAGGTTGTATTCTTTTCATCAGCCAATTTTCCTAGAAAATTTAATCGATTATCACGAATTTCGTTCTTCCTGACAATGCAACGAGTCCAAAGTCAAGGAACGAGCTATCGGGAAAATTACAAAGCCTATTTCTTTCTCGTAAAATGCCCAAGATGGTTTGAGAAATCAGGAACGATAGTTAGAAAAGGAGGGGGAAGGGGAAATTGTCGGTGAATGTATAAGTACCTGTGACGGATTAATGGAGCGTAGTTTCTGCAAACGTGTCTCAGGACGATAAGTCGTAACATGGTTTACGAGGAAAAAACTTTACCTCCGTTCACCTGCAAGAATCACTCTCAACTCTTGCTAGCGATGCACGATGTAAGGACTAACACTTTTGCATAAGGATTCTTTAATTTAGAAGTTTCCTTTCTTTTCTTTTCTCTTTCTTTTCTTTTTTTTTTTTTTTTTTTTGCGAAACGTTTTTCCCGATCTTTTTAATCTCATTACACCGGTATACGACTTTTATTTTTACAGCTATGCTTCGTAGATTATTTGTACTTGGAACAATCGAATTTGCTCGATGTGACTTAGAAAATATTTTCAGTATTAAATTTGACGACTAATATGGTTATAACATATCCTTTTTTCAATATACCTTTTTCCATATTACGTACCTATGGAAGAATTTGAAAACAAGTTCGGTTTATAATCGGCTCTTCTCGAAAATACATTTAGCCGATGAGATATCTTCATTAACATAAGTGTTAAACTTAGAATTGATATTTCGGGACAAGCAAATTCGTATGCAATCGCGTAAACATTCTGTAAAAAGATTTGCGATCGGACTACGTATATTTAACGATATTACTATTTTCAAAAGCCTACGCTGATACATGGGGGAAACTACATCAAAGAAGGTAAGGACTCGGCAAAGAGCACCTGCCTGATCTTTTCACCCAAGGAAGAGGACTCCGTCGGGGCGTTGAGCAAATATCTTAAACTTTTCGCTGTAAGTACCATCAATGTTATCCATTAGCGAGAAATATATCGAGTATTATCGTAGCGACAAAATTGAACGTAGAAATTACATTTTTTTTTCGCAATAATTTCAACTTTGATTTCATTCGCAGGAACATAAGGTTAATCTGTCGCATATAGAATCCAGAAGCTCCCTCCGTCGAACGAATATGTACGAGTTTATGGTGGAATGCGTGCCTGGCGGAGACCTTGGAACAGTGATTGAAAAACTGCGCCAACAATGCAGCTACTTCTCGATCATTTCTAGGTGAATGTTTAATAATGAAGAAGGATCTTTGAATATCTTTTTATACATAAAATAATCTTTATAAAATGATCTTACATATTTTGCGAATCATAAATATTTGAAAACTAACATTTTTCAGAATTCTTTCATTTTTAGGCGGATGTCGTTTAATTTTCAATGTTATTCATATTTATAGAAATCACAAAGATAACATGGGAACTGTACCATGGTTTCCAAGAAGAATCAGAGATCTGGACAAGTTTGCCAATCAAATTCTCTCGTATGGAGCAGAATTGGACAGCGATCATCCTGGATTCACGGATCCTGTTTATCGACAAAGGCGCAAATACTTTGCAGATTTGGCGTTCAATTACAAATAGTGAGTCCTATTACAGGAAATGAACAATATATATAGGCATTCGTAATACTATTCTTATATTTTCCTAGTGGTCAATCGATACCAAGGGTGGAGTATACCAAAGAAGAAATCGAAACGTGGGGTGTAGTTTTTAGAAACTTAACGAAACTTTATCCAAAGTATGCCTGCAAGGAACATAATCACGTGTTTCCTTTGCTGATCGAAAATTGTGGCTACAGAGAGGACAATATTCCACAATTGGAGGACATATCAAACTTTTTAAAAGGTATTAGTCGTTTCATTCAACCTAATAGATAATAGTAATATCTTTTGTTTCCAATTTTGGGATACTGAATTTCTACGATATTCGTGCAACAACATAAAACAACAGCAATGAGATTTGTGTATTTTCACCTGTCGTTATTATCAGCTGTTCGTCTTAATTTTTCCGATATTCTTAAATATCTGCATAGATTGCACCGGTTTCACTCTTCGACCTGTGGCTGGCCTTCTATCTTCGCGTGACTTCCTAGCTGGTCTGGCTTTCAGAGTATTTCACTGCACGCAGTACATTAGGCACGGTAGTAAACCATTGTACACGCCTGAACCTGACATTTGTCACGAAGTACTGGGTCACGTTCCCTTGTTCGCTGATCCGTCGTTCGCACAATTTTGTCAAGTCGTTGGCTTGGCGTCTCTCGGATCTCCTGACGAGTACATTGAAAAACTAGCTACGGTAATTTCGAAAGATCTCCTTTCATTCGCTATTTATTCATAGTTCTTCGTCTGATTATCCATTACGTAGACTATGTCGTAAACGAAAAGAGAACATGTAAAATTTGTTGCAGTGCTTCTGGTTTACGGTTGAGTACGGCCTGTGCCAGCAAAATGGCGAGCTAAAGGCGTACGGTGCTGGATTGCTTTCATCTTTCGGCGAACTCGAGTATTGTTTGAGCGGCAAACCGGAATTGCGTCCTTTCGAACCAGCAAAGACAGCGTTGCAAAAGTATCCGATAACCGAGTACCAGCCTGTCTATTACGTTGCCGAGAATTTCGAGGACGCCAAACAGAAAATGATGTAAAGTGGATCGATCTAAGTTTTTAGCATGCTTATCGTCTTATCGCGAGTGAAAGAAAGATTTTTATTTATTATGAAAACGTTTCATCTTCAGAGTTGCGTCAAATTTATCCTTAGCCAACGATGCACGCGATTTAAAAGTATGCATCCAATTATATAATCGCGCAACATAACGAATCGTGTAACTTTCATCTCTATTACGCCACGGAATTACGAGAATCTATAGTTTCTTGCCTCTTACTGCGTATAATGACTTTTAACTTATGAGATCAGCCATTCTAAACAGTAAATTGTTATAAATACAGTATAAGGGAGGGAGAATCGGTAGTTCTTCCTTTCACTCTCTTTTTATCGAATTATCGATCGAACGATTTTTCATTTCTATTTTTGTTCGCAGTAAATTCACAGAGAGTATACCGAGGAAGTTTGGAGTGAGATACGACCCGTACACCCAGAGCATTAGCATAATCGACAGCAAGCATCAAATCGAGGATCTTGTGCACAACGTAAATCAAGAAGTACAAATTTTGATGGACGCTTTAAGAAAATTGAGGCAATAGAATTTTCACATAATCTTATCGATTAACCACGTTACATATAGTAGGTATTTAACAATGCGAAACTGTTTATACGATGAAATAAAATAAAACAGCAAGAAGAGATGAAATACTTTCGGATTTAGTTCAATTCGAGGGAAATTGTTTTTCAACCTGAAATGAAAAAGAAACGATTAACGACTCGAAGACGAACGATATGACCACGATAATCTCGCTGTTTTTAGGAACCTTTATTTGCACGTTGAATATGAATATAATTCTCAAATTTTTATACCATAATTTACAATCATACGTGAGAAAAGTTATTGTCTTAATACGTAATAGCCTGCAGATACGTTTATCGGGATTCGGCTAATTCATCGGAATGTATATGAATCCTATGTTTCAATAAATATATGTATAATACGTATAATATGTATACATACATATGTATAATCCGTCTAACACGATCATGATCGTAAAATATATCGATTTCGATGCCATACACACGGGTATAATACACGTTGTTTCTCTATAGACACGTACATTTACAAATAGCTTATTATCGTGATACATTTACAACAAAATATATTATTGTACTTTCCTTTTTTCGCCTTCTTAACCATATATATACAAGGTAAATTTGTTGAAGTAGACGTCAGTGTTTTTCTAACAAGCGGTAGGTTCGTGAGAGAAATAGGACACGCGTTTTCTGTTTGTTTCTCTTTCGTCGTAAAATCTATCGTTTACAAAAAAAAAAAAAAAAAAAAAGACGCTGAGAATTCGTAACAAAAATACCTTGTATACATACATATGTAAATATACCCTGTTTTTTTTTTTTTAAATTCGGTTCTCTTTAGTTTCTATGTGGTCCGGTGAATAACAAAAATAATTCTCAAACTTTATCGTCCGAGATGCACATGCATTTTGAACACAAAGCGTTCGATCAGAGTTTCAAGTAATTTTACCTGTGTTTTGTACTTTTTTTAAATCAATCAAACAACTATCCTTTTGTTATTATCCGACTCAAAGAGTCAGTTCACGCATACGCTGCCACCGAGTGGATAAACTTTATACAGAATTTTTACACATATGTATATACGTCGTGGGAGATACAAAGTGGCCCCTTAAACTTCAAGGGATAAATGTCGACGATTCGGAGAATTATCTCGTGTCGATCGTAAATAAATAACGAAGGAGTTTTGCAGCGATTTTTTAGTATGGTACTTTCTACATAAATTGAACAGACAAATATAGACGATATGCAAGAGAATTTTGACACTCGAGAATGTGCCACAACGATAAAAAGTACCATAGCTCTGAACTCTTTACCTTTTCTTTAGCACAAAAAATCTCTTTTTGGTCGAATTTTTCTTCTTTTCAAAAAATTAACGCAAGTATGATCGAGAGGCTCGATCAAAGCAAACAGAAGTTTTCATCATCCGCGTTATAATTTGCGTTACAAACACGATGTCGCTTCTTACGCGGAATATCTTCTGTACATACATCTCACATTTGTATAAAAATACGAAATCCTTCGTGTCTCGTTCCTGCGCGAGACGCGAATAGAATTGCATGACGCGTTTCGATTCGCGACGATCGAAGCTACGTTCCTCGATATCCATTCCATCTTGGACGAATCCCCGATCAAATTTCTTTTCAACTTCAAATATCAGTTCCTTAACCGAAGAATTTCAACGAAGATCCCCGATAGAGAATCAAAGAAAGGGTCTTTTTCAATTTTGCGACGATCTCTGTTGTTGATTCGCGGATGGCTCTATCTCGTTATACAGTATATCCGCTTGATGTGGACACATTTGGAAAGGCACGAGATCCGGTGGGTTGCCATTTTGTCGCGTTGGCGCTTGCTGTTGAGACTGTTGCTGCTGATGTTGCAGCTGCTGGTGCTGTTGCTGTTGCGTTTGGATCATCGTACCTACGTTACCTTGCGCTGTAGTTGACATCGTTGGCACTGGACTGACCGTCAATGGATGAGAGAACAACTCTGTAGGCACGATTGGCACTGGAACGGTAATCGGTAAAGGAAGAACGTTTACTCCTTGAACGTTACTAGACGTTGGCAACTGAACGTTCGAATTGTTCGTATTGCACCTATTCATCTGTTGACACGTATTCGCAGTATTGTACGGCATGCCCGTCTAAAAAAATATTCGTGATTTACAAAACAAATGACGTGAATGTCATGATTTGATCCATCGATGTTGGCTTAGCGTAACATTTTATTCCCGATATTTCGATTTACTTGCATGAAAATATCTAATCGTAGAAAACATCAACGCGCTTATAAAAATACTTACATTGAGCAACGGCGATAAAATACCGTATCTAGCGATGAACAACTGTTCCGACACTCTTCGTAACTCTTCTTGCTGATGCACTATTAATTGTTGCAGTTCTTCGTGTTTCCGTTGCAGCTCGTCTTGAATTTGATTCTGTGCTGGTGTCATCACGATATCTTGCTGATGTAACATCTACAAATACGCAGATATTTATGCACGATACGCTGTATCCTCAGCAGCGTTTTAACGACAAACTGATTTCATAAAAATATATCGGCTGCGTTTCAATTTCGAACAACCTAATAATTGTTGCTTTACCTCGTGTGTTGGCAATGTGGATATAATTGGCGCGGTAGGAGTTACGAAGCCTGTGCTAACCACAGGTTGCAAATTAACAGTCGTGTACTGCGCTTGTTCCATAAAGTTGATGCAACTTTGATCAACCTCTAACAAAGATTGTTGTTGCGACTGTTGCTGTTGTTGCTGCTGCTGCTGCTGCTGCTGTTGCTGCTGCTGTTGTCTGTTATCGATTTGAGGCATTTGAGTTTTCGACGGCACAGAGCTATTCGCCGAGGCGCCTTTCGATCGCGAAACGTGCGTTATCTGCGAATGCGGCGAGCTTTGCATAGACGCCGACATCGACGAACTATCGGAGCTCTCCACGTGATGTCGTGGCCGTGTGTTCGATGCTATCGATTTCGACGTTTTCGACGATTTCGCTGGCCATTGTGTCGGAGGAACTGGACGAGACGTGGTCACCTGTAGGAAGATCGCGCACACGTTATTCTACAGAATGTCTGGAATAGTACAATCATGGAATTTAATAGCCATGACATTACGTTCAGGCACGTATAAAATTTACACAAGTAAATTCACCTGCTGTTCCACTGGCATCAGAACATCCTGACTCTGCTCCTTGTTAAAACTTTCCGACTCCTTACGCAATTCCTTGATCACATCGATGTAACTGACAACGTAATGCGTGCAGACGATAAATTCTGGCTTCGAATTCCACTGATTGTACGTGATATAAAATCTAGTTTGCAACCATATCCATTGTTGCCCCTTCGTGAGGAATCTGTAGTAACAGGAGGTTCCTTCACCCTTCTGCATCACTATCAATAAATTTCTCATAATTTCAAACTCATCGTTCTTTCGCGATATTTTCTGCCTTTATCGTATACATACGTGATTCGTGGCAAGTAACCACCTTGTCCAAGTCGTCCACGTGATAATAATCATATCCAGACGTGCCTAACACTTCGAACGGCAAATATCCGATAATAGGCGGCGCTCGATGATCCAGAAATAGGAATTTCCACTCGAGGCTATGTCGCGAAGTGAATTCCGATTTTGTGTTATCCATCACCGATAATTCGCGAATCAACTGTGGCGTCTGGAGGCGTCCTGTACCCACGAAAACTAATCTAAGAGAACACAAACGAGTTTATTGCGACGGTTCGATAGATCACATGTTTGTACGTGCTTTCCATCCGTGCAATTCTTTCATTCCAAATCTGTTGATAACGTATTAACTAGCGACAACGATATAGTTAAATCGAAAGCAACTAAACGTACACGGCTGTTTTACTTATGTCTTATCTTATTAAATGAAATTACTTCGTATCTATTCCAGTAGTATTGCTGAATTTCGTGTTCGGAAGCAAGTTATCCGCGTCTGTATCGACGTCAGAACCTGTAAGCAAATAGGTAAACGTAAATGTTTAGATATCTGTATATATATATATCGAAATGAAAGATAACGTTACATATATATATAACATTATTATATGTATATATAATTACGTACGAAAATATCCGACAAATTGCACAAGCTCGTATATTGGGTTTTCTTGAACATTTATGCCTCCTCTTTTGATATGACAGGAAAAAGATATTTTCTCCTCTGTAAATACGCATAACGATTTTAACACATTTACCGATGTACTATACTCGATGTCCTTTTTCTTCCAAAAAATGTATTTCTTAAAAAATAGTACCCTGTTTAATGTTTCGTTGGTCTTTTGTGATTGCAGGATTCAGAAGTACGTTGTAGAGAGGAGATTGATCCTCTTGATAAGTGATATCGTAGATCGTCGTGTTCTCCAGTTCGTTCGGAAGATACCCGAGAAGAGACGTGACGCTTTCAGACACATAATAAATGCGCCCGCTTGAAGAAAATACCATTATAAAACCGTCCAGAGCCTAAGAAACGTCGTTTGTGTTTTTATTGGTAAAATCTTTAGTCGGGTCATATCGATCGTGCCACTTTCAGTAACATCTTTATAAGCTTGAGTTCGTGGCGAAATCGAACGAAGATAGTATATTACAGAAGTTGTTCGTTCTTTTCTCTATGCGACAAATTACAACGATACAAGTTAAAGAGTTCGACGATCTCAACCTTATAACCAACAGCGACACTGTTTCATATCGATGACTATACACACGATAGAAGAATATGTACGTTTTATTACACAATAATCGTACCTCTAATATGAGATGCGTAAATTCTTCGTTGGACAAGAAGGACGGTTTCCAATCTTCTTGAATCTCGTGTACCCTCGATCTGACAGCTATTTCTACGGCATTTTCAAGCTCGAAATTAATAATATTCGCAATTAAACGTAATCATCGAAAGAAGAAGAGAGTAAGAGCGTAAGACGAGTTAAATTATTCGAATTATTAAACGATGTGTACCGTTGTGATTTTTTAAAAACAAAATGGTGGACTTCAGTACTGTGGATTTATCCATTTTCCTCGTATTCGAGCTGACCATGCTACCAAGTTCGTTCACGAGCATATTGAACTGATCTCTCCGTTTCTTTTCACTCAGATTTCGTGATTTTCTAAGGCGGTGAAAGATTCTACGGTTAGTTTGGCACCTTCGCAGGCGTTGCACGAAGCAATAACGTTTCTAATTGAACGCTTACCGTTTCGTGTCATCCTTCTCGTCAACGTCATCGTCCATCGTATCACTGGACAGGAAGCTCATGAATATATTAAGAAAAAATATTATAAATTTACGAAGCATCGGTGTTACCAACGTTGCTACCATTGTAACATTAGGATTATCGTCGGTATTGATATACCCGAACGTATTTTTACGATATAAATTTCTTTCTTATCGATTAAAAGAAGAAAGAGAAATAGGAAATATTATTTGCTCCTTCGATACTATGTATTTCGTTGAACGGACATTTAAATTCGAACGTAGAATTATCCGATGATTATGATATCGTAATTGTTTGATATTGCAGATTTAGAATTGAAGTTAGAAACGTAGAATATGTAGAATATAATAATCGTAAAATTAGATTATCAGCATCGGGTATCGAGAGGGGAAGAAGATAATTTGAAACGCATCTGCTTGTGATTTTCTCACTCGGCACAAGGATACTACACGTGCATTACAATAAAATCAATACCACGAACTGCTTATTGTGTAACAGGTTTGGCAATCGATATTGGTTAGAATAACGTTATTTCATGAGATTGCCGGACATCTAATACATCGTCAAACGTGTATCTCGCGAAATATTATTTACTTTCGTGTTAAATCGTTCAGTCGATATTTTAAAATTACTAATTCGTCTATAAATCGCAAAGAGAATTTACAAAGTATAATATAATAAAACAGAAACCACGTTTCTGACGCGGCATTATATCAACCAGGTAAATTAAATATTTAATAATTAAATATTTATTGTCAACGGCAAGACGTTAACAGAGGACAACGAAGTTACTATGAGTTCATATAGGAATGCATTATCGCGAAGACTAAATATCGAAATTAATAGGAAACGATGTATCAAACAATATATATATATATTCTAAGGAATCGAACAGAGAAGCTACAAAGTATAATTCCCTAAAAAAATTCGGAGCGATACAAAATAATAGTCATTGATCCGAGTGTAGGAATATCGGCGCGCGAGTGCATCGATCAGAACACGTTACGCGTCCCTGGCGATCAGACGTCTGCGAGCGATCGTCGGACGACCAACGCAACGTAGTGTACAGCACCAAGCTCAACCTTATCGATTGTATAAATCGCGGCATAATCGTTGATAATCAAGTTGCAGCATCGATCTACCGGTCGCGCGCTGCACGCCGTGTTAATCGTGCCACGATAACAACGGCGAAGACAACGAATCGTAAATATCGATTCGCGGTATCGATCGATGGAACGTTCAACGGAGCACAGTAGATCGTACCAGTTCTGACCAGACGCTCGCACCGCTCCTAACAATCAGCGAAATAAAAATCATCTGCGTTCAAATAAATGACAAACAATATCAACAGATCGGTGACTATCGAATTTCATCGTAATAGATCGACTGGGCTGACGTGCTTTTCTATCGTTCGTTAAATTTTCCAATTTTCATCGTCCACGTTTATCGAATTTTCAGACGGCCGATAAACAGTATCGTTGTTATTATTCGTTGAACGATGTGCTAATAGTCGCGTGTCACTTACTCGGATTGTCTGGAGGATCGCCCTCGTGAATAACTCGCCATGTAACTTGACGTATGTGCGCTGTCACGTCCGTGTATGCGTGTTGTCGCGGACACGCCGTCGATCAGTAGCCTCAGATCTTGCGATCCTCGTTCTCTCGAGGTTTCCCCTGTTGACGAGTATTCGTCGACCACGTAGAATTCACAAGCTCGGGGTGCCACTTCCGCGGCAAGCGCCGACACATTTTTCGAACGACACGCGCCAACAGACGGGTCACTGGTTAGCGCGCCAGCAAAATCCGTCGATGAAGCCTCTAACGATCGCTCGAGATAGCTTACGGTGCATGCACGTATGTACGTGCGACGCTTACGTACGACTTCGCAATGGAAGGTCTCTCGTTGCACCGTCTGAAGTTGTACGCGCTCAATTCTGCGGGGCTCTAATACCGAGAACACGGCTGCGAACTCACGATGGCAGAACGCATGCTCGGATTTGAAAAGAGAAATGGCAGTGACACTGCGTGCTTCATTCGCCAAATTCCACCGTCGCACGATTTTCTTCTCTAACGTTCGTAGAATCTCCCAATATTCTTTTCCGACGTTCGCTGAGTTTATAGATATGGTTTGCCAGTTTATAAATATACAGCGTACCTAGATTAGCTTAAATAGCTATTGCTTGGATTAATAGGAAGTTCAAACGATAAAAAACAAAAGCATAGTTTTATAGGCGAATACTATTCGATCCGACTGATCGATCGAAAGCTCGTTACAGACAGATACATTCTAGTGACGTAAAATTCTTTACCGACGCTCATCTAAGTATTCTTACGTAACGTTCTACGTTGCTGACACAATAACATTTCAAACTTTATGCATCGATATATATTTCTTGATCGAACGTTTTCATAGACAGCGATCGAAAATGTCTTTTGCTTATATCGATATTTCCGATACCCCTCTCCCTCCCACGTCATCGTGCTACCTCGACGATAAATTGAAAATTTACTTTAAATTACGATATAGATTTATTTACGATAACCATAAAACGATAGTCGCAACGGCAAACTTATTATTCCCCAATGTAGACAAATTTCCGCTTTGTTTCGAAATTTCCTTTATGATATTTAAACAACGTAAGAAAGGCTGCACCGTGTCTACCATCTACCATCGTATCTCCTTTCTCCAGCGTTTGTCTCACGATAGTACGTGCAACAGAGTATCGAATGGACCAGGGACGTTGATAAGCGTGTTAGATTGCGGCTAACTTCAAGCAAATTATCCGCCAACGTGATAATGGACGCTAAGCATTTTCCCATTGTGCGCAGACGCGTCTTGTCAATGCATCACCGCCTAGCGATGGAATCAAGTTTGACATGTTTTTACCAATCCAAGTCAGTTTTACTTTCAATTTATTTCTAACAAGCTCGTATCGCCAAAAAATAGTACTCGAACCTGTCGTATTAATATATATTATAGAAGGTAAGGTACTCGTAAAAATTCGAGATTACCTCGAGTTGATATTCAATTATACATCTATATCTGCGATTCTTATACGCAATTCGAAACTGTCCAGGATAAGTAAGAATCTATTTCAACATATTCTTTTCTCCAAGTATTCGCAGGGTATTTGGAAATTTACGATCGTATTCGATCGCATATTTGCCATATGCTCCATTCCATCGCTACCGTCGCCATGAAAACTCGCATACCAGATGAGCGGCATCGGTAGCGGCACGGAACGCTTCTTGTCCGCCAGTAAAATCATGCCTGATTGGTCAGACCGTGTTGCGCTATTTCCAACGTCGTGCCAATCATACGCAGTGACGTATGCGGTTCGTAAAATAACATGTTAGAACTTATCGAGAAATGCGATTAACGCGTCTATCTCATCAACGATACCAAAGAAGTTACATTCTCTTGGATGGAATTATAAATTCTGCGGAACTTAAACGAGATACCGAACGAAGGAGATTTTTTTTTTTATAAAATAGCACTATGTCATTTATTAACGCGACGTACGTATTATTTGTGTATTATGGACGTACGAACGTTTTTATTAAGTGGAAAATTAATGTTGTTTTATATTTCATTGAAAATTGTCAAGATCTTGATCGACATAATTTCCGAATAAGATACCGAGGAGTAGATGATGTCACTCGTAGCACGGCGCTCTTAAGTAGAATAATTTGGTGCAGACATATGGTCGTCTATTATCTACTGTCCATTTCACTGCTTAAGAAAGCAGATTAGGGAAAAAGGAAGAAAAAAACCGTGTAAATTTTACATAATGTTTATTATTTATAGTGTACTCAGAAATGTTGGGCCTCAACCAGTGGGCCTCCTCTTTTTTTTTTCTTTTTTCACTTTTTTTTTCTTTTGACATATTTGATCAGTAAACATCACAATGTTATCTTTTTCCTCTAGTCCGTACAGTTTTTCCTCTCTCTCTCTCTCTCTTTTTTGTAATTTCTTTTTCTCTCCATTAAAACCAACGCGCAACCTGCTCGTATCCGTTTTGCCTCTTCATGAATTTCTTAACACCGAGACTTCACGTATTCATCGATTTCGGTAACTTTGAATGTTTCATTTTCTTTTTCTCTCCTTCCTATTTCTTATTCTCGTTGATTAAAAGATTAAAAAGTAATCATCGAAACGTATTAAGAAATCTCAGCTCTCTCTTCGTTCTTCGTTTCCTTTCTTTCAGTTTCGTCGTTTCTCATTCATTTTCGAATTAATACGATCCACACGTAATACACGAACGCGAAATCTTGCGTACAAACCCGTCACGAGCAGATTGTGCCTCGCAGAAAATAAATAATCATTCAGCTTCTTACGGTGTTTGGTTTCTCACCCACAAGATCAACATGCCAGCATATCCGTTACAACAAAACATCGAAATATAACAACTGTATAGAAAAACGCAAAACGGAAAAAGGAAAAAGATAAGAAAAAAATAAAAATAAATGATCTGCTACGCTGTATCGGTAATTTATAGATCGCAAGAAATGTATTGTTCAACGTGATGAAGTTTTCAATTATACTTTCTCTCATTCTCCCTCTTTCTCTCTTCCTTTCTCTCGAATTTCTCTCTCGCTCTCTCTCTTCCTCTCTCTCCCTTTCTCGCTCTCTCTCTCTCTCTCTCTCTCTCTCGCTCTCTTGCTCTTTCGCTCTCTGGTTCGTTCGTTCGATCGTGTTTCTGCTCAATGACCAATAATGATATAATATATATATGTATATATAATATGTATATCCGAGGCATAAGTGTATTCGGTTAAAACACAACTTAGCGTTAGTAACGTTCGCGTATTACAAAAGTTGTCGCCGAATACGAAACGGTTGATTCGACAATTAGAAAAAACGCATCGTTTGTTCTTTAATATTTTTTTATGTTCTTTCTATCGCTTTCTCTCTCTCTCTCTCTCTCTCTCTCTCACTTTTTAAAAATTCTTTTTATTTTGTTTTCCTCGTTTCATTCTCTTTCGTAATTTTTTCCTGTTTTTTCTTTTTTATTTTTATTCGTTCTGTCGTCTCGCTTCCACCTCGGGCCGATATTCGAGGAGTTTCTAAAAGTGTGTTTGAGTGGACACTAAAAGTAGGAGAGAGGAGGACATAGGGAACGATCCAGGATGCTTTCTCATTCTTTACTTTTTCTCTTTCTCTCTCTCTCTTTCTTTCTCTTTCTCTCTCTCTCTTTCTCTTTCTCTCTCTCTCTCTCTCTCTCTCCCGAAACGGGCGGTAAGGTTGTAGAAGAATTGGGATAGGGGAAGTGACTTTCCTTTTCTCTTTTTCTTTTTTATTATAGTTATAGTAACCAACCACCCCCACTGTACACGCTTCTGCACGACTCTTCGTCCTCTCGTGGACATTGAAAAATTAGGATACGCACGTGTCAAAGTCGAAAAATGAAATTCTAGGGACGGTGGCCATTCTTGTCCGTCGATCGATTATCATCGTATCGACGTTAATATCGTTATATTGCCATCCTTGTCACGCCTTCGTTTCATTCTTCGATTCGATCAATTGAAAATTCTGCCGCAATTCGGTCGTCGAACGTTCGTGAATTATTTGCAACAACAAGAATTTCCTTCTTTCTCGTCACTCTCTCTCTCTCTCTCTCTCTCTCTCTCTCTCTCTCACTCTCTGTTTCTCTCTCTGTCTGTCTTTTCTCCGTCCGACGAGCACTTCTTTTTCCTTTTTCCTCTCTGTCTACCCTATTAACGACGTTCAAGGTCCCAGTGGCACACGAAAAGCATACGAGGATCTATCTTAGAAAAGTCGAACGTCGTCGAAAAGATTCGTACGAAACACCGTTCACCGCGCGATTATCTTTGTGTCTTTTTCTTACTAATTTTATCATTTGTCAGTTCATTCGTTACGACGCGTTCGATCACGAAGCTTCGTCTATTTTATACGCCGAAGACAGCTTTACGTTTCACTTCCTTATTTTTCTTCGTTCGTTTCTTAAATTTTTGTACCAAGATACGGTACCATTCCTGAACACAACGAGATCGTGACGCGATCTGACCGTTCAACGACCGATATACGGCCGAGCGCTAAGAAAATGCCGCGAAGCGATAGTGGCGCGCGGGTACGCGATCGTTCTTTTTTTTATCCTTTTTTTTTATTTTTAAAGATCTCGTTTATATAAGGAATCGTCGGGGGGACTGAATATTCGAAAAACCTTGGTAAAAATATGTTGCGTGCCGTGACCCTGCGCCACTCGCCTCGCCGACGTTTCTGGCCCATCTTAATTAATTGTTTTTTCTTTTTTTAAAGTTCTTTTTCTTGTTTCGTTAATCATCCTTTGTTTCTTTTAAACTCCAAACACTTCGTTCAGCCGTTGGCGTTATACGAAATGATCAGTTACAATATCATATTATATATAATATATATAATATATAATATAATACATATATCATATTCTACATTACATTACTATGTTCGAAAAATAATATTACAATATATAGTGTGTGTTGTTATGTGTATTATCATATTATTATTATTTTTTTTGCTGTTTTGTTACTCTTCTTATTCCTCCTCTCCTCCATGATAGTAACGCCTCGCTTTTTTCTTACCTATCGCTTTTTTAAAATTTCTCTCTCTTTCTCTCTCTCTTTCTCTCTCTCTCTCTCTCGCTCTCTCGCTCTCTCGCTCTCTCTCTCTCTCTCTCGCTCGTTCGCTCTCGCGCTTTTCGTTTTCTCTCTCTTATCTCTTTCTTTCTCCTATTATTACGCGCGGTAGTATCTAAAATTTACAATTAGTTTATAAACCGACGACGATGCTGCTGAGAGGGCAAACAAGAGAAAATTTCGTTTAGCGATAAAGAGGACACAGCTGGATGTCTGTGTTTCCGGTCAGCGTATCTGCTGCGTGTGTGTATACGATAGTAAAAAATTATTATATTTTCGTGATTCAGTTTCGATACGATTACAAACGGCGGTTTTTTTTTCGTTTGGGAAGTTCATTTCGCGTGACTCAACGAATCACAAGTGGAACCAGACGAGAACGATCGACTCGAATCGACAATTCCGTCAATGTCGATCATCGAACGATTCGTTCTGACCGTTCGTTATCACGGAATGCCCTAGAAGATTTATTCTTCAGCAGTGGAACGTTATTCGTTGCTTCTCTCAGCAATACGACGGGTCACGTAATTTGTGTGGATGTAAAACCGCTAGGCGCTTCTCTCTTCTCGTTCTCTTCGTTCTTTTTTTTCTTTTTTTAATTTGAATAACAATCACTTTTTTAAATTTGTTTTACTAAATATATCACAAACTGCCGGTGGTTAGTGCAGCGCCCGAGTTCGTGCTAAAATCGTTTATCATTCGTGCCGCTGATATCTTTTTGTCTGGTAGATAGAATTCGATCGTTCTCGATGAGAAAAAAAAAAAAAAAAAGAAGAAAAAGGAAATTCTTCGACTTGGGCAAACTATTTTTTTACGTAATTTTGCCTCGAAGCGTCGTGATAAATCGTTTGACACGAACTCTGAAGCTACCACCGGAAAAATATAACGTTAAGGGATTACATGTTAATAGTTACATCACTGTCGGAAGACGCTTAGTTCCGAAGGGTTCTCGATGGACAATCGCGAATTTTGGAAGCGTTCAACGAAAACTCTTCGGTCTCGTCTCCAACGTACGGTTAGTTTAAGTTGTCGAACTAGTAAATTTTTTTTATTTTCCGTTTATTATGCTGCCACAGAAGATTCTCTTTTTTTTCCTTTTTATTCGTTTACTCGTAAACTGTAAATATCTTTATAAATTCATTACCTTAAAAGTATATATTTATAATTATATTATATTACCTAATAATCTTCGTTTCGTTTTGTTTTTCATTTTTTCTTCCTTTCGTAACGATAGAATTATATCGCGGATGCCCAATAGATCGATACGCAATTTTGACGTTTACGATATTTCCTTTCTTCCCTTTCTGTTCCGTTTCTATCTGTCTATCTTTATTCCGAGAAACTTGTTGTTTCGTTCTATCACTCGCTTCAATTTTCGTTTTTATATTTCGTTCTTTTTTTTTAGAAAACTTGTAGTCAAGGGGGGCAACCGTGTTTCTTAATTACGTCTGAAGGATATGGCAGGGTCGGGGGAGGGGGAGGGTGGAGGGATCAAGGACAGAGGAAATCAAGCAATTCTTTCCAAGTATTACAACGAGATACAGTAACATCGAATTAATTCCGCTTTTCTCGAGGCTATATAGGCGTTTTATCATAGTTTCGCCATAGAGACAGCGAAAATCAAGTACACTAACGTTCAATCGGCCGACACTGGGCTTAATATCCAGAGAAAACAATTGTTCGAACGAAAGTGCTTTCTCGTGATACCAGTCGAGCACCCAGATTGCATCGTTGTCGAGTTAAAAACGTTCTAACGTCTTCTCGCTCTTTTCCTTCCTAATCGGAAATTATACTGCCGGGAAACGACACCTTCGAATCGAATTCGAAACAAAGCAAATCGTTGCAAACGAACAAAAGCAAGACTGCGGTGAAATTTCGTTCGAGGAACTTTACCAGCTAGGAACCTATATATCGAGATTACGCTGCGATCGTTCGCGTAGTTATTTTTAAAGAGAATAATGTATCACCTTATTAGTAACTAGACTGTATACCTGGAACTATCGCTGTAAAAAACTACCACTGCTGTGAATCGATGGCAAAAGAATACTCGACTAACGAACGAATTCGATAACTTTCTAACGCGTTGATTCTTCCGATTATTTTCACACAGAGTAATAATCTCGAAGAGATTATTTTAAAATTATAATTACGATTATCGCAAATCCCAATTTATCAATGGACATTGTTTGGAAACTGTTTGCAATCATCGCGTATAACGGAAATATTGTTCGCGATGAATTTTCGTTATCAAGTTTAACTGATTTAACACGTCGTTATACGAAAAGTAGAAAATTGTTACACAAAGTTATAGAGGAGAATGGACGCGTTAAAAATCTATCTGTACGATAAAATGTAACCAATATATGTGATAAACTTGCTGAGGTAAATGTAATCCTTCGTAGTACCCTGAGGTCGACTTGCGAATATTTCGATCGGTATTGACAAAAAATTGATTAACAACGAAATACCGTTGAATAACAAAGGGACAGACACGTTTGTAGAATTTTTGTAAGGCCAGAATGTTAAGAAAACATGTCAGGATATCACGGTAAGAATGAAAATAGAGTACGAAGGATTAACTATAATCTAGAAAGCAACGAATATTGGAAAATCGACGCCGAAGAACGTGTTTAAGACAGCAACGACGAGTGGGACATTCTCGACGCGGAACGAGGACATTGGAACTAGCGATCAGCAAAAGTGACACGGTGCAACTTCCTAAGCAACTATCTATCTCTAGAGAGTATAAACACCTGGGCGATTAACATACACGTATAATAGATATAATATATCAACGACAATCGTCTAATCGTAGCGTAGCTGAGGCGTGCGCGTTCGCGTACACGCAAATGATCAAGAACACCTACTATTTCCTAATACATAGTAATAATATATTACTATACTAATAATATATCACATGTACTGATAATATATTATATATTATAGTAATATATACTCGTGTGTGTCTGTATATATGTGTGTATAATATATCGTGTATACACGTGCCTCTACGTAGAACTTCGAAAAGTGTCTAACGAAGCCATAGGTGCAGAAGCTGATACGTGAAGCAAGGGAAAAACACGAGCACTCTCGGCGTTGTTCGAGTATCGTTAAAATGCGAACGTTCCTGGAAATGGTGGAGCGATGGATTAAAAAGGATCGATAGTTGGACCTATCGTCGGAATTGATCGATCAGATGATCGGTTGTATCTATAATATCCTGGGAATTATTGTATACGATTCCAAGATTCTTCGATTAACTTTCGTTAATTTCTTTTCTCCCTCGAACAAGTTGGTTCGTGGGTGTGATTACTATTAAACGAACGATTACGCGACTACTTTAACCTTTCATTCTACATCGCTAGCGCGGAACAAGCGGGGGTTAGAGCTTTTGTCGCGTTCAACTTCGACGAACGAGGATCCGATTTTCTTTATTTTATCGTAACGAAGATCAAGGAGAGTGATTTATGTGTTTGGTTAAGGGCTGGGTGTACAGGGGTAAGGAAGGGTTATCGATATTTTTTCTTTTCGCTATTCGAAGCTTCGAAATATTCCTCAAACGGAGCATCTCTTTCTGTAATCTTTCGTTCTGTATCGTCTTAAGTGTTTTCGTTTTGTTTCTTTTCTTTTTGTTGATTCTTTCTTTGTTCAAGGCAAGGTATTCGTTTGTAGAAGATCCTGCACCGGAGAGCAAAGTGTAGGTTGGTTGTATACTCGCGGTGGGCGCACGCGCCCCTAGTCCCCGCCTGTCGACAAGGAAACTATAGTGAAAGCGATCGGTTTTTTCATTTTTCTAACCTCGTTTTCATCCATTTTTGTTTATCTTTTAGTTTTCCCGTTAAATACCCTACGTCATCTAAATTGTGTTTATATCTTTAAGTATGTAGTTATTTAGCGTTTATTTTATTTTACTTTTTTTTTCGCTTGCTCGTTATTTAGAGAGTACGTTGTTTTTTTTTTCATTAATAGTATTTAATATTTAGACACTAAGCGTTACTCAGCTTCGGTTTTCTTAAAAAATTGGACAAGAAGGAGGAACCCAGAAGGATCGGTTTGGTGGTGGGGCGGGGGGGGGAGGAATATGTAAGAAAGGAGCAAAGGGTGTAAAGAGAAGACGTGGAAACAAAGTCCAGCGGGAGGAATATCGAAGGAGGGACAAAGTCGCGATCGCAAGAGAACCAAAGCGAATGCCAGGAAGTTGAAACCTGACAAAGAGAATGTGCTCGGGGATCGTTCGTTGTACAATAAGAAAAATTGGACAGAATCGTTAGGGTTATCGAGGAAAGCGTTCTCTATAGACGTTTTCTTTTATCTTCTTCTTTTTAATATTAATCGTAATTTGCTCGTCCGTCTTCGTAAGGAGAAACGGCGGGCGGACATGGCGGATTAAAAAGTTTCTCTACGACACACTATCAGAAGCATACTAGGCGTTTAGGCTGAAATACAACTACCATGCAATTAGTCGAGCTAGTAAAAGTTTCATTTTGTCAACTATCAGCTAAGAATCGCGTACTTCTACGATGTTTAACGTTAACTACTTGATTTTTCTTCTAGTAACTTTAAACTCGAAAAATACTATTTAGTCTTTGTTAACTTAGTTTCGAGAAAAAGTAATTAATTATTCGTCGTTACGTTTCTAACTCTTCTCTTCCTTAGTGTTCATTCTCTCTCCCTCTTTCTCTTTCTCTCTCTCTCTCTCTCTCTGTCTCTTTCTCTATAGATTTTAGACATCGAAACTATTAATGTCAAATGCGTTTTTATTTTCTTTTTCATCTTCGTTTTCTATTTTGTTCGTTTGCCTAGAAAGTTCAAGTTTAAAACGCTGTGTGTTAGCGTGTACGTGTCTCTGTGAGTGTGCGTGCGTGTGCATGTTTAACTAGACAATTTTCCCTCTGCTACGCTACTAGAATCGAAGAAACATCTCCGTGCTTGTCCGGGTATGCATTGATCTTCTCACTAACGATCTTTTCCATTCCTTTCGTTCCACGATCGCGTTAGTACGATTCGCCCTTATTTTTATCGTTTTTCGTATCTCGCGCCATCGGCGGGAAAATCGTCCGTTTCAGTTCTGGAAAAAGTTTGTGTGTACAGTGAGATATTCTGAAGAAAACGGAATTCTCTTAAAGAATCATAGCGTCGAAGGAGCATCGGCTCGATCAATACATCTCTGGGTATATATTTTTATACGTGTATAATATATACCGCGTGTGTGTCCATTTATCTGTCGATCTACGTGTACGTGTCTGTGTATCCGTGAATGTATGTGGTAAATAGGTATGCGTGAGTTTGCCACGTAATGCACGTATAACGTAAAAATCCAGTTTACTTCGCTCTTCGTACTCTTCGTGAACCGCGTTCAACACCTTCGTTCATTTATCCCGTCGATTTTCCATTTCGTAGCGTCAATCTTTACCAATCCACCGACAAGGAAAATACTTACATCCACCGTGCAAACGACGTTACATTAAAGAAACACCTCGCTCTACAGAGAAACGCGGATTCAATCGCTTTCACCCCGTCGAATTTATTTTCACATCCTTTTTCGAGTATAGGTAAATTCTTCCTTCCCGCTTTCCTTCTCCTTTCATCTCTCTCTCTCTCTCTCTCCCTCTTGTCGAGAAGCTTTTCACTTTTTCTTCCTTTCTTTTTTTTTTTTTGTTTTTGCTATTTTTCATCGATGCTCGTTGCCAGCGCGATGTATCAATGTCGAATATCGTCGATCAAACTAACAAGTGTAGTGTAAATTGCGACCAAGGAGGCTTGTCCGTTGTCCTAGGGGTAAATATACATTATACATCGTACACGGTCCGCTTACGAGTTACTGTAGAATAAAAGTCAAAAATATATTATCATTATGTATATTCATATATATATTTCGTTCTGTTTCGTAGCCTACTATATTTAATTATTCTAATGTATGTACTGAGAAGCGTGTACGCGCGAGTCCGTGTCGCGATGCCATTTTACATAGATGCCGTTTCTCAATCCTCGCGTTTCTCAAGATGACACGCATGTCGATTTAGAGAACTGAAGCCCATCGTGCCACTTCTCTTTCTCCCTTTTCTCCCGTGTCTTACGGTTCGCACGTTTAGCAGCTTGAACAAAATTCCTTCGACTGTCGCATCGCTATTATCGTTCCTTGTTTTCGATCCTTATCCTTTTACTCTCTCGTCGATTAGCGGACAAGCTTGTCCCTGGTGTGGACGGTCTGTAGTGTATTGTATTTCGGTATATATCCGCGCTTTCTCGTTTTTCCTTTTCCACGTTCCTTCGTTTCTTCTTCGTTCTTTTTGCGCTAGTTCGTCGATATCTTCTACTCCGTTGCTTTCAACGAGAAACACGCTTCTCAACGCGCAATAGTGGCAATTATAGCCATTCGAGTTCCACGAGCCGTGGACGGGTTATCCGAGCAAATCCGATCGGACGTTCGTATCGACAAGTTCGGATGGGGCTCGGCTCGGTCGACAGGAGACAATCGGATTAAGCGCGCGCCAAAATATCCGAACATCCGGCCGCGTTTTTGTTCGAATATGCGTCACGAATTTTCGGACTCGATCTACTCTCCCTGCAGAGCGAAACGGTGTTCTTTCTTCCTTCGATCTCGTCGATCTCCGTTTTCCATCTCTTTCTGTCGGCAACTTTCAAACCGGTAGCCACTCCATCGTTTGTTCCTTTCCTTTCTTTCGTTTCTTTTTCTCTCTGTTCTGTCGTTTTCTCGGCATAGTCGAAAATGCGTTGCGCGCAATAGAAGCTAATGAGTAGGTACACGCGAGCAGTATGCTTTGCAGCTAGTTGAACGGTAGGACGCGTGATAACGAGGCGAGCAATCGTGGACGGTTGCTCCGAAGTATATTTGCATTTCTTCGAAGAACGACTACCGATCGATCATACGTTCTTCTCTAAAAAACAAAAAGATCAAATTTCATCGGCATTTACCGCATCGAGACAAAGTTAATCTTACGGTGAATCAAAGTCGCCTACGGAATCGAGTTTTCCTATCTTTCGTAATATTCGACGTACTACGGCCGTAATATCGAACGCAATATCGAACATCCACGTTTACTCGATATCCGCGTCATCCACGTGAACCAGGGTTATTCGTTAGCCACGCAAAGCTGCGTTCATTGTTAAAGCGACAGCATATATTATAGATCGTCCTACGAACCCGTTATCGCCAGACTAAACTCGGACGATCGTTGAAAATCGTCGATTCCCTATCGGTTAAAAAAGAATCGTATTACCTCTGGCGACACAGCATTTAGCGCGAGCGAATTCTTTGCCTGTTTTACAAATAATTTGTTTTTATCGCTTTGTGTGATTGCTTGCTGCAACAGCTAAAACCCTTGACTCAAGTTGGGAAGCTTAAACTCCAGTGAATTTGTCGTATCGTTATTATTTTTTTTTTTCTTCCTTGAGATTTCTCGTCTTCTTCTTAATCATCGTTTCTTTCTCTAATAATATTTCTCTCTTAACTCGCGTCTTCTCTTATCCCTATACGTATATACACATATGTCTCTTTGTTATTTGCTATTGTTAATTCTCTTTTCTTTCTTCTTTTTTTATTTTTTTTATTTTTTGACATTTTCAGAACGGTAACGGAATAGTAGTAGCATTTTGTAGCATTTTTCGTTCCTATTCTTCGTCTCTCTTTCTCCTTTCGTTTTCTGCCGTTTACTATCATTCGTTATACTTCTACTTGGTGTATACGGTTGCTGATTTGGTATCGAAGGGAAAGACGGCTTCACGCTTTTGCTCGATCGTTCCTTCGTTCTTCTTCTCTTCTTTATCTTTCGTCTACTCTATCTCGGTTCGTTCGAAGATTCAACGCATCACCGATCCAGAAATCGAAAAATTCGTTGATCGACTGTAGGAAAATCTTTCATTGGAATTTCGGTTACGGTTTCCTTTTTATTTCTGTATTCTATTTTTTGCTTCGACAGGGCAAACCCTTCGTTCTTCGCGTATATTTCACAGACGAAATGAAAATGTTATAAAATAAAAGTTTTTAGTTGCAAAGACTGGCAGCAATCGGGACGAATTGTATTTGAACGTTTCACTTGGACTATTATCGACAAATTCTAACGACAACGATCTCAGTTCACCCACGATCGAAGCAGAGGCATCGAGTTTCACGTGAACGGAAAAATTAGTCGAAAAATCTGGCCTACCGATAACATCACATTAAAAACATCTCGCCGTTGTTACTCACGGCGCTATTGAACCACTTAAATGGACATTCGTTTAATTATTGTACTTAGTTTTTATACATACACGATACAACGTACTTGCGTACTTCTCGAGTTTATTATACTTTTTCTTTATCTAAATTCTATGTATGTACATGCATATGCTAGTTGCGGGCACGGAGGAACTCGTCCGTCTATTATCGATTTCCTTTATCATCTGTCGCGGTAACTCGTCTATCGAACGTTTAGTAGCCCAAAGGAAAATAGAAAATCGAAACAGTTGTTCAGAGTTTTCCTTCGATGATATTTCGTAAGGTGAGCCGAGTTTAAACATTTTCAAGAAACCGTATTTTCCACTAATTCGCGCTAGACCGTACAAGGAAAGTTGACAACCGATCGCTGTGTATCTGGAGACGATAAAGAGTGGGTGAAAAAAGGTAAAAATGGAAAAAGAAAAGATCGTTCGTATCACGTTCGTAGACGTATCCAACGTTTTAAGAATTCTCGATACTTTGTAAGTCCTCTGGTAAGTTTCTTTCCTTTTTTTCTCTCTCAAAGTAACATTTCTACCTTATATACACGAGTACTCTACAAGTGTCGAACTTTCGCTCGTGAATCTTTCCCCCCTAATACCAACAAAGAAACAAAAGGAAATGTACAACAAGAAAGAAAGCAAGAAAAGAAGAAGGAAAGAATGTGAACGAAAAGAAGAAAGAAAGAAAGAAAAAAACGAAAAACGTCGGTGTGTATGTGTGTATACATATACACATATATATATCTATATTTCGATTGATTCGTTCCATTTCGTTTTTCGTTCACATAATTTTCATACACGCTCGTTATCCACGAGCGTGCGTATATGCTTTAATTTCTCCTCTCTTGTATATATGTATATACGTGTTCTTTGATTCTTAAATGCTGTACAGGAACATTTATACTTGCTTAATCGTTTAGATCGCACTTTCCATATTTTTTTCCTTTTTTCGCTCTTTTGTATTCAATAATAGTTTTAATAACCTATATTTATTATAATACGCTTATATCCTGTCAATTAGAGTACTTTGTTATACTTATGTCCGTTTAAATAATTAACGCTAATGTCCCGTTTCTCGAGTTATCGTAGTTAACAAATCGATCTTAATAAAAAAATAGAAAATATTAACAATTAAAAGAAAAACAGTTTGTTTCGAAATCGTCTTAGAAAAAACAAACGACGCGACTGTCTCGCTCTGTGGATGAGTGTCTGTATCTCTGTATGTATTTTCGTGTACGGAGAAGTAGAGATGCAGGTAGAGATGCCACGATTATCGCTATATTATCGATAAAATATCCGATGAACATATACAACGATGATACGATATCCGGCGAACAGATGCGACTGCAAACACTGTACGATGCTCAACGAATTGATCGCTAGACTGCGCGTGGTGATGCATTTATCGCGAATTTAAACATACAAAAATGTAGATAATTTCAAATAGACAAATTTGCAGATCCATCTCATTTCTTTACGAAACGAATCTTCGGACAGAAAATACGTTTCGTTGCGCGTTTAGTTCGATTTAACTTATCGATAAACCAACGATACAATCGATAATGTTACTGATAACAGCATCTCTATCGAGAATTGAAAAGAGCGCGCAAAGGACCCCGGCCCATCGCGAATAATGACTAGCGCAGCAACGTGTTTTCTCGTTTGCAATCTTAAATCCGAGAGATCGACGAACCGGCTCGATCTTTGAGCCACTTGGTCGGGAAAGTGGGTGAAAGTCTTTCCTGGACGGTCATGTTCTTTTATTTTGTTTCACTCTATATGTAACCGAACTTAAGAAACAGATAACAAGAGAAATAATCATAGTAGTAATAATATTAACTCTCCGTAGCACCTTTCGATTCATTTGGGTACGAGCCAATATCTTGTTCGAACATTGGAAAATTTTAAATAAACAAAGTGGCACCGAGAATACTATAGAGAGTTAATAACAAAAATAATAATATAATAATAATAATAATAATAATAATAGTCAGATAATAATAGTAATGATAATAATAATAATAATAATAATAATAGTTAATCCTAAGGATAACAGACATCGACTAAACATGGAAAAAATCAAAGTAACGCGATTAAAAAAAGTCTCTCAAAGAATAAAAAAACTCGTCAATTGAAACTAACGATAGACGGAATAAATACTTCATTCACATCGCGAAACAGTTTCTCTATACTTTCTCACTGCCTTTTTCTGTTTTTTTCTTTTTTCTTTTTTTTTTTTTTTGTAAGCTAGTCGCCGACAGAAAGGACTATACGCAATCGCGATATAATACTCTTTACGTTGTATCGCACGACGATTGCACTACATTGTTACTTTTATTCCGATTGCTACGCTAAACGAACGAAAAATGGATAGAAGGAAATCATTAAAAGAAATAAACGTGTAATAAAATAAAGGTTGAAATAAATGTGAAGAAGAGGAATAGGTGTACGGGCAGAATTAGGGAATTAAATACTAGTACGGTAGATATATCGGTTAACGTTCCTACGCGATATATAAAAAATAAAAACGAATATTAATTGTACAGCTAATATCGTGAAATAGAGACGGGGTGAAGGAACGAAAGACAAAACGTGTAAAGGTATGTACGGACGACGAAAAACTTCGTTGTCGACGGTGGGTCCTTCGCGCGACACCGGGAAAAACTTAAATCGATCGATCGATCGATCGTCCTTTTAGTCGTTAGGCTATGAATACTTATGCGTTTATGGAAAATTTAAATATAGAAAAACGCGCAGAATGCATCTTCCTATAACTGTCAGCGTCTCTACAACTGCCATGATATTCTACTTAATAGGATAGTAAAACGTATCAAAGAGAGGGTTTTATCAGCAAGTTAGATTTACACGAAGACAAAGGGACAGCACGGATGTTGTTTGTATCTAGTATTTAAAAATCAATCTTTGAAAACCATAGTATAGTTCTAGCATTAAGAACGCCACTACGCAAGCAGAAAGTAATTACAGAGTTAGACAGTCAATAAAAAAGTCCGGCAGTCATCTGATCACAGTCATTGGGACTGACAATTATTGGCTGACAGTCATACGAATATTGAAATCTTTCGCAGATTATAATCAATTTTTTACGCTCAGGGCATAAAACTATTTCTCTTTTGCAAAAGACATGGCAGTTGTAGGAACATCCGCCCTATGCAAAAATATAGAAAGTATCTACGAAATACTCGTTATACTACCTCAAATTTGAAACAAATTTCTGTTTACATTCCGTTTGTTTAGTTCTATGCATAAAAATATGAATTTGCACGTATATTCGCAATTTAGTTTCTATTCGCGTCTAATGGTTCGCTGATAGCGCACGTGAATTTATACTTTATCGAAAAATATCATTGGAAACGCAACGTGTTTGAAAGAAAAGTAGGAACCGAAAAACTATTTCACGTCGAATTCGTCTTGCGAACAGCGATAGATATAAAAAACAATATTTTTATTTCTCGTGTGTGGTCTTTTAACCATTGTCCGTGCTAAATCTTTTTTCTGTACTATCTTCCTTTCTATCTATCATTTCTCCATTACTGTTTAATTAAATATAATTTCTTGTATAATATGTATATATGTATATATGTGGGTATGTGTGTGGGTACGTATATGTATATATATACATATATATATATACATATATTTATCACGTACATTCGTCGTAATGTTAATATTTAAATAGCGTTCACTCGGCTAAGAGTATGTCGATCATCGGTGTTTCCCTTCGCGAAATGGAGACAAATATGAAAAAAAAAAGAAGAGGGAAAAAGTGAATGAAAAATGTTGCGGAAACTTTGAGACTCGCCGGAAACCACGTCATAAGGCTTCGTACCTTCCTTGGAAGGATACATTCATTTTTGTTCTTTTTACGTACGTATATATATATATATATACAATATACACACACACATATGTATATATATAATATATGTGATATATATATGTATATTTATATATAATACGCGTAATATACGTGTATATATTCGTTTCGTCGTTTAATCTACGATTGTAATTCTGCTTTTATTATTTCCTTCCTTTGATTTCCATTTTTATATTTTCTTTACCTTGCCGTAAAATTTCTTGCGAAGTCAATGCCGCCTGGCGCGTATGCACGTACATTCGATCGATCAGCTGAAACGTGCGTGCATACGCGCAATTATATCGACGTAGAAACAAAATATCAGTGGATTTCGTTTAGTGTATATACGAGTATAAAAAACTTCGTTATTCGATATATCGGGGTCAGTTCTCTTCTTTGACTGCGCATACGTCCCTTGAAGTTTGTTAGATTCAGTGATTGCCATTGCTGGATTTATGGCTGACCAATGTACATCTTTAACCCTCGTGATGATGGTAATTGATTTAACTTTGCTCGAACTTCTAAACCAATTCGACGAAAGAACGCAGAGAAATTATTTTCGGGCGAGTCGACGATGAAAAAAGATATCAACGTTAATGGTATCATATTATGTACAATATGACTTTCTTAAGATGTAAATTATCTTTAAACTATCTCATTTTAATAACTTATCTAGATATATTTATCCATGCTACACACTATATAAAATATTCTATGAAGTATTCATAAAATATCACAATAACGTTTAAACAGAAATTGCGTTAACATTTCGCCCGTTGTCGAAATCGTTAATCAACTTCTCCCAGCGTTCTTACCGATTCACTGAAATACGATAAAATAGCCGAACCAACATCAAAAGGATTAAATAATTCTATCAAGTATTCCCATCGGTCTGAGCCAGCCTACTCGTACGATATGAATTCGTTCGATTGCTACGAACGTGGAGAAATTTTACGATCCTACAACTCGGAATTCTCTGTTCCCGGGAGATCGTATAACTCCTAACCACGTTTCCCTCTGTATGCATAGTACGTGTATAATATACGTACATATAGCAGTACCAAGATCTTTACGGAACATCAACGCTCTATCAGCGTATTCCCTCGTTTTACTCTCGCGAATATTCGCCTTTCTGTCTAGAAAATGTGTCTCGCCATGAACTGCCAGCTACGTCGTCTCGTTTCTTTTACCCGTTTTCGATCAGCAATCGCGTGGAAGAACATAGAAATCTCGAATCCAACAAGACACTCGAGGCAAATGGAAGTTTTCAAAGGAAACGTGTGCTTTTGAAAACTAGTTGCAAGGTATTTTCAAATTAAAAGATACTTCCAAGTGGATGTAGCTAAGAAATCGATAAATGGAGAATACGATTTAAAAAATATAACGAGTTTTCAGGAAAAACGGAGATTTGGTTTGAAAAATTTGACGGTCAAATACTCGGCAGAAGTACGAAGACTTGAATCTTCGTTACCTCGTTACCTTCGGCAATTCTATCGTAAATTAAGTATCGGAAATTCGATAACAGTCGCTTAGAAACGAATTACATATGGAATAATCAAAGTTTGGAAAGCAGGGTCAGTTAACTCGTGCGATACTTAAATTTCAAATGAATAAAAACGCTTAAAAAGCAGAAATTGTCAAAATCCACTTGCTCTCTTAGCGAGCTAGACTAGACAGGTTTCTGACTCTCTTTCATGGAAGTCTAAGTGAACGAAGAAGGAAAGAAGGCAAGGTTAAGGAAGACCTCGTGTACTGGCACTCGATCGTGACGTGTTTCGAGCATCCTCTCGAGGACGTTTCTCTCGCTGACGCGACGCGACTTGGCTGATTTTCAATTTCAACGACCACTCGATATGTCTGCTTCAGTCAGAAATACCGTATCCTCTTTTTCTGACCAATTCGCACGAACGAAACGCTTTTATCGTCTCGGCGTGGAGAAATTTTCGTTCTCGCGAGATAATCGGCTAACCTCGACTCTCGAACAGTAAATTACGCTTCGTGGCGACTAAACGCGCAAATAATCTACGAATGGTCTGCCAGAAATCGATAGTAAATTTCCATCCATTGGGAGTGAAGCTCGCAGAATCGCTTTGACGAGGGAATTGTTTCTACGAACGAATTTAATTTCGTGCGTTTCTTCTTTTTCATCTTCAAGGGACGACATGAGAAAGAGAATGGCCAGGAAGAGAAACGAATTCGTACAGTTCCTTTTTCAACTCGTGAAACGACGAACGACGATTTCATTCCTCTGTCCGACCTTTCCTCTTTGATTCGCGTTTGATACGCTAGCCTTTTCTCCTGATCTCTATCTGACTCGACGAAAACCTACGCATTGGAGGAGATTCGCAGAGGAGGATGAAATAGAATCGAAACTCGGTTCTTTCGATGTCGCTAACAACGACGACGACGACAACGGCGACGACGACGACGACGATGACGACGACGACGACGACGACGACGACGACGACGACGAAGAGAACGATGAGGACGAAAACATTGAAACACACATTCCCCTTGATACGTCTCTCTTTTTCTTTTTGTTCTCGTCGATCTTGTTCAACGATCAGGATGATCGTGATCCGGCAAAACCTGCGCTTGACAAGCTCTTGTGTTTGTTCGTTTTCTGGTAGTGCCTCTTTCTCGTTCTCGTCTTTGTTCGTTACTTGTTTTTTTTTTTGTAGTTTTCTTTTTGTTCTTTTTTTGTCCCTTTTTTTCTTTGTCAAGTCCCTTTTTTCCGCTCTCTAGCTTCTGTTACTGTATCACTCTTGTCTGTCGGTTCCTTCTTGCTCGCCTCGTCGTGAATTACATATATCCGCTAAACGAGAAGGAGTAACTAGGGTGTCGCAGGCGATGTGATCGCCATCAGAGGTGCTGGCGGCAACGCGACCGGTATGTGATAATATTTACACTGGGGCCGCATGCACGCGCCCTTCACTGCGTCCCTGCACACGGTCACGCGATTCTCGATCACCTCCACGTTTCCTGGAAATGTTCAAACGGTCATCGATTAGACATGTGGAAAAATCGATAACAATTTTTGGTGGATTTTAATGTGTCGATGTTCTTTGTATAATGACGCTTTATGATTAGCTAAGGATATCTGCAAACGTTCGCTTTCGCTTGTAATTTCTTTTTCCATGATGCCAAGGTATTATACTACGTTAATTATAATTATATATGTAATATTTATACTATTTATAAAATGGATATATATATATATCTAATAAGATGGTATTATGATTATACGATAAACATTACGATTATTTCTTTCTTTTTGAAATTCTTAGAGTTTTCTAACTTTTTGCGGTCATTCCTGGAATTTACAGACTATTCACGAGCAGTTTAGCAGTAAACTATCATTTTTATTAGTCGCGGCTAGCTAGTCTAGTAATTCGTGACTTTGACGAAGTTACGTGCAGTTGGAAACAGCGGTGACCAATAGATCTGTCATCCGTCGCACATTACGAGCATGATTGTTTTGTGGCGAATGCGCGGTCGTCAACTGCAAAATGGCTGCAAAATACAAATGCTGTTTGGCCGGCCATTCGATACGATATCTAGACCGGCACAAATACACCGAGCTGGAATATACATAATTTGAGAAATTCGTACATTCTCTTTACATCGAATCGGTTTTAAAGTAATATTTTAATTGGAAAATCTAATTAGTCGATTCTTTTTACCTCCTGCCACTGAATCTTCAAATTCTTTAAACTCATATTTGAACAAAAAGATTATATTTCAACCAAAGTCTTTTAATCTCGCTGATAACGCGGAATAACAACCTATGGCATTGTACTCACCATCTTGCGTCGCTGAAAGAAAATTCAATTAATCGTTCAACGGAATAAAAGCGCAACGGAATAAGAATAAGAAGAGAAACGAAGGAACTGTTAAAAAAAAAAAAAAAAAGGCAAAGGAACGATAAGCTTCGATGTTCAACGAAATCGCCGCAAGTTCCCGAGAGGAACTGCGGCAAATGGCGCCGGAAACTCACCGTCACTGAGATGGATAAACTTGCAGGCGGGACGGTTGCACACTTGTCGATTAAAATCTTGGCACACCGGGAGGGTGTCCAGTAACTGAAAGAAAATGTGCCAGGTATTTTTATAAAACGGATAGTTTCGAGATTCACGCGAACAATAGTTACAAGGAAAAGGAGGGAAAAAAAAACAACTTTCAACAGTGTCTCGCATCAGTCGTTCTTCACAAGCAGACGCCATTCGCGCGTTTCCACAAACAGAGCGAAGACAAGTGTCTTGTCTTTCTCTCACAGAGACACCCACACGCACACATGTTCTTTGAAAATCATTGAACACACACATTCAAACTCATTTCAGTGTTAGAGCATATTCACGGTACATTACATGCTCTAAAAAATCGGATCGTATATGAATATTAATTAATTGCTACTGGCACACGAATAATCGACCGAGCGTGATAGATCTTGTACGATTTGAACGATTCTTTTTTTTCTGGTTCGTCTGGTTTGAAAAATAGTTATTCGCGGAGGTCGATTGTTCGTGCAGATCGAATTAAGAAGAAAATTTGCAGTAGAACTTTTCTTTTTCAAACTGGTCATTCCCTACTTTCTCTATCGTGAGTCGAGACATTGTACTCTATGAGACTGATTACTTCTTTACTTTTTCATTCGGCATCGACGTGAAGCAAGTCGATCATTAGCTTGCTACTACCGTGATCGTTCTTACGACACGACACGACACGACACGACACGACACGATACACGTTCATTGAAAGAATTGGTGTGATTCGAATGGGCGAGAACAAAGGACTCGTTTCACTTTTCTATGCGAACTGTTTTTCACCCGTGAGTCTGTAACATATATGTAACAATTTTATCTATCTGTTTTTTGCCATCTTTTCTCTATTCGATTTTCTCTTTTTTCTCAACATTCCCAACACTTTGTGTGCAAGGAGCGTGCCTATAAACGAGGATCGTTTGATTCGCAAATTTTCATCACGAGACATTCGACGTAGGAATTATTGCGCTAGAAAAAAACTGTATCTTGCTGAAAGTCGATTTTCAGTTACTTTACGTGGTAAAAATGAAATAAAATGAAAATGTAATATATCGGTATTCGTTCTTTACGTAAGAAAGAGCTAATCAATTTGCGAATCAGGTGTGGAAGCCCTCTTCTCAGCGGGCCATTCAGCACAATGACTAGACTGAAGTATTAGTGTTAACAAAATCTGTGTATGGAATACAGGAAGGCAACGAGCATCGCTCGTCTAAGCTGTTCCCTTTCTTTTTTCGATTCTTTGACTGGGAACCGAGGGTGCTAAACAGTGACTTTAAAACGCAAAAACCTGGCTGCAGCAAGATGAAAAAACAACAATCGTAATACGTAAATTGGTGTGCATGTATATATATAATATGAGCGTGGCTGAACAACACACGAGAATATATCCTTCACTACTTTTTCTTTCTTTCGTACAAGCTCTGATTAGTCGAAATACGTTTTTACGATTTCTTCGGTTTCACGAGTTTCGCAGAAATTTGAACGAGAACGACAAACTTTGAGAAAATATTTCTCAAATACCAAGATAAAAAAATTAAAAAATTGGTAAGAGAAAAAGACACGAAAAAATGCCAGTTCCAGATTATCAAAACGAAAAATGTGAATTACAAGAAAAAAAAAAAAAGAAAACAAAAAGAAAAATAGAGTCAATAAACGAAGGAATTTTCGAACGATGAAAATAAAAAATAAAAAGGCTCAGGTGAAGCGAGACATTTCTACCCAACTACGTTACTATCCGTTCCTTTGATTACCCCCGAGCGAAAGATGTTATGCATATTATATGTACACACACACACATAGAAACACACACGTACACTCGTATCTAGGGAAAGATTATCGATGTACATATGTATATATATATGTATATATATATATATACGTATACACACATATATATATATATATGCCCGAGAGAATATATATATATGAATATAGACAAATGCAGCAAAAAAAAAAAAAAAAGAAAAAATAGATTAAACATCAAATTCCAGAGAACTGGTATTGGTGTTAGCAAAAAACGTTAGGTCAGAAGCAGTTAACAACCTACCAGAGACAGAGTATTATGTATATGAAATAAAAAATGAGAGATAATTAAAAACAAACAAAACAAAGAAAAGAGAAAAATAAAAACAGAGGGGGATCAACGAGAATAAAAACAACGAAATCAATCGTTTAAATAATGGATCGTAATGATAATTGTCGCGAGCGAAAGTAATAGTACCATAGGCTCACCATAAAAGCGTGCAAAATATACTTGTAACGAAAAAGATTAAGATAAACAAATGCTGAACTTGTACTGACAAAAAAAAAAAAAAAAAAGAAAAATAAGAAAAGCGGCGACTGGAATTAAATTACGTACTCTTCTCTCGTCACGAAGCGATCATCGATCGAATTTTTCTCGCGTGTTATGCAATTGGAAATTGACAACCAATTGGAAATTGCTACAGAGAATAAAATAAAAAAAAAAAGAAAAATGGAAAATTATGGATAACGAAGAACCTTTGCGCGAGAAACAAGACATAATAAGATGGTAACAACGAATAATGGTACAGATATAGAGTAACGAGACTAATCGTCAATCGTAATAATCAGAAGAATAACGATAACAAGAGTAAGAATAATAACTATGTAATAACTTTTGCAACTGCGTAGAGATAATTTGCTACAAACACAGAGTCTGGTCATGCAAATAATGGCCCGGGAGAAGGGGGGTTGGTTCATTCTGCTTGGGTGATCGATTAGAGTCGCGATTTTCGACGTTATATTTCTTTTTCTTTCACGAAGATCGTGTCCCTTTCACGCGTTATCTCTCGATCGAACAGACAGAATTCTAGCAGTGAATTTTCCCGAAAAAACGAATAAACACGAGGAAAAGGAAGGAAGTAAACCCCCTCCCTCTAAATACGATTAAGGAAAATCGTCTAATCGATAATACGATATGTGGATCGCGATGATCTTAACTCGGATATACTCGTTGTACGTACTTCCAAAAGGATGATAGCGCGATATACCTAATTATATTTCGTACTGTCTAACATCTACTTTAAACTACCTTAGGTAGTAAAAACTTGCGAGTGAAATAAATGAAACGAATTTTGTTGGTACGACCGATCGATCGATTCGTTCGAGGGGAGGGGGATCGCGCAGAGACAACGGAGCCCCTCCTCATCACCCAAGCAATTCGTGTGCTGCCAAAAGCCGACTTGAGAGGACCGCCGAAAGGGTTTTTGGTTCGCGTGCGTGAATTACGAGATTTATAGACACACACATCCACTCACTACTAAAGCTACGAGAAATGAAAAGTAAATATAGATAGAGAATATATAGAATAGATAGACACAGGGGAGAGACAAAGAAAGGTGGTAAGATATCCATCGGTGGACGAGAATATCATCCACGCCAGCGAACCAAACCGCCCGTTGGTGGCTGGACAAAAGTCAGCGGTTATTGGCATTCGTATAAAAAATGTGGAGATGGGATGTCGTAAAAGCTGTCAAATTAATAATATTCTACTGCAAATAAGTTCAACGCTAGGTCAACTGCGACTCCGCAACCATAACAATAAGAGCTAATTATGCTCACGAATAAAAGTGTAGGTTCAATCATAGAGAATACAACGTATGATTGAACGTTAAATAGAGACAGAGTATTAAAACGAAAAACAAAAAACAAAAAAGAGAAAAACGTCTACCCGACTCGAAGAGAGAGATCGCGAAAAGTAATGCTAACAAAATGGCGATCGACGCTGCGGATCGTCTCACGTTCTTTCTTTCTTTCTTTCTCTTTTTTCTTCTATGTACTCGCTAGAAAGCTTTGTCAACGTGTTCTCTGCGTTTTGCGCGTTGATAAATAAAAAAAAAGAAAAAAAAAAGAAGAAAAAGGAGATACGCTACAGCGAGAAACCTGTGCCCGCGGCCACGCGTTTTCGATTCTTGGCCCCGTAGTCTGATTTTGTTTTATTTTTTCCTTTTTTTACCTATCGTTTTCCCGGTTACGTAATGCGTCAGAAGCTCTCTATGCAAGCGACAGGATTGTTCCGTGTTTTCGATTGGCGACAGCGGTAAATTAGAATGGTCTGGAGAGCGTTCAGAGAGCGGGGAAAAAAGTGTTGCACGTCACGTGGAGAATCGTTTTGAAAATTCAAAAAGCTGTTACTATCGCGATGGCACTTTTTTCCTCTTTTTCTTTTTATCTGCTCTTGTTAAAACACGCGTGTTCTGCGCGGTTCAATTTAGAGGATCACGCCATTGTCGTTTTTATAGAATTCAACTTGATTGTTTTGAAAGAACCGTATAGGAGGGTTGGAAACGTAGGAAATGATGATATTTGTCGTACAACTGTAAAAGGAGTGATTCCTTCGAAATTGATCGAACATTTTTCTTAATGAAATTTTCTTGCGCCAATCTTTCTTCTCGAGAAAATCAATTGCTTTCCGTGTACTTTGCTAACATATTAACATCGCATCGTCTCGTATCTCCAAGATACAATGTTCCTTGCAAGAAAATTTTATCTTATATCGTCGACTCGTGTTTCCATAAAGAATCACCACTTTTATCAATTGCGCAATCAATTCAATCATATCCTGCCAATATCGTAATATAGACACGCGAGTTTCGAGGTGGCTCGATGAAATTCGAAGCAACACGCAACCGATGCTAATACAGGGACTATATACTAATATTAATATACATGCAATACACGTTCGGACATTACGTAACAACGGTCCATAACCGTGAGAAATTTTTCTAATGCGATTAAAAAATTAATTAAAAAAAAAAAAAACGATAGATGCATAGAAAAGGGGCGAAGAGACAAATTGATCGAAGTACTGAAGCGTTTTAGGGTAAAGAGAAAAAATATACAGGGTGCTTTAAGGTAAATGCTATTTGAGATAGTTTGCAAACTAACGGTTGTATAATGGTAAATGGCAAAAAAGACTGGATTTTTCTTTACTTATTTACGAGAAAGATGAATAATGGCAAATAAATAAAAAGCACAAAATTCGATTTTCTTTTGCCTGACAAAATATTTTTTCTTTTCTTACATATAATAATCTTCGTTTATCCGTTGTAAATCCATTATAAATCAAAGTTAAGTAAAAAAATATATACATAACATTCTATGTAGAGATATGAAATGAACTTTGGGACAACATAAAAGAAAGGACAAGTAAAATAATCAGTTTCACCCTCTCCGTCTCTCTCTGTACAAAAACGATAGAGACATTAGTTTAAATATTGGTTCAAACACCACTATTCTCAAAGCACCCAATGCTCTTCAAATGCGTATCCCGACAATAAGGTCCACAATTAACGCGCAACGTTAATGAAAGAAGCGTAATCAAGACAATGGCATGATAGATATAATAATAATAATAAATATGTATGTATATAATATAACAATAACAATATATATATGTATATAATCTATATAATATATACATATATGGCAAAGTCGTACTAATTACTGAATAAGAAGCGTGCATCTCTTTCTTCGTGAATAAGGTTTTCTTTGTTTAAGGGGGAGTGACGACAACGCTTTCGAAATAGCATAATAATAATAACGATAATAATAATAATAATAATAATATTTATCGACGTAATAATAATAATAATAATAATAATAATAATAATAGACAAACACCAGATAAGGCAGTGGTTATTCGCAGTTATAGTTGCGGTGAGCAGTCGTGAGGGAGATGCCCCCAAAAGCTACGTGTTAGCCAAAGTTACCGAAGGTTCAGGTATCACGTCCGATCGTTCCAGTTCTTTTCCGAAAATTATAAGAAGCAAGCTAACAACAATTCCTATGTAAAACGTAACAAACCGAATGGTAAATAAATAGTAAAAAGAAACTTCAGAGCGATCGAACGTCTCCCTCCCCCCTGTTAACCTTGAAGGTTAGCAGCATTAAAAGTTCGGGCTTGCATCAAAGCACCAAGACGATCTGCATGAATGTTAAACAATTTCTTTTAGTCGCGAGACCGTGGACAGGAGATCGTCGTGGGTTTCGTTGAGATCTAGCGAAGTCTCCATGCCGTAGGCGGCCGCCTAGTTTCTTGCTATACCACAAAAACACCATAGGTAGGACTAATACGTGGCTCTCCTGGTCATACCGACAGGATCGTTATTGACAAACAAGAGATTAAAAAGGAACATAAAAAAAGAGAAAAAAAAAACATAAAAGTGAGAGGTAACACAGGCACATTACCACGCATGCATTTCGAATTTCGTTTCACCTGTTCAATCACCGTCTGGCGCTTCTAATGCAGACCCGAGACTGGGTAAAAAACTGGTTACAATAATGAGTCTACCTGTCCGCAGCTGTCTGTGTAGACGACACAGTGAGCGTTTTGGGGGACCACTTGGGCCCCGACAGTGGCTAAGGCTGCTAAGGCGATCCACATGCAGCAAACGAGGCAGTGTTCGGTACGGTTTTTTTTATTATTATATATTTTTTTGAAGTATTTGGTAGCAGTAGTTTTTTTTTTATTATCATTACATATATTATTATTTTGTATATATATATTTTTAAATTTGATTTGGTTTGATTTGGTTTTTGGTTTTATTCGTGGTTTTTCATTAGCAGTCGATCGAATTCGGTGGAGAAGGCACCAAAATCAAAGTGAAGTACGCCGAACGTGCCCTCGGAGCACCCAGGTACATGTACACGGAAAAAAAAGAATTCGAGTATGTTGTAGGTAATAGTAGTAGTAGTAGTAGTGGTAGTAGTAGTAGTAG